>NW_012267449.1:330980-431109 GCF_000151885.1 Dipodomys ordii
AGATTATCTCTTTGTTGCTTTGTATGTCCCTCTCCCACAGTATAACCCCTGCTTTCACTATATTTGATGTCAGTATAACTTGTGGAGGAGATGGGAAAAACAAGTCGTTTAAGGATACAGGTGGACCTGTTTCAACAATGAGAAGTACAAGTTGTCATGTCGAAAACGAGCTTTACAAAGTTGGTGGGGGGGGGAAGGAGGGAAAGATTGGGTGGGGGGTAGGCTGGTAAGGGATGTGAAGGGTAAACAAAGGAGGAGGCTGCAATGCTTGATAAGAAATGTACGCATTATCCTGCCCATGTTATTGTAACTCCTCTGTACAATATGTTCACCAAAAAAATAAAAAAGGAAATTAGTCAAGAACAAGAGAAAATAAATTTAAGTTATAAAATATTTCTATGTCCAATCGATGAAAAAGCAGATAGTTAATTTTAATGTATGTATAGCTATCTGTATTATTGTTATAATATTATAGTTCCCATAGTGAAATCTTTGGAATCATAGAAACTCCCAGATGAAGGAATAAACTAGTCTTTTGTCTATATATGATGAAATTTTTTGAAAGTTAGCATACATCTTAGAAAGAATGGAAACTGAATTTCATTTATGTCAATTTATTTACCAAATTACAAACCTGGTGAGTTAATTATACTAATTTTTTCGGATTTTTTTAAAATTTATGAACATTTTATACTTGATTTGCTCCCGAAAAAAGTTAAAATACAACCCACTCACCAGAAATTTTCACTTATGATAGGTGTATATAGCCTGGCTAAGAAAGAACAATCAAAAACTATTTTCCATAGGTATAATTACTAAGATGCATTTATCATTCACTACAAAAATTCAAGGCATATTGATTGAATTAGATAAGCTTAAAATATAATTAATCAGATGACATTAGAAAATAATCCATAGAAATTAGTGGGGAGAGTTTATGCAAACTCATTTAGCTCCATTTATCTCTGCTTTGTACATTTTTGGAGATTGAATTGTCTATATCAATTCACTGACAGACCACATATTTCACTAGGAAAGACTTTGTACCTTTCATGAAATGTTAACAGGTTGGTCCTTCATTTCATTTTTAGTAAATAGAAAGCAAAGAAAGTCAATTAACAGTCCCACTCACAGAAAATGAGGGTGGCAAGGTTGATTATCTATGAGAGAGTGAAAATTATTCAAATGAAAGGCATTTAGAAGAGTTGTTGGCTAAGGAAAAAAATGGTAATGCCACTTAAAAAAATAATTACATGAATGGGAAGAGAGCACTACCATGAGTTGCTAGGCAAAGAATAGGGAAAAATTGAGCATCTAAGGTGTTTCTCAAGTGCAGATTTTTTAATTGTTCATTGTTTTGGTTGGCTTAATGGTAGCTTATTCTTGTAGGTACTATTGAAAAAGCATTTTCAAAAGACGTCTCCTGGACATCTTTACTGAAAGGATACGTCTCCATAAATACTGATGGTGTGTCTAGTGTTGATAGTGATTTCATTGATGAAAAATTATAATTGTACAAAAGGAAAAGCCTATATTATGTGTACATAGGAATGCTGCATGGATCAGTAGTTCTCAGGATACTCTTACTTTGTCTTTGAGAGATGCAGAATTGCAAACTAGAAATATCACTTGAATAAAGAGAAATTTTTCTTTCCTTTCAAACAGTCAGAATTTAGTGTCAAAAGAACTCTCCCATGAAATAGACAAATGACTTTAGGAATTTTTTCAAAAGGCATTTATTAATTCTCTCATTTAATAAAGAGAGAAAATAACATCAATATATAGTTGATCATAAAAATTATACTGATTTTGACAAAATTGTGCCCAAAAACTTGTGGTAATGGAACAAATGATGTCACTATCTATTCCTATCCTAAAACATACAAAATTCTATGAAGAAAACCAATTTAGAAGGGAAAATCTTTCATTTGCATATGTTGTATGGTCAAATTATACTTCGTAGCATAATAAATTTGAATTACTCATGACCTCATTTTGGAAATGGGCAAATTTTACCTGTATCATGAATGCTTGCAAAGTTACATTGATCATATTCAGGCAACTTATTTGCATCAAAATATTTTAAGGGATTATTTATTTTATTTTTTTATTTTTTGGTTGGTCGTGGGGCTTGAACTCTGGGCTTGGGCGCTTTCCTTGCACTCTTCACCTCAAGGCTAGCACTCTACCGCTGAGCCACAGCGCCACTTCTGGTTTTCTAGTGATTTATTGGAGATAAGAGTCTCACAAACTTTCCTGCCCGGGCTGGCTTTGAAGTGTGATCCTCAGAGCTCAGCCTCCTGAGTAGCTAGGATTACACGCGTGAGCCACCGGCGCCCGGCTGAGATTTTTTATTTTTTATCTAAGTTAAAGCTGAGTTTATTTTTAACAAATGTTTGAGACAGTGACAACGCTCTAGAATAATAGAAACATAAAGAGAGATTTTTTAATGAGGGCTTTTATCACATTTTCCAGTTTATGAACAAAATGGTTAGATTATTTATGAAATGTTAGAGAAGAAATCAAACATCTGATGGAAATTGATCTTATGAACTGCACAGATTTTTTTCTTTTTTAATTTATGTGGAAATGTCTAAAATAATAACATTCACATATGCCTCATAGTTAAGGAAAATAGTATCTTTTTTTCTCCCCACTTTCTCTGCATCTTTGTCTCCAACTCTGCCTTACCTTATCTCTTGTTTGCCTCATAATCACACTCATGCATCAATGAATTTAAAAGAATCATTTTAATAGTCCTGTTATGAGTGATCAAAATATCATGAGTTATTATTTGTTCATTTGTTTATTTACTTATTTGGTAGTGTCAGGGACTAAACTTAGGCCTCAGCTTTACAAAGCAGGTACTCTGAACTTGAGCTCCAGTTTTAGCCTATATTTTTGGTACTAAAATCTAAGCCAAAGCAATTGTTGGTGTTATAGAAAATTAACTAGTTCTTGTCTTTCAAGACATTTTAGGTTATGTATTTTTTTCAGAGCTGCTTCTTATTTTGGGGCTACTTTTTTTAAAAAAAATTGAGGTGTAATTCTTTATGGGCTAAGTTGTCCAAAAAGGCTTCCTAAAACTATGGCTGGATGTCTTCCACAATGGACTGTTTTACTTTTTAAGAGTCATTTCTAAAGTTATGTGGTCATTAATTTTGGGGGCTGTTTTACTTATGAGTGCTAATAAAATTAAAAGCCAAGTTGACCTCAATTTACATCACCCCATTGAATGTTGACAATGGAAGGAATACCTTGCCTTTAGTATGCTACTACTTCTGGACTGATAGCAGAGGAAGAAACATAATTTTCTTCATTGCCTAAGTCAGAAAAATTTACTGTGTGTAGTGTCCTTGTTCACCTCAGCAGATCAAGTGAACTAGCTGTTAGTGCTAATTTAGATTTAAGAAATTATCTGAATCTTGGTTTGTGTAAATTTACAATGTACCTGCAATATTAACTAAATCAAATAGCTCTTATAGTTCCTATATGTACATAGACTCCCTCCCATATCCAGTAGTTACTGAACTTAGTAAACTGGCATTGTAACATTACAACAATGTTTTGTTGCACCAATTTTATAAACTTTTACACTGCAATACTTATTTTTCTGAGGCAAACCAAAGGTATATTTCTCAAGGTTCATGCTGCTTTCTTTAGCAGAATTTGATAGAGGATCTTTTTTATACATTTGTAGTAATTTAAAAAAACTTGCAAATTTTTTAAAAATTGTAAACCATGTGCCAATTTTTTGGTTGAAATTGTGTAGAATAAGTTAAACTTAAATTGCATTCTATTAAGCGATACAAGTGTATTTCTGTAAGCATAGTTATGTTGAAATAAAGTTTTAAAAAAACAAAAAAAGAAAATTAACTAGTTCATATCATGTACTGCAAAATTCAGAATGTATTTACATATCAAATTAATAAAATTGAATTTTTAATTTATTTTTGCTATAAAAGATAGTCACATACTTTATTAATATCATAGATATAAGTACTTTGTCCCATAGAACTCTCATATATATTACATCTTTCAAGAATTGCTTACATAGGGGGTGGGTGGAGGATGGGAAGGGATGGGAAGTGGAAACAAAGGAGGAGGCTACAAAGTTTGATAAGAAATGTACTCATTATCTTGCCCATGTAATTGTAACTCCTCTGTACAGTATTTTCACAATAAAAAAAAACTAAAAAAAATAAATAAAGCAAAGTGATCAAGTATTTATGGCTGATAAGATACTACCAAGAAAAAATACATATATAAGCCTGTAAAAAAAAGAATTGCTTATATCAGGAGGTTCATATGAATGAACAGATGAATGAAGAAATGAACAGCTACAGTACATCCTTTTCCCTTATAATGAGCAAGAATAACTGCTGAATGTTTTGCTTTATCTAGATTTCTACATAATTAAATCTGATGCTAATACAAGCTAAATCCAAGTTTTTCAATTTTTAATTTATTACATGTCACCAATTTTATTTTTTGTCTGAAATATCAAAAACCTTAGACCCATCTAGTGATAAACATTCATAAAATATATTTACAATCTTACATATGTTTTGAAACAAAATTTCAAATGTGTATATTACTTTTTAAACAGTATGCTATATTAAGAGTAACTTCTGAAAATGTATCCTGAGGTGACATTCTGAAATATTTTATATTCAAGTACAGAAAGGTAAAAAATAGATTAGTCAGATGAAATTATTTTGTTAGGAAATTCTAAGTTTGAAGCAGTGATAGTAAATTTTTGATTGTCTGTCTGATTGGATTGCGTAAAGCCAGAGTATATCATCAAGCCTACCTTTGGGTGTGTCTGTGAGAACATTTCTGGAGACAACTAGATCATGATGGTTCCAAACTAATTAGTGATGCCCTTGATGGACTCATACTAAGATGGCATTATTAGGAGGTGAAGACTAGGAGGTGGTTCTTTTGAAGGAAGTGTGTTCTTGAGACTACACCTTGCCCTAGCGCTTTCCTGTCCTCTTTCTCTGCTTCTTGTCTGACCTCATGTGAACTTCTCTATTCCATCACTCCTTTCTTGCAATAATGGTGTAGGTTTCTGAAACCTTGAGACAAAATTAATCTTTCCTTTTAAGGTATATTAGAGTAATGAGAAACATAATAATAAAAAGAAAAATGAAATCATGTAAATTTAAATTTCAGTATTTATTACACAGATCAACTTCTGTTACAAATATGACCAATTATGTGCCTATGATTGGTGAAAATTCTATGAGGAATAATTACACTAATGATGACATGGCTAAAAGTGAGTAAGAGATGTCTTGAGAGGAGAAATGCCTGTGAGTTTTCTCTGAACTTGTTATTGATTTTTTGAAATAACTAGCTTAGTTCAGTAGGATAATACTGGTACATAGGAAAAGGCTATATGATCAATCATGAAAGTCATAGAGACTCAAGTCAGGACTATAAGCAAAGGAGAGAAGTGGAAAACAATTCAAATCCTGAGTTTTCTGTTTCTATCTAGCAATTTTATAAATAATTTATATAGGTAGCCACAAAATCATTATTGATTTACAGATTTCTGGTGTTCTTCAAAATTAGTTGGTAGATATATAATAGTTCGAAAGTTTATCAAAAGCAACTCTAGTTTTACAACCAGAGTCCATTTTCCCCAAACATTATTTCCATCTGTTTGAAACAGTATCTGGGCTGGTAAGACTAACATTTGAAAATGTTTCTGATGAGGTATCTGCTTGTGATGTGTTTGTGTGTGTGTGTGTGTGCATGTGTATTTGGTTTGTCTCCAGAATCACCCAGTGTGGGCTGGCAGCCACACAACCAAATTACTTTTCAGTGAAATGCTGTCAAATAGATTGTGTTCCAGTCAGCCTTAATTTATATTCCAAGCTTACTAGAACCTTCAAATTCCTTCACAAAGTTTTCAACATCATCAATATACAATTAGCTCAGGCTATTTCAAAATATAAAAGTTCAGAAGAAGTGCAACATATTTAAAAGTTAAGTTCTCAAAATAGTCTTACACATGATGACAATATTGAGAATAACACCCACCAGTGTCTTGTAGTATGTGTTTTGATGCTGATAATGTGACCTGGGACACACAAAATAAGAAGTCAAATAAAGTGGAGGATTAACATTTGTAAAAGGAGTTTCATTTGCAGTTTTCCACAGTGTGAGAGAGAATAGGTCTACTATGAAGTTTTTGTGTTTTTCTTTTCAATCCTGGAGCTTGAACTCAGAGCCTAGGCACTGTCTCTAGGCTTTTGTGCTCAAGGCTAGTACTCTACCTTTTGAGCCACAGCTCCACTTTTGGCTTTTTGAGGTTAATAGATGGTAAGAGTCTCACAGACTTTCCTACCAAGGCTAGCTTTAAACTGTAATCCTTAGATCTCAGCCACCTGAGCACCGTGGTTTTTTGTTTTGTTTTGTTTTGTTTTTGTTTGTCATGGGGCTTGAACTCTGGGCCTGGGCGCTGTCCCTCAGCTCTTCAGCTCAAGGCGAGCGCTCTACCACTTGAGCTACAGCGCCACTGCACCGTGGTTTTAAACAAAGCAGTACCTGAGATTCTCTGAATGACAAAGGATATAGTTAACAAGTTAAAAAGAAAGGCAAAAGAATGAAAGATTTTACCAGCTATATATCAGACAATGGCCTAATACTCAGAATATACAGAGAGCTTTACAAAACTATGTCACCATTACACATTTACCTGCATTGACTATGTGACTATAGATTTTAAATTAATTAATTTCAATTTTTATTTTAACTCACATTTACCTAATGGTTGTCATGTTATGTGGTTTTGAGATTCATTATTTCAAAATCAGACTTGAAAATGAAGTTTGGTTTTGAAATAAAATATATAAAGACATCTGTAGTAAAGCAGTAACTGATACATTGCACTTATTTTCTTTTATTTCATACAAGTGAGGACTCATAATTAAAAGTAAAATGCCTAAGCTCTAATTTCACATTTTGAATGAAATAACTTGAGAAGTATTTTACCTTCCCAGACTTTCATTTCTCTTCTTGTTTTTCTAATTAGGTGAAAATGCATAAAGATAAAAAATTATGATTTCTGTACTTTTTTTTTTTGTCTGGTCGTAGGTCCTGAACTCTGGGCCTGGGTACTGTCCTTCAGTTCTTCAGCTCAAGGCTAGCAGTCTACCACTTGAGCCACAGAGCCAATTCCAGCTTTTTCTGCTTATGTGGTGCTGAGGAATCCAACCCAGGGTCTCATGCATGCAAGGCAAGTGCTCTACCACTGAGCCAAGTTCCCAGCCTCTGTACTTTTTGTCTTCTATGTAAGTTTATCTCCTTTGGGGACGGTAAGGGGAAGCACAGAAATGGTAGGACAAAAGGTGAACAAATGCAGCAGTGATACTCACTAGACACTATGTTGAATATTAACTATACAACTTGTGGGGGAGGGGGTCGGGAGGGAAAAAAATAAGGGAAGAAAATAAGGGAAGAGGTGACACTCTTCAAAAAGATATGTACTCAGTAGCTGACTTATGTAACTGTAACCCCTTTGTACACCTTTATAATAATAATTAATTAATTTAAAATATATAGGTTTTTATTTATGGAATGTTTTCTTTTAGAAAAGACTAACATCTATTATTTTTATAATATTGAAAAAATTACTTAACATTTAAAAATTAATTTCTATTTTATGTTTCATATTAACTTGTCATGCAGAGAAATCATTTCTGCTGGGCATTAACTATATTAATGTATCTATTAGTTGACTGAAGCTTATTTTCTTTTCTATATAGAAGCAATTTCTTTTTAATTATCATTCATACAAAGTAGTAAGTTTCTCACAGATTTCTTTATAGACATTACTTACATTATTAATTCACTAATATGAAAATAATCTTTTTTCAAAGAACCAATTTTTGGTTTTGTTGAATATATATATATGTATATGGAGCCAAATTTATTTCTGCTCTAATTTTTATTTCATTCCATTTGTCTACTGGTTTGTTTGGCTTGTTCCTGATTTCATAGGAGCTTGATTTGAGATAGAATATTGATTTGAGATTTCTCTAATTTGTTAATATAAGCACTTACAGGTATAAACTTTCCTTTGAGTTTACTATGTCCTGAGGGAGTTGGCATTTTGTGTCCTCATTTACATTGAATTCTAGAATTTCCCTTATTTCTTCAGTGACCCAATGATTATTCAGTAATGAATTGTTCAGTTTCCATGAGTTTAAGTATTTGCTGTCATGGTTTTTGCTGTTGAACTCTAAGTTTACTATGTTACAGCCTGACAGGCTACAGAGAATAATTTCTTTTTTAACTCTGCAATTATTTTTTATTTGTAACCTAAGATATGATCAGTTTTGGCATATGGTTTGTTAAGAAAAATATATATTATGATGTTGCTTGGTGGAATATTCTGTAGATGTCTGTTGGGTCTAGCTGGTCAATGTAATATTTATGTCTGACTTTCTTTACTGAATTTTTGCCTAGATAATCTGTCAAGAGGTGATAATAATGTGTTGAAGTAGCTGATGATCAATGTATTTGGGTCTATGTGTGGTTTTAGGTCATTTAAAATTTGTTTAATAAAGTTGGGAGCTCCTGCATTCAGTTCATAGATGTTCAGGATCATGTTGTTTTTCTGGTATAAAGTTCCCATTATTTATGTGTAATGTCCTTCTCTGTCTCTTCATAGTCAGTTTAATTTGAAGTCCTAAGAAAAGAAATCATCTACATAAATAAAATCAGAGATGAAAAAGATAGCATCAGGTAAGGGAGGGAAAGGATAGTGGGAGAAAAACAAAGCAAAGGGTAACAATGCCCAACAAGAAATTTACTTAGGGCTGGGAAGGTGGCTCAGTGGTAGAGCACTTGTCTTGCATGCTCGAGGCCCTGGGTTTGATTCCTCAGCACCACATAAGCAGAAAAAAAAAGCCGGAAGTGGCGCTGTGGCCCAGAGTTCAGGCCCCACGACTGGACCCAAAAAAAAAAGAAAAGAAAAGAAAGAAATTTACTCATTACCTTACTGATGTAACTGTAACCTCTCTGTACAGCATCTTTACAAGAAAATAAAATTTAAAAAAGAAAAAGAAAATGAAAACCTCACAACAGATTAAATCAAAGGCAGCATAGAAGCCTCTATACCAATAAACTGAAAAATGAGGAAGAAATGTATGAATTCCCAGAATATATATATACATATATATATATATATATATACTCACCAGAACCTAAATGATCTAAATCAACTAAATAGACCCATCAACAGTAACAAAATTGAATTGGCAATAAAAGACCTTCCTTCCAAGAAAAATCCAGGAACTGATGGCATCACAGCTGAATTTAATAAGATCTTTAAAAGGGAATGAACACCAATGTTCTTCAAATTCTTCAATGAAATAGAATACTTGTTCTAGGAAGCCAGTATTACACTCATCCCCAAACCAGATAAGGATACATTAAGAAAAGAGAACTATAGACCAATCTCCTTTTTCTTTTTTGGTCACGTAGCTTGAACTCTGGGCCTAGGTGCTGTCCTGAGCTCTTCAGCTCAGCGCTAGCACTCTACTACTTGAGCCACAGTGCCACCTTCGGTTTTCTGGTGTTTAATTGGAGATAAGAGTCTCAAGACTCTTTTGTTTAGGTTGGTTTTGAACCTAGATCCTTAGGTCTCAGCCTCTTGAGTAGCTAGGAATACAGGTGTGAGCCACCAGCACCTGGCTTAGACCAATCTCCTTAATGAACTTAGACACAAAATTTCTCAACAATATATTGGACAACTGAAACCAACAACTAATCAAAAAAATTGTACACTGTGATCAAATGTGATTTATTCCATGGATGCAAAGTTAGTTCAATACATGAAAATCAATAAATGTAATGCATCACATCTGCAGATACAAGATCAAGAATCAGATGATCATCTCAATAAATGCAGAAAAAGATTTTTATAATATCCCAATACCCCTTTATGATAAAATCTCAGGTAGAGTTCCCTTTTGGCCACATATGTGCCAGCATTGCTATTGTTTTTTTTCTTGCTAATGTTATGCTAACTTGAGTGTGGTGGTATCTCAGTTTTGTTTTGATTTGCATTCTCTTTATGGTCAGAGATGTTGAACATTTCTTCATATGTCTATTGGCCATTTTTACTTCATTTTCTGAGACTTCTCTAAGTCATGTTGATAAGAAGGCAATCTTGTTCAACCACTCAGAAAAGCACAAGGATATTCCTCAAAAAAACTAAACATAGAACCATGCTATGACCCAACAATTTCACCACTAGGCACACAAACAAGGTTAAAGTAAAGCAACCAGCACAATCATGTCCATTACAACATTATTCACCTCAGCCAAGATAAAAACTTGGCCAGATGCTCCTCACTTGATGAATGTATGAAGAAAATATGGTATAAATACACAATGGAATTTTACTCATCCATTAGAAAGAATGACACTGTCCCATTTGCTAGGAAATGGAAATACATGGAAAAATTATATTAAGTGAAGTAAGCAAGACCCAAAAGACATGCTTTCTCTCGTTTGTGATAGGTATAATATATTCATAAGTCCATAAGTAAGCATGTCAGGTGGTATACAAGTCATTACAAATGAATTAATACATGCTATGGGGAGATAAAATAGTATAATCTTTCAGAAAGATGGTTTCAAAGTCCAACAAAATCAACACCAGAAAATGTATACATGTAAGAGGGAGGTTAGAGCCAAAGGGAAAGGGAGAGACAAATGAAAAGTTGGAAAGGGGAAAAGGAAGTCAGTAATTCATGGTATGTATCACATAGTTCAAAAAAATTTAAGGGCATGAATGGGTCGAAGAGGGGTAAAAATGTGAAGGGATTGACAGTGATCAAAATCATTGTATTCATAACTGCTGTGTTAAATGTTACCTTCTTTGTAAAACTACTTAAAGATAATTAAATATTTTAAAAATACTTTTAGCCAAGCACTGGTGCTCCTTCCTGTTATCATTGCTGCTCAAGAGGCTGAGATGAGACATTAGTAGAAAAAGTTGACTAGATAGTAGCTTCTTGCCTTATAAGATTCTGTCAAGATAACATAGGTATATACATATTTATGTATACATATAGATATAGGCATAATTTGAAAAAGGATTAATATATACTTCTAAATGCAAGAAGCCTAAATGAGATGAACAATAGGATTATAAACACCAACTAGAACATACATGTGTGTTTTTTTAAAGTAATTATTTGTCAAAACTTTGGGCTAACATAACAAGCACAAGAGTGTATGAAATAACCTGGGGAGGTTCAGTTAATTTGCAAATATAACTAATGAAGGGAAGCAAAACTGACATTAAAATCAGACTGTTGACTACAAAAAAATGTCACTAATATCAAATTGCTCAAGATTATAATTTTCATATTGCTTCTCTTTTGTCAATAAATTTCTGAATTTAAAATATTTACTTGGGATAAAAATAAGCTTAATTTCACATGAGTAAAAACTCAATTAACCTGTAAAGAGAGCAGGGAGTGAAAGAAGAAGGTGATAGCAGTAATGGGGATATGATCATGTCTGTTAAAACAAATTAAATTTTTTTTCAAAGAGGAGAGATGGAGATTAAGAGTAATAGAGTGAGAGAGTATAATCAAAATACATTATATTCATGTATAGAAATATCACAATAAACCTCATTATATAATTATAAAATAATAAAATATTATTTAATTTTTATTTCTAATATCATACCATTATACTGTGGCATTGTGTAATTTGTGAGTATTTTTATATTTCTATTCTGTGTACTAAATGTAACAAAATGCATACCTGTAACAAAATGCATACCAAGGATTTAAAGAAGAGTATTTTTACTACATTTATAGAACAAGTGGAGCTTTTTAACAGGTGCTTTTCTTCATTATACTATTAGTATTAATAAAATGAAAAATTAATTTCTGGGAAAATAATGAAATCTTTCTTTGAATCTAGATTATAAAGATTGAGTATCTTAGCCTACAATTAGTTAGAAAATTTAGAAGCTCACATGGTACCTAATAAATACATTAGAAACAATAGCAAGGAAGAAAAAAACACTTGTGTCTCTATCTTGGGGTTCATTTTGCTTAACATCAACTTATCCGAACATTTCTGCTTTTCTCAGACATATACTAGTTATTGCAAATAAGGGAAAACCATGGGACCTATGTTTCTTTGGGCCTTGCTTACTTCACTTAATATAATTTCTTCCAAGTCTTTACATTTCCTAACAAATGGGGTGATGTCATTCTTTCTGATGGAGGAATAGAATGCTATTCTGTATACATACCACATTTTCTTGATCCATTCATCTACTGAGGGGCATCTGGGTTGGTTCCATATCTCTCACCCACGGTTATAACCCCTGTTTTCACTGTATTTGATGATGGCATAATTTGGGGAGTGGAAGGGAAAAATCAAATTGTCTAAATAGGGATACATATTGACCCATTGCAACAATGAGATGTAAAAGACACTATGTCAAAAAATGAACTTTACAATTTAGACGGGGTAGGAGCAGGTGTAGCCAAGTGGGTGGGAGGGAAGGGATGGTAGGGGAAAAGGAAAGGAGGAGACAACAATGCTGGATAAGAAATGTACTCATTACATTGCTCATGTAATTGTAACCCCTTTGTACAGTATTTTCACAACAAAAAATTAAAATATTTTTTAAAAAACAAAATTTAGAAGCTCAAAGTAATAAATTAAAAGAAATTAGGACCGAGAAGGTGACTCAGTGCTACAGTGCTCGCCTTGCATGCATGAGGCCTTAGGTTCAAGTCTTCAGCACCACATAAACAGAAAAAGCCAGAAGCAGTGCTATGGCTCAAGTGGTAGAGTACTAGCCTTGAGCTGAAGAGATCAGGGACAACGCCCAAGCCCACAGTTCAGGCCCTATGGCAGAAAGAAAGAAAGAAAGAAAGAAAGAAAGAAAGAGAGAGAGAGAAAGAAAGAAAGAGAGAGAGAGAAAGAGAGAGAGAGATGTTGGGAGCCCTTGGGAGCTGACAGTAAAGCTCAAAGGTCATCTTGACCTCTTTGCTCGCTTAAAGGCACATACAAGGAACTGGCTTACTTAGAAGACACCAGGTGCCCAAGATTGCTTTTCTATGTCTGCCGTTTGTTTTGAATTTTCCTTGTTTTTCTGGACTATAGTAGAATGGCCTGAGTGTGGGGACCCACGAGGATGCACCGTGCCGCATGTGTGGAACTCCCAATACCCAGGTTGTTCCCATGTTCTGAAGAGGACAACCTTATGAGATACTGACTTTTATATATGCCCAGGAATTAATTGAACTGCTTTTGACATTTCTAAACTGTGGTGGGACTGATATTTATTACTGTGCTAGGTGGGGATGTGAGGTAACTGGGACAGGCTCTTGGATCATGCACAAGGGCCTTCCCTATCCTTGTCTGGCGAATCCCGACCCCCAGACTTGCCTCGAACCCCCTGCGTAGCCAATGCTATCCTTACCAATGTAATCCTGTTAAAACAACCTTTACAGAGGAGGGAAAAGGATAACTAACTGGGAGTTGGGTCTTCCATTAAAACAAAAAGGGGGGGCGGAATCTGCAGAGCACATGGGCAGCAAAGATGGCGCTGAGAGGGAGTTGAGTGGGCAGAGCCCAATTTGCCTTATGGAAGCTTAGGTGCATGATATGGTGTGACCTTGACAGTGATTGGTTCCTCTTCCTCCCCAGCCATGCCACCCACTCCCTTTTGGCTTTAAAAAGGGCTGCTCTCTGTTAATAAATGATTTTCTCCCTGCTTTACTTGACTCCCCGCTGAGTCTGATTGTCTCTCAGGGGACAGGGCAAGCAGTGCACTTACCTTTCCTCAGACCTCATCCAAGCGGTGCACTTACCTTTCTTCGGGCCCCATCCATCTTTTGTGGGACAGACGAAGACCCAACAGAGAGAGAGAGAGAGAAAGAAAGAGAGAGAGAAAGCAACTGGAAATAATATTGTTCTTTTCCTTAAAATTCATTTTTTACAAAGATGATAAATTCTATCATGGATCAGATATATTAGCTATGTCAGGCAATCTAAAACTAGTAACTAACTAAAGATACTTTCTTTTTGTACCTTAAATTCACTGACTTTTAGAATATTCTGTAAATTTTTTTATTGAAAATACCATACACAGGGGGTACAATTACATGGGCAAGGTAATGAGTACATTTCTTATCAAGCATTATTGCCTCCTTCAAGTTTTACTCTGAGTTGATTTTTATTGAAATAATATAATGTATATTTGTACAAATATCCTATAATAGTGTTTCTTTATAGAGACTTATTCTAAGTCATTGTGATATTGCACACAGAAATTCTGCAACAGCTCTTAATTATATGTATGCCATTTTATGAGTTTTTATTTGCATTACTTCATAAATTCCCATACCAAAATGATAGTTATTATTTACTTTCATCAGAACCTGAAGAAAATATATCATAAAGAGTTTATGTACCCAGAGTATTTGGTAAATAAATGAAAGCACTTTAATAGACACTCTTGAATTATATCTAAATAAAATATAGATTATAGATTATAAAGTGGATTAAAAGATTATGTTGTGTAAATTGTTAATGTGCACATTTTTAGAATTAGTATTTGCTATTTTCCTTAGCTAAAAAATAAAATTAATTATATCAATTCAAACTATTATGCGTAGCATGCTTGAGGAACATACATATTATTTTATATTCTTCCATTGAGATAATTGATGTCACTGACTTTAACATATGATTAACTTCCTTCCCTTCTATGTAATTTTTATCTAATTACTAGGTATGATTGGAAAAGTAAAGCATTATAATAATTTAAAATTGAAAGCATAACACAACAAGCTAAGTAACACAACTTTAAACAATATGTTTGTCTTATTGTCAAGGTACATGCTTATAATATAAGAAACAGTACAATAAACATTATAAGTATATCTTTACCACAATTATAAATATTAGAAATATCTGTGTGTAGTTGAAAGTATATGACAACAAAATGACAGATTATTTAAGATTAAAATAATCACAATGGTAAATAAGAGTCACATTTTTTTGAATAACTGCAAGGAGGTTTACAGATCCATTTCTCACTTAAAGACCTCAGAGTCAAAGCAGACACTCTGAAAACATTACAGGATGGAATAGGAGAAACCCTAGGCCTCCTTGGCACAGACCGAAATTTTCTTACTAGAGACCCAGAAACACAACAAATCAAAGACAGGTTGGACAAATGGGACTGCATGAAATTGCAGAGCTTTTGCATGGCAAAGGACATAGCTAGCAAGATCAATAGAAAGCCCACAGATTGGGAAAAGATCTTCACTAGCCATACAACACACAATGGTCTCATATCTAAAATATACCTGGAACTCAAAAAATTAAATCCCCCAACAACAAATCTTCAAAGAAACAACTGCCCAATAAATAAGTGGGCTAAAGACTTAAAGAGAAACTTCTCTGAAGAGGAAAGAAAGATGGCCAATAGACACATGAAGAAATGCTCAACCTCTCTAGCCATAAAAGAAATGCAAATCAAAACAACATTGAGATTCTACCTCACTCCAGTTAGAATGGCTATACTCAATAAATACAAAAAAAAAAACCACAGATGCTGGAGGGAATGTGGACAGAAGCAAACCTAACTGCATTTTTGGTCGGAGTGTAAAGTTGTTCAGCCATTTTGGAAAGTAACATGGAGGTTTCTCAAAAGACTCCACATAGAACTCCGCTATGACCCAGCAATCCTACTTTGGGACACTTACCCAAATGATCACAAACAAGACCATACTAAAGCTACCAGTACAACTATGTTTATTGCAGCATTATTTACCATAGCTAAGATATGGAACCAACCCAGATGCCCCTTAGTAGATGACTGGATCAAGAAAATGTGCCTCCACCAGAAAGAATGACATTGCCCCATTTGTTAGGAAATGGAAAGACTTTGAAAAATTATATTAAGTGAAGTAAGCCAGGCCCAAAGAAACATAGGTCCTATGATTTCCCTTATTTGTAATAACTAGTATATGTCTGAGACAAGCAGAAAAGGTCAGATAAGTTGATGTTAGGTGAAATGAACACCAAAATAAATATTCAAATGTTTTTTCTTTCATGCAATTGTTCCTAACATATTTGTAAGATTTCTTTGTTGCTTTGTATGTCCCTCCCGCACAGTATAACTCTTGCTCTCACTGTATTTGATGTTCATTTAATTTGTGGAGGGGAAGGGCAAAAACAAATCGCTTTAATAGGGACACAGGTGGATCCATTGCAACAATGAGATGTACAAGTCATTATGTTGAAAAACAAACTTTACAACTTTGGTGGGGGAGAAGGGAGTTGGGGGGGAAGAGAGGGATATGGGAAGCGATGGGAAGGGGAAACAAAGAAGGAGGCAATAATGCTTGATAAGAAATGTAGTGTTTATCTTGCCCATGTAATTGTAACCCCTCTGTATGGTATTTTCACAATAGAAAAAGAACAAAAAAAAAACAAATGTTACAGGTAACATTATTGAAACATACACACATATTGATACACACACACACACACAAACACACATGGGGTCATTTAAGATCCCTAGAAACTGTCTTGAGGGCCAACAGCAAGTTAAGAAATATTTATTCAAGAATGTCTACCAAAACTTGGTGGTAACAGTGAACTGTTCCCTCTCCTCACCTTAAAAAAACTTCAAATCTAGATTTGTGGGGGCAAGAAAATGATGTTTTTTACTTCAGCTGTTAATTAGCAAATAGCTTACTTCATAATGTCTAGCAAATTACCAATATTTGTCTTATCTCCAAATTTATGTTCTAAAGGATAAATTCTTAGATAGTAAAGTCAGCAAATCAGGGGCCCCTTCTTCCAACCAGCTCCCAGGACAAGCAGAACAAGAAATACTGGAGTGGGGCTGGGAAGGTGGCTCAGTGATAGAGCACTTGCCTTGCATGCATGAGGCCCTGGGTTCCATTCCTCAGCACCACATAAGCAAAAAGAAAAAAGCCGGAAGTGGTGCTGTGGCTCAATTAGAGCGCTAGCCTTGAGCTGAAGAGCTGAGGGACAGTACCCAAGCCCAGAGTTCTGGCCCCAAAACTGGACCCCAAAATATATATATATATATATATTAAATATATTAAAAAAAGAAATACTGGAGCACCAATTGCTTTCACCCCAACTTGCCTAGAAGGACAAAAATTTTACAGTAAATAAATTTTTTTTTAAAAAATGAGTAAGCCAGATGCTAGTGGCTCACACCTACAGTCCTAGCTAATCAAGAAGTTGAAATCTTAGGATCACAGTTGGAAGCAAGAAAGTCTGTAAGACTCTTATCTCCAATTAATTCCCAAAATGCCACAAGAGGAGCTGTGGCTTGAGGACAAAACCAGGCCCTGATTTCAAGTCCCAGAACTTGCAGTAAAAATAAAAAATAAAAATAAATTAAAAACACAGTGGATATTATTTCTGGGCAACATTAGACTCCTGGATTAGGGATTTTGTACAAGAGAAGACACAGTAAATATGAAAAGAAAACTGCAAAGCTCTTCACAAAGGAATTGACTGTATTTGAGTAGAATGTGGGCGTTCTGGTTCATCTTAGTTAAGGGAAGCAATTCCCCTAGTTGAGCAGTAGGAGCTATGGACACAGCTAAGTAGAGCCCTCTGGTGACAGAACAAACCTCAAAAACTGCTCTTGAATAAATTTAGCTGAATTATAACTGAGGACACTGTAAACAAATGGAGCAATAATTTGTGAATAGTGGAGACCCACAGCTACAATACTAAATGAGGCAAACAGATGAAAATAGAGATCAATAAAAGGGACTGAACTAAAAACCACTGTCATCCCAAGATGACTGTGTGCACACCTATGATTTTGCCCTCTTCAGAGTGACAATAGAGACTCCACAAGAGTAGATAATACAACTCACAATTCAATTATACTCTAGCCTAGTAATTAAAAGAAATAAAGCAAACTAAATTATTCTTATGAGAAGGGAAAAGAGAATCAGGATTTAACTTTGTTAAAATACATTAAAGGAAATTATTATGAAAATTATTTCAATAAGAGAATATGGGTAAAAATTATTTCAAGTAAACTAGTGGAAAGTTGGATGATGAAAATGAATAACAACAATGGGAACTACACTAGAGTGATTAAAATGTAGACTTCACTGACAGAAAAAGATCAATACATATCAGCTAAATGAAAGGAATTGAAAGAAAATACAATGAAAAATGAATAGTGTCAGTGAACTGAGAGCCATCATTAAGTAAATAAATATACATGAAATGGGAATTTCAAAGAGAAGATAAGAGAGAAGGAATTGATAATATGATATGTGTTTCTGTGTGTTCTGTGATAGTGGGGAGGGAGAGGGAAGGAAAGGGGAAAAGGGAGTGAGTGGAAAGAGAGGGAGGTGAGTCCTCTGGGGGTGGCTGTCCAATCAACAGGTGTGCAGTGAACCAGAAATGGAACAGGACCCATAGAAGGAGAGAGGGAAGATGACTTTCTCCATTAGCACTTTGCCCCATGTGTGTGTGCATGTAGGGAGTGACATCCAGTTGAGCAGTGCTATTAGAGGTTTGGTGGCAGCATCCTTCCACAAACAATAGCAATCATTAAAATACTGTGTGTGGATGTGACATACAATGGCAAAACACCTTTAGAGAGCTGACATAAATAGGTGAAACACACAATCCTGTCTGGAATGTAGACACTAGCACAACAAGGGAAACTAAACAGATGGGGTAAAGGATGGTGACTATGATCTGAATACTTTATGTACAAGTGTGAAAATGGAACAATGAAACCTGATAAAATTGGTTTGGGTAGGGGGGAGGTGAGTAGAGTGGAGGGAGAGTGACAACATGATTGTGATCAAAGCACACTGGCTATATATATGCATATGTCAAAATGAGCAACGAATGTTCTGTGTATGGTGGTGGGATGTGGGTGGTGGTCATGTGAGGGGAGATGCTGCTGCATGTGTAGTAGTAGTACCCCTCCATGAAACAGCACACCACAAAATTCCCACAAGGATACCTGTTATTGGTTGCTTCCAACCTGGTGAAGTAAGCAAGTAAAGAACCTCAGGGACCCAGAATGTTTTGTCAGTGAAGGGAGAGGGGGGAAAGGAACTATAAGGGTAAAGAGGAGAATGGAGAGAAAGGGTGGGTAGTTATAGTATTCAACTATGTAACTTGACATCATGAATGGGATTGGGAAAGATTGGGGACAAGTGACACTGCTCAAAATCATTGTACTCATAGACATAATTGAAACTCCATACTACAACTATTTAAGGATAACTTTTTAAAAATTATTAAAAGCTGAAGCAAGAGACCTCAGAGAGTAACTCAAATGTGCTAAAAATATTGGCATACAGTATCAGTAAAGGTAAGCATGTAAGTAAACATTAAAGATATTATAATTGGGCTGGGAAGATGGCTCAGTGGTAGAGTGCTTGTCTTGCATGCGTGACACCCTGGGTTCAATTCCTCAACACCACATAAGCAGAAAAACCCGAAAGTGGCACTGTGGCTTCAGTGATAGAGTGCTAGGCTTGACTTGAAGAGCTGAGGGACAGTGCCCAGGCAGACATTATAACTATATTTCTTTCCTTTCTCAATACAAAAAGTAATTATATAAATTTGTATATAAGTTCACTATATTACCTAAACTATAATAGATTAACAATAAATATATTCATATAACAAATGATATTCAGCTATTTTAAGTAAGTTTTTTATTGTCTCTGTTGTTTTAATAGATATAAAATCATAAAATGTGTTGGTAAGGTGTTCATAATACATACATATAAAAGTCTGAAATAGTGGCACAAAAAGATTGCTAAATAACAGTGAAGATTCTGTATCTCACTGGAATGGAATTAAATCTGAAGTAGATTATTTTAGAAGCGCGCAATGAAAAAACTCATATTTTGTCAAGCAGTTAAAAGAAAGTAAGGAAAAACAGCAAAACATGAAGCTTTAAACAAAATCTTTCAAAGAAACACATCAATAGCAGAAGCATAAAAATCAATGAGAATAAATGAAGAAAAGGGGAACGTAATATACATTTCTAAATAGAATAAAGAATAAAATGATGAAGTACAGTTTATTTTCAAAATAGAGAAATTTAACAAAGAGAACATGTATATCATATAATGTCACCTATTCATAATGCTTTCAGATCATAAAAGGCAGAGAAAATATCAGTGATCCATTCTCAATTAGTGTGTCCTTTTAGACATTTGTTCTTTTTTCTTTTTTCAGTCATGGGGCTTGAACCCTGGCCCTGGGCACTATCCCTTAGCTCTTCAGCTCAAGGCAAGAGTTCTACCAGTTGAGCCACAGCACCACTTCTGGTTTTCTGAGTAGCTAGGATTACAGGTATGAGCCACCAATGCCAGGCCTAGACATTTTCTTAATGCAGTAAAATATTTGACCTATTTCACCATAATTTATGGATCTATTGGCCTTGATACTTCTTTTTGAAAGAGCTGGGCATGGTTTCAACTGAATGTGAAATCTAAAACTACTTAATCTCTTACAGTTATGCAACTTGATTGGAAATTTTATACTGTCAACAATTGTTATATGTTTGTACATAGAACTTGTATCCATAACTATACTACTAAAATAGAGAAACTATACATCTTACCTACTAACTTCAAGATACACTAATAACTCCCTCATCTTTAATGGTATTAAAAAGAAAAATGAAAGAAATTGCAAAAATTAAAACTGTGATGAATATTTATAGGTTCTTCGATGTCAGTAGAAAATTTAATAGGCACAGAAAAGTTTGTAATTGACTGATATGTAAATACAAATCAGCATCCCAAGAAATTTAGATTGCCTAAATTAATAATGTAGATAATAAATATATACACACTCTACTTCCCTTAAAGCATATTTTGTGGTAGTGAATCTAAATATAATTGTTCTGAATCTTCATTCCTCATTGCACCATATGCATCAGAAATGTTTAGCTTAGGCATGAATGACAAATGTACAGCACTATAGCCAAAACAGATATTTCATAAAACACAAAAGCTAAGTTTCAAAATAGTATTTAGGGCATGTTTTGCATGTCAGTTGCTCACCACTCTTTCTCAGATAAGTAATTAATTTATAGTTATATTTTCTAATCCACATACTCGAAAGAAACATGAATGTTTCCTACAATCTTTTACCTAAATAAATAAATAATTTTCAAGTTGATACAATTGATGTTAATGGGCAATATCATCTAACATGCACATTTGTGCCAGTCTCTGAATAGTAAGAATAGGTAAACCCTGCTAACCATTTGGTTGAGAGGACAATTAAGTTCAATTCGTTCCCAGGTGTTTCTGCTGCAAATGATTATCAAGTTTTTTAAACAATTCTGTTTCTTTTTCAAAAATTTATTTTATTGGAAAGATGCTGTACAGAGAGGTTACAGTTACATGAGTAAGGTAGTGAGTACAATTCTTACCGAGCATTGTTATATCTCTTCTTTGTTTTTCTCCTACTATCCCTTCCCTCCCCCAGACCTCCACTTCTCTGGGCCCAAAGTTGTAAAGTTCATTTTCAACATTGTGTCTTGTGAGTATCATTGTTGCAATGGGTCATCCTGCATCCCTGATTCAGCATTTGTTATTCCCTTTCCCCTCCCCAAGATGTAGGGTACCAAAATAAAGTACAATGACAACAGGGGATATACCATAGGGAGAAGAACATGCAAAAGAAACAAAAAATCACATAGTACATAAAAACAACAGCAAAGAAAGACCTCTCGTGTCCATTTTTTTGGAGTTCATTTCACTAAGAATCATCTTATATGGTCATATGTGCATAGCTTTTGAGCTTTTCTGTTCATCAATCTTAGACATACACTAATAATTGCAAATAAAGGAAAAAATGGAACCTATATTTCTTTGGGTCTGGCTTACTTCACTTAATATCATTTTTTCCAAGTCTTCCAATTTCATAACAAATCATTCTTTAAGCACAGAATTCCAATATATATATATATATATATATATATATATATATATATATCACATTTTTTTGATCCTTTCATCTACTGAGGGAATCTGGTTTGGTTCCATAACTTAGCTATGGTGAATAACATAGTTGTGCTGGTAGCTTTAGTATGGCCTTGTTTGTGATCACGTGGGTAAATAACCAGAAGAGGGATTGCTGGGTCATAGGGGAGCTCTTTGTGGAGTCTTTTGAGGAACCTCCATACTATTTTCCAGAGTGGTTGAACAAGTTTACACTTCCACCAACAGTGCAGTAGGGTTCCCTTTTGGCCACATCCCCTCCAGCATCTGTTTTTATGAGATTTCTTGATTATAGCCATTGTCACTGGGGTGAGGTGGTATCTCAATGTTGTTTTGATTTACATTTCTTTCATGGCTAGAGAAGTTGAGTATTTCTTCATGTGTCTATTGGCCATTCTTATTTCCTCATCAGAGAAGTCTCTAAGTCTTTAGCCCACTTATTAATTGGGCGGTTGTTTCTGGAGGATTTGTTTTTGGAGAATTTATTTTTTTGAGTTCTAAGTATATTTTAGATATGAGGCCCTTGACTGTTGTATGGCTAATGAAGGTCTTCTCCCAATTTGTGGGCTTTCTGTTGGTCTTGTCAGCTATGCCCTTTGCCATGCAGAAGCTCTGCAATGTAATGCAATTCCAAAACAGCTTGTTACTGGCACAAGAACAGGCCTGAGGACCAATGGAATAGAACTGAAGACCCAGAAATGATCCCGCAGACCTAAGTTTTGATAAGGGAAAAAAACAAAATAGAAGAAAGACAGCCTCTTCAGTAAATGGTGTTGGCAAAATTGGTTAAATACCTTTAGAAAACTAAGGTTAGATCCTTATACATCACCATCCACCACAATCAACTCCAATTGGATCAAAGTCTGTAAGTAAAAACAGACACCCTGAAAACATTACAGGAAGGAATAGGAAAAAACTCTACAGCTCCTTAGCACAGGCCGAAACTTTCTTAATAAAAATTCAGAAACACAACAAATCAAAGAAAGGTTGGACAGGTGGGACTGCATTAAACTGTTTCTGTCTTTCTACTTATTCTTTTCCCATTATTGAACTCAAATAAAATTATGCATTGAGAAAAAAAAACTAATTGTTGGGCCTGAGTGTGTAGCTCAGTAATAGAGCACTTACTCAGCATGTCCAAGACTATGAGTTTAATCCCCAGCACTGCCATACAAAAAAGAAAAGGCAATAGAGGACGAAAAGGAAAGAAGGAGTGAGGGATGATGGAGAGAGGGAGAGATGGAAAGAGGGAAGGAGAAAGGCAGAAAGGAAGGATGGAAGGAAGGAAGGAAGGAAGGAAGGATAGCTCAATTATGGAAGATCACTGCTAGCTTTGATCATAGGTTTTTCTTTTTTTTTTTTTTTTTGGTTGGTCATGGGGTTTGAACTCTGGGCCTGGGCGCTGTCCCTCAGCTCTGCAGCTCAAGGCGAGTGCTCTACCACTTGAGCTACAGCGCCACTTCCGGTTTTCTGGTGGTTTATTGGAGATAGGAGTCTCACAGTCTTTCCTGCCTGGGCTGGCTTTGAACCGCAATCCTCAGATATCAGCCTCCTGAGTAGCTAGGATTACAGGCGTGAGCCACCAGCGCCCGGCTGATCATAGATTTTTCTATTCTTTGTGGCTCAGGCCAGCCTTGAAGTTGAAATTATTACTATTATTATTATTATATTGTATTTTGTTGTAAAGGTGCTGAACAGAAGGGTTACAGTTACATAAGTAAGGTAATGAGTACATTCCTTTTCAAACATTGCTACCCACTCCATTGTTTTTCTCCCAATATCTGTCTCCACTTCCCTCAGAGTTAGTTCATTTCCAACACAGTGTTTTGTGAGTATCATCATTGCATTGGGTCACCATTTGTCCTTGTTTCACCATTTTGTTGTTCCCCTTCCCTTTCCCAAATCAGATAAATGTATATACAAGACACAGGGTACCAGAATTAAAAACAGTGACTACAGGGGATAAACCAAAGGGAAAAAATATGATAATAAAATAAAAAGAAAAACTTCATACAGTACATTGATGACAAGGTCAATCAAAAATGACTTCTTGTTTCCATATCTTGGAGTCCATTTTAATTATCATCATTTTATATGGTTATATATTCATAGTTATTGAGCTATTGTGATCCTCTGATAGGACTATCCTAGACATATACTAATTACTACAAATGAGGGAAACCATAGAGCCTATGTTTCATTTAGTCTAGTTTATTTCACTTAATATGATTTTTCCAGGTCTTTCCATTTCCTTACAAAGGGGGCAATCTCATTCTTTCTGATGGAAGCATAGAATTCCATTATGCATATATACCACATTTTTTTGTACATTCATCTATTGAGGGGCATCTGGATTGGTTCCATATCTTAGTGATGGTAAAAAAAATACTGCAATTAACATAGCTCTGTTGGTAGCTTACTGTGGGTGTTACTAAGCCACTCTAATATTTCATCAGAACCTCACTTCATGTATATTTTTCCATAACCATTCAGCTACAATACATCTATGATATAATTTAACTCCACTTGTCTTGCACTGTCCCATTCATTAAATATTACTTAAATACTTAGGCTCATGATTTTGAAAAAGTTTCACCTTCTACTAAGCTCACACTCTATTTTAATTGAGTGAAGTTCATGCTGACTGCAGCAATTTGCTTTCAGATACTCTAGAAAGCCTAAGAAGTATTATTACTAGGTCTTGACATATTTCAAGAAAGCTATCTTTGGAATGAATATGAATATAGTCTATGATATATTCTGTACATGGATTAACTTCTTTTTTATTTTTACTGAGTTCTGATGATTAATATAGCTTATACTTTCATTCAGTACAACAATGAAACTTTTATTTTTTATTTATTTTTTTGGGGGGGTCTGGTCGTGGGGCCTGAACTTTGTCCCTCAGCTCTTCAGCACCACTTCCAGCTTTTTTCTGTGGTGCTGAGGAATCAAACCCAGGGCCTCGAGCATGCAAGGCAAGTGCTCTACCACTGAGCCACCTTCCCAGCCAACAATGAAACTTTTAAATGTAGGTTGTTTACACATAAACTCAGGAATCAATTAAAGCCAAGTATTGCAAAGGTTATTTATTCTTTTTTGCAAAGGTTATTTATTCTATATTCCTTTTCTAGATAATACAACCACAAACAGAAATCTTGCTTGTTTTATCTAGAATATAAAGTATATGCATAAAACATAAATGTGTTTTCTGGATATTTATACATTACAAATTTTGATTCAATTTTTAGAATGAAATTTGTCCTTTTAGCTACATAGCACTTTTTTATCTCAAAAAATTGTTCTTAATTTCTGAATATATCATTTTTCACTTCTGTACATTATAATTTTATGGAAAATCTTAATCAGTTTAGCAGAGAAAGGCTTGCATTTCCACTTTTTCAAGCCTCTCCACAAATTTTAGTAGCTAAACATGACAGGATGATTCTTTTCCTAATCACTTAATATGTATACATATATGACAAATATTTCCAGAAGAAAATTCTACACTAGTTAGTATTCACTTCATTTTTCTTCTTACTTGGGCAGTACATAAAACTCATTTAGGGAATATTCGTCATGAATCTTCTGGGTACAAGAATCAATGAGGATATAAGAAACAGTAACATGCAGTTACTGCCTGAGTGATGCTTGCAACTGAGTAATGGTAATCACATAAGTGTGCAAATTGTTGAAATGAAATATTGATTAAATGCCAATGGACAGATGGGGGCAAAGTTCCAGAAGAGCTAACAGGAGCAAGTTCTGTGCATGAAGATGGCCTCAAAGCCATAAGAATTTCACAAGAAATAAAGACTGGATGCAGATGGAATTTCTTGAGCCCCATCATTGAGAGAAAAAATTTGAAAGTAGTTTGAAAATGTGAAGTAGAGACTAAAGAAAGATTTGGGAATCATCTTCTGAGTGACTACAAAAATGGGAATCTTGAGAATGTCATCATATATATGTTCTTTCACTATAAATTTATTTCTCATTCTAAAGCAATGGTGTATGACAAATCATGGCAGTGACTTGGGTATGCATAACATCAGGGACAGTGAGTGATACTGGAAGAGGCATGGAAGAAAATGAAGAAAAGTCCATGTCCAAAATGTTCCTATTGCCATGAAGGAAACTTTCTGCAAACCCTCCCCATAATGATGAAGGGATAGCAAAATATAGAATAGAGAAATAGTCACTATCCTTCATTGACTGTATACTCTACACTGAGCCAGAAACATCTTAGAGGCTAAGTCTATATAACTGAACATATGTATAAGGTCCATCTCTGTGATTAAGACAATGTTTATTTTTTATGAGTCATTCTAAGTAACCTTGAGGTAGCTGAATAAAAATGTTAGTCAACATTTACTATATAGGTCATTTTGTTTACCTGATTATAGAAAGTCTTTACTGAAATCAATACTTTTCAGTAAGAATTTGATCATATTCTGAGATACCATTCTTTAGCCTTCTTATCATAAGTCTTCTAAACTTATGCATATCAGATCCATGACCTTGGATTAGAGCTTTATGTCTATAAATTAGCATAGCTCCATTCTTCAAGTACTTTTGCCCCCAGGCAAACTGAATACCCAGATATACACTTAGAGCCTTCCCACTTGGAGGGTTGTCCTTTCCCATTGCCACAAGTGAGGTTATAATGTGACAGTAATCCACTTCTGCATGTAATCCACAATCCTGCATGCTGTGCAGGGCCAACTATTATTTAAATTGGAGTTGTTGTTTCCTAAGCAAAATTATCAAGGCAATCTCCAGACTGTAGGGGAAGTGATAGCCTGGAGGACTAAGTAATACTGAAATATAACGAAAGTATTCATCTAAAATATTTTTGGCTTACATACTAATTTGAGCATGTTCTAGCATTTTCTATTTCCATTTGATGGAGGACTGAAGTGCATACCTAACTTATTGGCTTGTTGGATCCAATACTGCTTTTAATTTGTTTGAGAGAGTCTAGTAGGGTTTTAAGTGCAAGGCTTTATGCTTGCTAGGCAGGCAATCTATCACTTGAGTCACTCAACCAGCCCATTTTGCTTTAAATTATTTTTCAGGTTGGTATCTCTAGTTTTTTCCTTGAGACTAGCATTAGTCTAAAGTAGAGTCACTAACTTGTCTTAGTCTTTCAAGTAGAATTCTATCATGACTAGCAGTCTCTTAGAATGAATTTAATTCTCCATAATGTCTGTCATTACCTATTTGTCAGTTTGGGAAGTAATACATATATGTTTCTGAGTCGAGATAGAAGTTTTCTGGGACACTATCAATTAACATTTATCCATCATGAAATTATAAGGCAACTCCTTGATATGATAAAAGAGGAAGACATATAATAGACAAAGTCAATGAAAGTTACATGAAATTTTAGAGTTCTGGGTGTTCAATAATTCAAGAGACATTGTTGGTTTCTGTTCTGGCTTTTTCCATACTTTATATTAATATGTACCTCAATGATACTCTAAATAAGAGATTCTGATTTTTAAAACCAGTTTTACACTTACAATTCTCCAAATCTTGTTTTAGGGGAAGAGAAAACAAAATTTTGAGTTGTAACACCACTATGAAAAACTAGTACCCAACCAATTTTAATCAAAACTGTCTATGTACTTTTTGCCTTCATATATACAATGAATTATTAATGTGTGGAAACACACACAAAAAAATCTTCATCAGCAATCTAGTCTCCACAATGAAAAACATAGTTATTTGGGCATCTTCTGATTTTTTGTAATTTGTGCCAACTTCTATGTAAATCATGACACACTGTGCAAACCCAGTGGGTATAAATCTTCTGTGAGTGTAGGAAAACTCCCACTGGCTCAGTAGATGTTTGTTTTCAGATAGAAAATTTAATGAGAAAAAAATTCTTTCACTGACTGACTCTTCATCAAGGAGACTTGGTGATGCAGAACAAAAAATATATATTCACTGACTGTGTCGGTACAAATGAAATTGTCAAACTTATCTTTTGGCAATGTAAATTGAGTCTACAGGCAAATAAACTGCAATAATATCAACAGGCCTCACATAAACTGAAGAAAATTGCCTTCCTGTAGTCATATATGCCAACCCTGATTCAGAACATGGCAGATTGCCTTGGAATTGTTTTTGTCTAAGTGTCCTTACTCATGAAGTTTAGCTGCAGATGCATTTACAGAGACTCTTAATGGTGTAACAGGAGGTGTGATTTATGGATCTCATCAAATAAGTTAATATTACTGGACTGCCAAGAAGGTAGGGTGCTGTGAATTTCACTTTAATAGTTAATTGATAAAATGTTTTCCGTGTTTTAAAGCATTGAATTTTTCTGACATTTACTGGTTTGCAGTCCCTCCTAGTGGGTACATATTTGGGGGTCTTGCAGGAGTATCTGCTTTCTGTCAGTTAATCTAACAGAGTTGTCAATCATTCCTGTTACACAAAGATTCCCTTCAACTAATGTAATATATAGTAACCTGATAAATCTTCATAAATACAAGATAAGCCATATCAGAAACTGTACTTTATGATTGAAGAAGCTGAGGTAGCAGAATATTAAGCTTGAGGGCGTGGACTACAGAGTCTGCATTCTTAACTAAATTATGCAGCCTGTCAGAAGCATAGTACACAGTCATTAGATGTAAAACATTACATATCTTTGGGGTTTCTTCTCCACTTGTTTCCAGAACAAGTTTTCAACTCATTATCAAGCCCATGCTATTCTTTAAATTGGTATTACTTCTCAACATCCAATTCCTATTCTCTATACTTTTTCTAGAGAAAAATGTAGCATATTCTAATTGATTCATTCATCTGTCTTCACTCTCCTCCCCAGTTCATCATATACAATGCTACAAGACTATTTTTTCTGGAAGATTAACTGATTTATATGCTTAAACAGTTGTTCCTTACTCTAATGTGCTAATAATTTTCTCTAGCCAAACCTTGAGTCTTAGGTAATCAACTCTTTCACACCATTTCTCACAACTAGAATGCTGCTCCTCCTTCCTTTGTATATTGGAAACTGTTCCCATACTTCAGATTGTATATTGTAAACTCTACTCATACTTGCGATTTCAACATAAGGCTTTTTTACTCTTCAGAAAGAAGCTAAGCCTGAACTTTTACACAAAGCAAACGTTTTACCACCCTGTGTATAATCTAGCACCCTGCTTTGGTTTTTAGACACAAACTTAAATGAAAATTAATGGTAAAGGGCCATGCTTGTAGAAAGGCAATATAATGTTCAACTGAATATCAATTGATAACAAAATAGTTAGAAAAAATCTTCCCCTTTACTTATATTTGCTCTTTTTTAAGAAAATAATAAAAATAAGGATAATGAATAATTGTCTTTTATTTATTTATTTATTTATTGCCATTCTTGGGGCTTGAACTCTGAGCCTGGGCATTGTCCCTTAGAGTTCCTTTTGCTAAAGACTAACACTCTACCACTTGAGCCACAGCACCAATTCTGACTTTTTCTGTGATTAATTGGAGATAAGAGTCTCATGGACTTTCCTGCCCAGGCTGGCTTAGAACCCAGCCTCCTGACTAGTTAGAGTTACAGGCATGAGCCACCATCACCCAGAAATTAACTCATTTTCAATATTGTTACAAAGTTATTTTGAATCTTATTAACATTACTACACTGACTATCCAGAGCCCACTTCAGTAAACTTATTACATCTTATCCTACAAAAATTACTTAGTAGTAAGAATTGCTTATATTAAACAATCCCCTTAATAGATATTTAAAAATTATTAGCAGTAAATTTACTGTGTTCTTTGAATGATATTTATTACGTAAAAAGTACAATGTGGCAATGTGAGCATTTTCACATTTAATAATGAACATAGCATGCATTTCAGCATGAGTTTGGTTGA
Source organism: Dipodomys ordii (assembly GCF_000151885.1). Classification (NCBI taxonomy): domain Eukaryota; kingdom Metazoa; phylum Chordata; class Mammalia; order Rodentia; family Heteromyidae; genus Dipodomys; species Dipodomys ordii. Next base: position 360,935 of record NW_012267449.1, read on the forward strand.
AGGGTAGAGAATTGAGGGAAGTAGAGACAGATGGAGTGACTGAAAAATCAACACATGCTCTCCCTTAGTAGGCAAAAAACAAAGGAGGGGGTAACAATGTTCAACAAGAAATGTACTCATTACCTTACTCATATAATTGTAGCCCCTCTATACAGCATCTTTACAATAAAATACAATTTTAAAAAACCAAAACATGCAGAAGTTCATTTTCAATGTATGCATCTGGAAGATTAGTTTTGGGGTGCTGTATATGTGATCAACATTCACAATTCTTCATTCACTTAAAGTAAGATATCCACAAACATGATGATATAAAAATCAAGAACATACATATATCAAAGAAATTTAGTAATGTTTTCCTTGTGTTTTGATCTTATAAATAGGTAAGGTGAACCTTATAAGAAATTGGGGAAAAGATCCACAAAATGAAAGCTCCCCTTCAATGAATAGTTAAAATGGAATTGCTAAAACTTGCTTTTATAGGAAACTTTCCCTTACACTGAACATATGCAACTAATAAACTAGAATTGTTTGGTATGAGATTATTATAGAACCGTTGACAGAAAGTTGAAATGTCATAAAAAGCACCATGAGGTCTTCAAATCTACTGACAAAAGAAGTAACAATTAAAGTTACACATTCTTAAAATCATCTGTCACTCCTACAAGTTAATAATTTTACATGTAGAAAATGCCTGTGATAAACAGATTTGTCATCTGTCAATTAATGAAAATGAAATATAAAAGTCCTCCAATAATGTGCTGGAAAAAATCTACCATGTTTTGATATTTTAGAATTACCAAAGTTCACATTTCATTTCAGAACTGCCAGGAAAATAATAAGTGCTGCATGAAAAGCACAGTCTTTAAATTCAGTTTCCTACTGATGTGTTAATGAACTTGAAACAAAATCAAAGTGCAATATAAAAGGCATGAGGCAACTTACAAATAAGGCAAGACATTTTAATAACATACTTCACTAAGTAGTACCTATAATTCTTTTTTAATATTTTCATCACTAATGTACAAGGGCCGACTTCTTGTGTGTGTGTGTGTGTGTGTGTGTGTGTGTGTGTGTGTGCGCGCGTGTGTTTGGAAATAGGTTGCTTTTTTATATATGTTTTTATTGTAAAAATACTGTACAGTGGGGTTACAGTTATGTGAGCAAGGTAATAAGTACATTTCCTATCGAGCATTGTTACCTCCTCCTTTTTTCCCTCTACTATCCCTTCCCTCCTCACCTCCCCCAAACCCCCACTCCAAATTGTAAAGTTCATTTATTTTGAGGGACGAGAGTTGTTGGAGATGGACTCAAGGCCTTATGTATTTGTACTCTACAGGTGAGACACAGCACTCTCCCACAGAGGCCACACTTTACAAATACTAACATATATTTCCATTTGTTCCATTTCTACCTGCAGTTAACATTTAGATCAGAAACTTAATTCCAGGCACAGAGTACTTTAATTGCAGATAACAGCCAAGCTGCCTTTTCTGTCTACTATGTTCTTAGAATTTAGAAAAATGTACTCAAAGCTTAAAGTTTTTTAATGTTGCATTTTTATTAAATATGTTCTTATTGTAAAAATAGTGTACAGAAGATTTACAGTTACATGAGTAAGGTATGAGTACATTTCCTATGGAATATTGTTACCTCCTCCTTTGTCTTTCCCCTACCATCCTTTTCCTCCCCACCTCCTCCATGCCTCCCTTTCTCCCCGCCACAAGTAGTAAAGTTCGTTTTCAACATAGTGTCTTGTACATCTCATTGTTACAATGAGTCAACCTGTATCCCTATTTAAGCATTTTGTTTTATCACTCCCACTCCCCAACATAGAAAACTGTATATACAAGATGCCGGGCACCGGTAAAAACTTTAAACTCTCATCTTCTCTAACCAAAAAAGAGTTTAAAATTTTTAGTTCTGTGAGGTCAGAAACTTCTGACACAAAAGTTTCTCACCTCAGGATAAATACAACTATCACTCAGGTATTTTTTACCTTGGTACAATTAAAAGCATAGAATTTTTCTTTTTCACTTAAAAGCAAGAGAATATTAAGTAAATCTAGCTTTGGTCTACTTGGTTTTCTAATAAGTTCAGATTTAGAGATAAAACAATATTCCTGTTAGCAAGTAGGAAAATTTTCATACATATATTTTCTCAGAAAATGTTTTGGTAAAATAGAAATAATTTAGAAAATATAGCTACACATGTCTTATATTCCATGTAAGATGCAAAGATACTCATTACATTTTTTTAATTAATTATTCTATTAAGAACATGTTTCTTCTTGAGAATTAAACTGCTTTATGACATTTTTTCAACTTAAGCCACTACTTTTCACTTTATTTTTAATTAACAAAGAAAAATTCCCTTCTCCTGATAATACTTCTTTATGCAGCAGCTATTTACTTGCTATTATTGGGCATGTAAATTCCTCTCTGCTTATCTTAAGCTTCTTTACTAATTTACTCCTGTACAGGTTGTTGATATTATCATGGGAAAGTTTTTGCGAGGTGCTAACTCAGCAGGAAAACTTCAAAAATATGCTCTACACTGGTAAAGTTGAGAGAGGATATTTATGATAAAAAGGGTCTGAAGTTTAAAAGTGAGCTTATGAAGCAGATTAAAACAGTCTCAACTTGTAACAGTGGAAATTAATTAGTTTCAGATTTAAGAAAAAATTCTGTAAAGAAAATGTGGAAGAAATTCAAATAGGCACTGAGGAAGCCTGACCTACCTTTCCATATTTAAATCAAGTTGTATTTCAATGTATTTTCTGAAAAATTCACATAACCCTGAACTATTAATCTGGAATTTTGCTTCAGCCACATACATACAATATGACCAGAGATTGCCACCATCCTGACAAAAGATAGACTCCAAATGCAGTGTTATATGTACTGCTTAGTATAGTATATTAAAAGCAAGTCTTTCTGAATTCAGATAATCATCCTAGTGAAGCAACCTAAAACCACACTGTTTAAGCTGAAGGAAAGAACTTAGAGAACATGCCATATCCATCACCAAGTAACTTGACTATCACATAGGAGAAGGAAAGTAATTACTCTATGAAGTTCCAGGATGCATCTGGGAAAAGTGCTAATTCACTCAGATGCCCCTCAGTAGATGAATGGATCAAGAAAATGTGGTATATATATATACAATGGAATTCTATGCCTCCATCAGAAAGAATGGCATTGCCCCATTTGTTAGGAAATGGAAAGATTTGGAAAAAATTATATTAAGTGAAGTAAGCCAGGCCAAAAGAAACATAGGTCCAATGGTTTCCCTTATTTACAATAACTAGTATAAGTCTGAGACAAGCAGAAAAGGTCAGATAAGTTGATGTTAGGTGAAATGAACCCCAAGATAAGTATTCAAATGTTTTTTCTTTCTTGCGATTGTTTGTAACATATTTATAAAATTATTTCTTTGTTGCTTTGCATGTCTCTCCCCACAGTATAACTCCTGTTTTAACTGTATTTGATGTTGGTATAATTTGAGAAAGGGAAGGGAAAAAAACAAATTGTTTAAATAGAGATACAGGTGGACTCATTGCAACAATGAGATGTACAAGATGTTATGTCGAAAAACGAACTTTACAACTTTGGAGTGGTGTGGGGGAGGCGGGGATATGGGAAGCCTTGGTAAGGAGAAACAAAGGAGGAGGCAACAATGCTTCATAAGAAATGTACTGTTTATCTTGCTCATGTAATTGTAACCCCTTTGTACGGTATTTTCACAATAAAAAAAAAGAAAAGAAAAGAAAAGAAAAGAAACCTCTTGTGAACATCAAAAATATAAACAAAGGAACATTCTTCCTCTTGAAGTACCCAGTCATTCAACCCAGTCATCAATGTCTGCACTGATGTAGCAGAAACAAAAAGGCATCAGAGATGCAATGAGTGAGTAACATTAATAAATTTAATTATTATTTTAAATATAGAAGATTCAGAAGTCTATAGGGTTCATGAAATATCTGAATAATCGTATGGGTTTGTGTACAATATATAGATATTTCAGAATCCATCCTTACTGTCAAAGTTGAAAGTACATTTTATGAAGAGGGAGCTGCTGGAAAATAATGGAGAAAAACAGTATAAATCTATCTCTACCACTATATAATTTAACTGGCAGATTAAGTGTAACTATTTTAAACCTATAGCATTTGTTAAGACTTACAATTTCCAAGGGAAGACTGGAATGGAGAGTGAGTCTCCTTTTGGTCAATTTTAGATCTTAGTGACAGTAGTAGCTACTCTGGCTCGAGAGCCAAGTCCATGGGTAGGCAGTTTTGCAAATGCTCTTGGAGCAGTCTCACATAGCATATTGAAGCCAAAACAGTGTCCTCCAAATATCAGGGAATAGGGACAATTGTTGATTGCTCATCTGATCCTGCAGGTGCAGATTAAGAGGAGGGTCATTATCTTTTATAGTCCCCCCATTGTTATAAGCCTTTCCCTTTCTAGTTGAAAAGACTTCTAGGAGATTTAAAGGCAGCACTAGTTTTTACTTCATTTGTCTCTTTTTCCCATTTTTGGATGCCTAACAATAAAGCACCTGAATACACAGGAAAAATGAGAAAGTGAACAATGAATGACTAAAAGAAACTATATCATAATCATATAAACTATTCCTGAGAAGTAAGCCTGTAGATTTTTTTCCAATTTTTTCTTATTTTTCAAATGGTCTATCATTCTACTAAATGTTCTATCACAAGTATGTATTGCTGCATAATCTGAAACATAACATGTCCTGGAAATGGAGACTCAGAATCAAACTGAGGAATCCTTGAGCTTGAATCTCAGTTGCAACCTTGATATATTCATAGCCTAATACCATTATCAAAAGAAAAAAACATAAACAGCCAACCCTGGGAAAGAGAGTAGAGTTTTCATTCACTGCATTATGAGATTCAAGTATCCAGTTTTCAATAAAAAGATCACAAACCTGAAAAAAAAAGAAATTGTGGCTCATTCAAAGGAAAATGAATCAAGAACAACTGTTTCTGAATAAAAAAGACCTAATAGAAAATCTACTAAAGTAGCTAAACATGCTCAAGAAACAAGAATATGTAAAGAAACATAAAATGTTCACACAAAATGGAAAGAGTTGTAAAGAAATAAAAAATCAAAAATTAAACAAGAAATCCTAGAAATTAAAAGTACAATAGATAGATGAAACATCTAGTAGATGAATTCAAAGACAGGTTTGTGCAAGCAGAAAAAAATAAGCAGTGAACTTGAAGATAGGAAAACAGAAATCACTGCTTTGAGGAATTGAAACAAAAAACACATTGGCAAAAGTGGACAGAGCTTCAGACATGGGACATGATGAAGCAGTCCAAGTTACTCATTTTGAAAGTCCCAGAAAAGAAAAGAAGAGAGGATATATAAAGAAACAAAGGCTGAAGACTACCCATATTTGATGAACGATATGTGTAGAAACAGCCAAGAGGTTCAACAAACTCCAAATAAGACAAACTCAAAGATATTCACAGTACAATATAACAAAACTTTATAAAGAAAATAATGAATCTTGGAAGCAACAAGAAAAATGTACATTGTTACATACAATGAATCCTCAATGCCATTAGCAGATTTCTCATTAAAAATATTAGAGGCCAGGTAACAATGAAATGATATATTTCAAATTACTAAAACAAAACAAAAAATTGTCAACCAAATATTCTATGCCTGACAAAACTGTGCATCAAAAATGAATGATAGTTTAAGGCTTTCTAGGATTTTTTTACAAAAAGAAGGGAATTAGTTACTTTGAGATCTGTCTTGCAATGAATACTTGAGGAGATCCTATATTATAAAATAAAAAATCATAGCAGCCATTTAAATAGATAAAGATCCATATTAAAGCAAATACTTGGGCAATTACAAAAACTAACAATGGCTTTTATCTACTTTTCACTACTACAAAGATTTGAGTGACCATACATTTAAACATTCAGGTAAAAGGTAATATACCTTTTGTTTGCAATTTCACCTTTTTAAAAAATAATTTAAGATTAATACATTTAAATTATTAGTTTATGTTTGGGGACAACAATGTATAGATATGCAATTTTATATCTACATATGGAAGATAGCACTATGAAACTACAAAGGAATAAACATTTTAAGTTATTGAAATAAATTGGTAGAAATTAAAATGAGTGTTATAAATTTTGAATGTTAAATATAAACCTCATGATAACAACAAAAATAGCTATAGAGTTCACATAAAAGGAAATGAATCAGACATGCAAACATTTCATAATAAAAAAATCAACCAAACACAAAGGACAATAATGAAGGAAAGCAGGGACAAAATGGTATATGGGAGGAAATGTCCATTATAAGAATATTTTATCAGTAATTAATTTAATTGCACATTGAATAAACTCTCCAAACAAATGATAATGTAAAATGGATCATTCCACATTTAAAAATAATCCATCCATATATGGTTAAAGAGATTCATATTAAACCCCAAAATAGCAATCAATTGAAATTAAAAGATGAAAAACAGTCCATGAAAGTAGTAAATAACCATAAGAGAAAATATCAAGAAAAATAGATTTTAAATCAATACATTATAAGAAATTCAGTATATATTAAGGACATGTTCAATCCAAAGAATAATATGAATCCCTCAGAAAACAAAGCAGAACTTCTCCAATGCTTAAATTCTACCTGATCAGTAAGAAAATTAATAATGATACTAAACACTATGTGCTGGGTCTGTGTAAGCACTGGAGGTACAAAAATAACTCACATATTGTCATTATGCACCATTGCATTTCAGTCCAGTGACAAACACAAATAATGATGACAACATGTGGTGTGTGTGCTACAACCGTGGCAGTTTCTACTCCAGAGGCCAGGCAAGCACAAAAAGTAGTAGTAAAGAAAGATACCACAACACAATTCACATCTGAAATTAATCAGGTGGGAAAGGAAAATAGAAAATTTCAGAAGGAAAACGTTACAAGCAACCAAAACCCTTGATAGAACATGCCTTCTTACAATGTGAGGAAATTGCAGAATGTATGTGAAGTGTCAGTACAGAAGGCCAAGGATAAATTCAAGCAAGAAGGTATTTTTAAAAGTTCACAACTAGTATTTAAAATAATTTTATATATCCAAGTTGGAGCCATACTCTGGATTATAAAACGTGAGGAAGAATAAAAAATTCATATATTTTAAAGATCAGTTTAGAAGCAATTTAGAGAATTAGCTTGAGATGGTGCAACTGGTGCCCTGGGGAGAGGCTATAACACTGAAGCTGTGACATTATAGATGAACTTGAACCTGTAGCTGAGGTAGAGCAGCAAATGTGGGATGAAAGCAAAGGGACTTACCTTACTTGAGGTTTCTCAGGTAGATTGATAAAAAATAACTGAACTTTTGAGAGAAGGATGTGGAAAAGGATGATGGGATCATATCAAGAATGCCTGGACTTCTTTTCATGACAGCTGAGTGAATGGAAAAAAAGTATTAATTCAAGGTAAATAACCAACTTGAGAGTATTATAAAGAATTTTGCTTTTGAAAGGCCCTATGAGGTGTTAAAGTGCCTATAGTTATTCATGTGTTTTAGTGGAAGTGTTCGGTAAAATTTTAGAACTACAGATCTAAGGTTTATTATTCCTTCCAAACAGTGGTATTTTTAGTTGCCTAGTGCTGGTGGATTCAAATGGTTGTGTAGGTTAATGCATTTGCTTTCCTAAAGTATTGCATTTCCTATTTTTGATGAAGAGAAACTACAATTAAGATAAATATTTGTTGCAATGAACTATGTATAGAATTATACAGCTAGAAGAAATTTTAGAAATTGTTAAATTCGTCTGTGTTTTGAATTGAAAACTGCATATTAATGCATTCCCACAAACACCACAGACATCTTTAAAGTCTCTGACATAGACAACTAACAGTGCCTTTGACATGTGTGAACATCTCAATAGGAAAAATGTGCTATCCTAGCCTGTACATTTCATGCTGCAAGTGTCTTGATGCTTCTGGTCTTATCTAGTGCAAATGAAGAAGAGCTGTTTTATGTTGACGGTAACATCAGAAAATTTAATACCTTTCAGTACACACTTCAGATCTTAACTAAATCATGAACCTGGCAATACTTGTGAATTTAAAGCAGGCAAGTATAAACTAGATTCATTACAATATTTTTCAACTGCACGGAAGTGTGATAAAACATTGTTCAGATTTTTTTCTGCCAGTCCTGTGGTTTGAACTCAGGAGCTGGGCACTATCCTTGAGCCTCTCTGTGTTCAAGGCAATCACTCTACTACTTGAGCCACAGTGCCACTTCTGGCTGTTTCTGTTCATGTGGTACTGAGGAATCTAACCCGGGATTTCATTCATGCAAGGCAAGCACTATACTATTAATCTGTATTCCCAGCTCTGTTCAGAAATTTTAACATTAAAATCTTAAAGCTCAGTCCTTGAAATTATAGTCTACAAAACCTAATGTGATTAAATATTTTGGACAACCCATCACAAATCATTTTAAACCCATACAAATCTCAATGGAAATGATTAGTGCTGGAATAAAAAACAAGTCACTATTTGTATGCCTCCTTGGAGTATCAGCTACACACATTCTTCCAAGTTTCCAATACTGTGGACAGTTATAAAATGTATTTGTATTGAAAGTATACATGAAATCATAAATAATTGTATATTCTATACAATTCTAAAGAGTAAATATAACAGTGTTATGGTCACAAAATATACTTGTTCCATATGAATTTTTGAATTGCCTCCTCTATTTCCTTCAAGAATGAGGCTGGAATATTGAAAGGCATCGCATTGAATTTGTAGATAGCCTGGGGCAGTATTGCCATTTTCATGATGTTGATCCTTCCAATCCAGCAGCATGGGAGGTTTTTCCACTTTCTAAGTTCTGCTTTGATTTCCTTTTTCAGGTTTTTAAAGTTTTCATCATAGAGGTCCTTCACTTCATTAGTTAATTCCTAGGTATTTTATTTTTTGTGTGGAGCTATTACAAAAGGAGTTGCTTTCCTGATTTCAGCCACACTCTTCTCATTGTTGGCATACAGAAAAGCCACTGATTTTTGAATGTTAATTTTATACCCTGCTACTTTGCCAAAGTTTCGAATCAGCTCCAGTAATTCGGGAGTGGAGTCCGTGCGATCTGCAAAGAGGGAGAGTTTTACTTCAGCTTTCCCTATTTGGATTTCCTTTATGTTTGCATCTTGTCTTAATGCTGCAGCTAGGCATTCTAATACTAAATTGAAGAGAAGTGGAGAGAGTGGACATCCTACTCTCAATCCTGAATTTAGAGGAAATGGTTTTAGTTTTTCACCATTAAGTATAATGCTGGCTGTAGGTTTGTTATATACAGCCTTTACTGTATTGAGGAATGTTCCATAGATTCCTAATTTTTCCAGAGCCTTCATCATAAAGGGGTGTTAGATCTTGTCAAATGCTTTTTCTGCATCTATTGAGATAACCATGTGTTCTTATCCTTGCTCTTGTTAATGTGATGAATTATATTGATTTGTGTATATTGAACCAGCTTTGCATCCCTGAAATGACTCCTGTTTGATCATAATGTATGATTTTTTGGATGAATTGAAGTCAATTGGCCAAAATTTTGTTGAGAAGTTTTTCATTGTTGGTGGGAGTGTAAACTTGTTCAACCACTTTAGAAAGTAGTATGGAGTTTCCTCAAAAGACTCCACATAGATCTCTCCTATGGCTGAGCAATCCCACTTTTGGGCATTTACCCAAATGATCACAAACAAAACCATACTAAAACTACCAGCACAACTATGTTTATTGCAGCATTATTTACCATAGCTAAGATATGGAACTGACCCAGATGCCTCTCAATAGATTAATGGGTCAAGAAAATGTGATATATACATACATACATACATACATGCAATGGAATTCTATGCCTCCATCAGAAAGAATGTAGTTGCCCCATTTGTTAGGAAATGGAAAGACTTGGAAAAAATTATATTAAGTGAAGTAAGCCAGGCCCAAAGAAACATAGGTCCCATGGTTTCCCTTATTTGCAATAAGTAGTATATGTCTGGGACAAGTAGAAAAGGTCAAAAGCTATGTATATATTACCAGATAAGATGAAGTTAAGCAAAATGAACCCCAAGATAAGGACACAAGTGGTTTTTCTCATTCTTGCTATTGTTTCTAATGTATTTATAAAGTATCATGTGATTTTTTTGCTGCTTTGTATGTCCCTCTCCCACAGTATATCCCCTGTTTTCACTGCATTTGATGTGTCTAATTTGGGGAGGGGAAGGGAAAAAACAAAATATTGAAATAGGGATACAGGTTAACCCATTTTAACAATGAGATATACAAGACACTATATTGAAAAACAAACTTTACAACTTACGTGGGGGTGGGGGGAGTGGGGAATGTAGTTGTGGAGGTGAGAGGGAAGGGATGGTAGGGGAAAACAAAAGAGGAGGCAACAATGCTTGATAGGAAATGTACTCATTACCCTGCTCATGTAACTGTAACCCCTTTGTACAGTATTTTTGCAATAAAAAACATTAAATAAAATATGCTTATGCTTGTTTATGCTAATGCCTGCTGCTTTCAAGTATAAGTGATGAAAAATAGAAATGAAGGAAAAATGATTTGTTGATTTATCAAAGGTTATGCCTCCTTGCAAACAGTCTGAGTTTGAAGTAAAATATCACCTATTTCCAGAACCTATGGGGTGGGGGGGGGTCAAAAAAAGGAACTTGTATAATCAGTATTGAATAAAATTGGCTATGGCTAAATCTCATGTCTTTATTTTTCACAAACCCAAAGACCACATAGAAGGCACCTATGTATAATACTAATTATATTTTTGCCAGTCCTGGGACATGAATTCTGGGACTGGCTGCTTTTGCCACAGTTCCACTTCTGGCTTTTTCTGTGATTAATTGGATATAAGAGTCTCATGGGATTTCCTGCTAGGACTGGCTTCAAACCATTTTCCTCAGATCTCAGCCTCCTTAGTAGGTAGAATTACAGGTATGAGCCACAGACACCAGGAAAGAAAAGGGAGAGAAAAGGAAGAAAGGGGAAGAGAGAGGAAAGGATGAGAGGGGAGGAAAAGGAGGAGGAATTGGCAAAACTACAGTAACTTAGTAAGACCAAAAAGACTCAAGTAAATAAAATCAGATGTGAGATAGGAGACATTACAACTGATACTACAGAAATGTAAATGATATTAAGGAACTATTTTGAACAATTGTACACTAACAACTTAGAAAACTTTGAAGAAATGGATTGACTCCTACAAACATTCAACCTCCCAAAACTAAAAACTGAAGAAACAGAAAATATGAATAAATCAAAAACCAACTCAATCAGAAACTAAAAGCCTTGTAACAAAGAAAAATCCAATGATCTATTGGCTTCCCTTATAAGTTTTAGCAAGCATTTAAAGAACAATAAGCACCAATCTTAAATCCTTGAAATAAAACTGGTGAAAAGAAAACAATTCTAAACTAATTTTAGTAAGCTAGCACCATTTTATTATCAGTCAAAGACACTTCACAAGAAAATTATATATTTATCTCCCTGATTAAAATAAATGAACAAGTCCTCCTCAAATAGGAGATTATCCAACAGTACAATGAAAGGATCAGATATTATGACCAAGTAGGATACATCTCTAGGATGATTCAACATACAAAATAGATTAATGAATTACCCATACTAAGAAACATAGGCTACATGTTTCCCCTCATTTGTAATCATTAGAATATGTCTAGGATAGCCCTGGCAGAGAATCATAATAGCTGAATAGCTATGCACATATGACCATATAAAATGATGCTAATTGAAATGAACTCCAAAACATGGAAACACCTGGTCTTTTTTTTTTTTTTGGCCTTGTTGTGGCCAATGTCCTGTATCTAGTTCTTTCTTTTTCATTCTATTTCACTTTTCTTTTTCCATTTGATTATCCATGGCAATTACTGTCTTTGATTCTGGTGCCCACATCTTGTATATACATTTACCTGATTTAGGGAAGGGAAGGGAAACAACAACATGCTGAAACAAGGACACAGGATGACAACCGCAACAACAATACTCACAAGACACTATGTTGGAAATGAGCTTTACAACTTCGGGGGTGGAGGGAGGAGTGGAGAAGGAAGAGATAGTAGAAGAAAAACAAAAGAGTGGGTTACAACGTTTGACAAAAATGTACTCATTACCTTACTCATGCAACTGTAACCACTCTGTACAGCACCTTTACAATTACAAAAAAGGAACCAAAAAAGGAGACCCAGGCATAGTGGCATATGCCTGTACTCTCAGCTATTCAGGAGGCAAGGGCAGTAGAATCATGAGTTTGAGGCCAGTATGATAAAGTTGTAGGACCCTATCTCAAAAACAAAAACAAGCTGGAAGCACAGGTTAAGCAGTGGTAGAGCACTTGATGATAACCTAGTACAAGATAAAAGTGGGGAAAAGAAGGTTAAGTGTCCATAGAATTAAATATCCTCTCATAATAAAAATACTCTCACCAACAGGTAAAATATGAATTTAGCATAGTAAAGATCACATATGAAAATCCCATTTAATATATCCAGTAGTTAAAAAATTGAAAGCTTTTCCTCTAAGATGGAAAGAAGACAAAGGAGGTCCACTCCTGATGCTTATTTCAACCAAGGAAAGACATTTAAATCAGAAAGAAAATTAATAATATCTCTAAAAGAAAAAAAAGTCTAGGATCTTGTGGCTATGCTAAATTTGAAAAAAAAAACATTTAAAGAACAATTAGCTGTTTGTCTCACCATTTCTGTGCTTCCCTTACCCTTCCCAAAACAAATAAACTTACCTACAAGACAAAAAGTACAGAAGTAAAAACTGTCAACAAATGGGGAGGGGGAGATACACAAAAAGTAAAATAAAAAACCTCATTTCCATTTATTAGAGTTCATTTTGATAAGCAAATGGTGGACTAATGAAGCAGTGATACTAAACACTATGTTGAGAATAAACTATACAACTTGTCAGGGAGGGGGGCCAGGAGGGAAAAATGGAGAGAAAAGGAGAGAAGAGATGACATTGTTTAAAAAGAAATGTACCCATTACCTAGCTTATATAACTGTAAGCCCTCTGTACATCACAATAGAAATACATTAGCCTTCTGTACAATAAAAAATAAGCCCTCTGTACATTACAATAAAAAATAAATAATAAAAAGAACAATTAGTTGGTCACTGGTGGCTCACACCTCAAAGCCTAACTACTCAGGAGGCTGAGATCTGAGGATTGTGGATTAAAAACCAGCCCAGGAAAGAAAGTCCATGATACACTTATCTCCAGTTAACTAGCAGAAAACTGGAAGAGGAGCTGTGACCCAAAGTGGTAGGACACGAGCCTTGAATGAAAGAGCTCAGAGACAGCACCCAGGCATTGAGTTCAAACCCCACAACCAACCAAAAATAAAGAACAATTAACAATAATCTTGGAAGATGACATTATCTTATATGTAGAAAATACTAAAGACCCTATCAAAATATTAAATTTGTTAAAGGAGTAGATCTCTTGTGAAATTTTCTTAACACTCACCCTCCCCCCTCCAAGAAAAATACAAAACAAAGAGACTCAGGAGGCTTTCAGAGATTATAGGTTTATTTATTACCTTGACTGCTGTAGTGATGATTTCACAGGCATAAGCATGTGGCCAAATGTTTAAATTTATTCATTAAGTCTATACAGCTAATTTCTGTCAACTATGTCATAATAAAGATATTTTTTTTGGTCGGTCGTGGGGCTTGAACTCTGGGCCTGGGCGCTTTCACTCAGCTCTTCAGCTCAAGGCAAGCTCTCTACCACTTAAAGGTACAGCACCACTTCCGGTTTTCTGGTGGTTTATTGGAGATAGGAGTCTCATGGTCTCTCTTGCTCAGGCTAGCTTTGAACCGCGATCCTCAGATCTCAGCCTCCTGAGTAGCTAAGATTACAGGCGTGAGCCACCAGCGCCTGGCATAATAAAGATATTTTTAAGAGAAAACAATAATACAGCTTCCTGTTATTGAATCATGAGAAGACTGAAGATATTTTATTGCTAAGCATTATTCCATTTTTGAACTATTTTGAAATCTATTCCTAGCTTAGCAAAAAAAGAAAACACACGCATTATAAAGCCAAGAAAACTAAAGTCTATGCCTGAAGTAACTAATACAACTGTAGGAAAAATAAAGACAATATATATGACAATGAAGTAACCGGTTTTAAATTCATAGTTCTTTTTAAAAAGTAAGATTCTGTTTCATCTATAATAAGGGTTTGTTGATTGATTTGCATTTGAAACTGGTTTTTGCTTCTTGGTACTCATCATTATTAGATAAGCAATCACAATTCAGAATTTGCAACAAAATGAAACGTCAAGCACTTAAAAACTTTTAAGCTAGAGATTATTAAATTGTGGTACATTTTGTTCAATAGCAGTTGTAACCAGAGAAAATTACTCTTTAATAAGGCCAATATTGTACTTTCACTCTAAGCCTCCTTTCAATTCTAAGATGAACCAACATACTTAGGATGAAAAAAAAAAGACAATTTGTGTATTGGTTTGACTTATTCAATGTCACTTAGGGTTTGTTTTGTTTTCTTTTCCTAGAGTAAAGCTATCCTAAATTACTAGTTTTGTGAAAGGTTACATGCATACTATTGGTTCTTTTTTATGTTTTTTTATTGTGAAAATGTTATACAGAGGGATTACAGTTACATGAGCAAGGAAATGAGTATATTTCCTATCAAGCATTGTTGCCTCCTCCTTTGTTTTCCCCTACCATCCCTTCCCTCACTCCTGCCACCCCTCCCTAAATTGTAAAGTTTGTTGTTCAACAGTGTCTTGTACATCTCATTGTTACAATGGGTCAACCTGTATCCCTATTTAAACATTTTGTTATTGATTCTTTTAATGTATTTCCAAACCATCAACAGCAACATATTTAAAATGCTAAAATTTATTCTTTTATTTTTGAGTTTACATATATTTGCAATATGAAGGTTTCATTGTTGTATTTCCAAACATATGCACAGCATATTTTGAGCAAATTCGCTTCCTCCATTTTATTTCATATACCTTCCTAACCATTAATTCATGCAGAATTTGGTAAACTCCTTTATCTTGTATCCTTTTAGCCTCTTCATCCCTGAGAGTCCCTTCCCCTAACCCTGCCATCATTTACTGATTTTCTCCTAGCCAATTTTCCTTTTACATTCATGTCTTATTACCATTACTATCAACATCATTGTTGTAGTCTATACTCCACAGGTAGTGAGAACATTTGATATTTAGCTAGATGAGCTTAGTTTATTGCACTCCACAAACTCTACAGGCCCCATTTTCCTGCAAACTATATATTTTTCTTTTCTTTATGGCTGGATAATATTCTATGGCATATATATATATATATATATATATATATATATATATATACACCATATTTTCTTTATCCATTCATTGTGAGAAAACTCAAATGCACTCTTTAGCTATTGTGACCAGTGCTGCAATACACCCACACATGCAGCTGTCTTTCTGGTGAATTGATCGACTCCCCTTTGGATATATTCCCAAGAGTAGTAGTGATGAGACCATAAGGTAAGCTGGTTTTTAGTCATTTGAGGAACTTCCATACTGATAGATAGCAGTTGCACTAGTTTACATTCTTACTTCTAGTGAATGAGGGTTCCTTTTACCTCAGATCCTCTTTAGCACTGGTTATTGTTTGTATTCCTGGTAATTTCATTGTGACTGGGGTAAGATAGAATCTTAGTGTGGTTCTGATTTGCATTTCCTTTATGGCTAAGAATGTTGAACATTTCTGCTTGTTTTGATTAGCCATTTGTATTACTTCTTCTGAGAACTATCTCTTAAATTGTCCATTATTAATTGAACTATTTATTCTTTCACTCTTTTTTAGTTCTTTGTTTATTCTGGATATTAATTCCTTTATTGATGGCGTAGCTTGTGGAAACTTTCTCCATTCTGTATAAAGTCTTAAATGTAAAACATTTCCAGCCATAGTTAAGGTGTAGACTTTGTAAATATTTCATATTACACAATATGTAAATGAATGCTGAGTAGAAATCAGATATTCTAATCTTCTCATTCCTCTGGAAGAGTGTAGGGGATAAGACTGTATCTGCCTTATTTTATCAAGGCCAAAAATAGTCATCATATTAGTGGTATGCATTCCCGTGGAAGTACTATTTCACTTAACTTTTCAAATATTATCCTAAATGTAACCTTTTTCAATACTTTTCTTCTAGGAAACAGATTTTGAGTTTCTAATAGAGTAGATATTCAAAAAAAGTAAAACAAAGACAGCATTTGGCTTCTCTGGAATAAATTGCCATGCAAGACAATGCCTAGGCCACATTCTATTTTTTTTTTGCTTCCTGCATTGGATTTTACAGTCATGTGCTTTCATTGGATTCAATAAAATATGATCATAAAATTTGAATGACTAGACACAATTCCCAGTGATCTAGCACTATTTCCAAATATGAAACAGAATGTGGCATAGATTCTGAGAGCACATTCTAGACAGTTTAAGAAATATTTGATGGCTCATATCATCACTGAAATAAATACCTAGTGTTTAACAGGCAAACCATCTTTTATATATTGGTGCATATATGTATTGCCATATTATTCAATATCACAAAGTTGGGGAAAACTCACATATCAGGGCTATCAATAAAACCGAGTGACTATATTTTATTATCAAACTGCACAATAATAGTGCTTTGGATTATGTCACTTGGCTTGAAGTAATAATAATGATGTATGCATCTCAGTATTTTAAATGTATCTTTTTAGCACAGTCACTTTACAATAAGATTTTTTGAGAACATTACATAATTGAAGTATTTGTAGATAAAGTTAACAAAAATATATTAAACTATCCAATTCTTGATTTGGCAATGATTTTTGTATTATATATGACATTCTAAGGTAAATCATTTATTTTTATAATATATCTTACAGGTAAATATTGCTGGCCATATGGCAGGCTGATGACATTGAATTCTATCACCAATGTAAGCTCTCATTGCAAGATCACCGAGTAAGAGATTTCCTATCACTTTCTTACTAATGACTAGGATATGCATAAAAATAGAAGTGATCTAAATTCAGAAATCAAACAGCCATGAAAAACTCTGACTATGGTAGTTCAAGACCAGGACTGTCATTAATTAGTAATAGGTGATTCAACCAATCATTGTTACATTCGCTTTTGCTTCGAAATAAGCTCTATTTGAAGGGACTGAAGGATCTCTGTGCTTGCCTGTAAATAAAGTGTGTATAGATTTTTGATGTTAAGAAAATGTTTTAAGATCCTTTTTTCTTTAATGTTTAAACACAAGACATTTGCAATAATTTGCAATGACTTGTGTTGTTTTAGTCTTTGAATTGTGAGGAGACATTCCCCTTCAAATTTTGTTGGGAGGAAAAAAAAACCTGATTTTCTTATTTACCCTCCTACCAATAACCCATAAACCAAGCTTATTTCATATGTTCATGAGAAAATGTACTGCATTTTTCTCTACTTTCAGTAATGTAGTAAAAGGTGCTACACTGACAGTATTTTTTTGCATGGGGAATGAGGCTGGACTTACTTCTACATAAATGTGCCATGATAAGAATTGACAGAGCCAGGTGCAGGTGGCTCATGCCCTGTAATCCTAGCTACTCAGGATTCTGAGATCTGAGGATCACAGTTCAAAGCCAGCCCGGGCAGGAAAATGCATGAGACTCTTATCTCCAATAAATCACCAGAAAACCGGAAGTGGTGCTGTGGCTCAAGTGGTAGAGCACTAGCCTTGAGATGAAGAGCTGAGGGACAGCCTTCAGGCCTAGAGTTTAAGCCCCATGACAAAAAAAATTGACAAAGAAGTTCATTCCCATCAATACAGCAAATAATTGGTACATATGAGTCAAATAAACCACTTGTGTTGACCAGCTATCTGAGCATAATGGAAAAGGCATTGAGGTTGTTGGTGATGATGGTATGTTTTCCATCCCTGATTAAGTTCTACTTTGATATTGCTGTCTTCCAACACATATTACATTTAGGAGATGACAGATGGTAAGAAGCTTTCTAAAATCCCCATGCCAAATTGAACACTCTTGTAGAGAACATGTGATATCAGTTTTGGAAGCAACATTATCCCACTGAATTAGTTCAACTCAGTTGGTGATGTTATATATCAGGAAGAAATGCATACTAAGATAGGAAAACAGAAAAGAACAACTGTGTGAGTTAGGTATCATCTTAGAGTGAAATATAGACTTCATTAGTTATGATCTTTTACAATGCATATACGCAAAACAGGAAAACTTCTTTTTCATAAATATTGAAAGTTCTCAATAGAAGATATTTGAGAGGGAAGTGTTTCATATTGCAAACATTACTGAGAAGCTACTTTTATCTTTCTTATTCAATCTGTAAAGCAACTGCTAATAATATTCAAAGGGGATTTAAATTTTCAAGCTTTAATTTTCCTCCCTGAATTACAAATTCTAGTTTAAAAGAGCTCATTCCTATCTTTGACGTGTATGTTTGCTCCCATGTGGATTGGAGTTACAGAATGTATCTATTTCATGTGCAGTGTATTCATTGCAGCCTCAGGGAAATAGAGAAAAAACAGTTTTCTGAACTAAACTTAACTTCCCATTATACTGAACAAGTGACCTCACTTGTAACTGGGTTTTTTATGGTGATAAAATCACTTATTTTGTTTCAGAAATATTTTGAATGTTAATTTTAAGTCTGCATTCTAAAATCCTTGAAGCACTGAATTCATAACAAATAATAACTAAGACAGAATAAAAATTCAAGTAAACAAAAGCAGATCACTCCATAGTACAAATCTATATGAAAAGGAAAATATTCCCCAAACTTTACCCTAATTTCCAAGCTTGAGCTGAGTATGTTCTCTAATTTATCCTTCTCTCCATGTTACCACATCTTGGTGACATAAAACAATAGCATAATCAGAATTTGATTTAAATACTTCTTTGATATACTGGTTGGCCTAAAATTCCTGTCAATTTGTGAAGTTACATAAAACAAAATAAATGAAAATTCCCAAAATATTTCCAGGTACGTTTCAATTTTTCTCTTCTCCAAATCTTAATGGAAAGTATCTTTCTGCTGATTTCCAAAAGTCTTTGGCAAAAATATCAGAGAATATTGTAGTCCGTGCACACACATCGCACAATTTAACTGAGAGCTACATTCCTTTTATTTAAAGGGATACTCAATTTATATTCATCAAGTTACTCATAGTAATATTCCATTAAACATACTTTTTAATTGCACCGTGCTTTTAATTTGATCTGGTTTGCACAATACACTAGACTTATAAAAATGATAGTAGCTCAACATAACACTGTTGCTTTTAGGAAAACAAGCTTCCTGAAGATTATTTTACATTGAAATCAGTAGGTAACAAGTATACCCAACTCAACCAAAGTATCTTGTAGACTTGGTAGGAAGGACTTCTTTTCTTGCACCAAAACTAAATCTTCAGCCAGTCTTCCATGAACAACTTCCTCTGTCTTTGTTTCTCCTAAAGTATATATTTTTATCTTTTAAAACTATACTACAATAGCATTTATGGATTCCACACTATTTGGGAATTGAAAGAATATCATATTTCATTCAATCAGCATGTTGTTGTGTTGTTTCCTCACCAATGACTCTGCATTATAATAGCTTTGCTAAGTGATTAACCCCTATAGTGTTGGAGAACTCACAACATATCTCATTAAACGTTTGGCCAGTTTGAAATACCCTCCCCCACAAATTCCTCTTAAAAAGTCAAAAACTGGACTCTATCTCTAGTTCTGTTTTTACTCTCCTATGTTTGTGACTTCATTCAGTTGCAAGTTATTTGCTGAATCTGTCCTTTGTGTCATATATATGGTAGGTATGAAAACTGATAGGAATAAGATGTAAATACTGACCATGGGAATCAAATTATTCTCAGGTATTTAAAGTCATTGAGTTTGTATCTCAAGAAGCATGTCTTTCAGAGAATGCAATTTCATGGCTTTCACTTAACATCATTATAACATCCAATTAGAATAAACCACTGTCTCCTGGCATCATTCTTAATGGGCCTGAAAACACAAATAGAGCCCAACTGTATCTTGACTTTCTAAGAAAGTTGCAAAAGGGCAAGATAAAATGAGGTTTCTTAACAATCACTTCACTCTGAGGATTCATTACAGATATAAGAGCCGACTAAAATCCATAAGTATTTTTTCCAACAGATTTTTCCAGTTTCTAGAACTTAAAATAGTGTCAAGTCCAGTGCCCAAATTTAGTTTTACACATTTATTCCTACCATGTTTCATCTTGCTTAGTTTAAATTGTCATGACCCCTTATGGGGCCAATTTTTTAAAAAAGACTTTCTCTATTTGTCTTTATTGCAAAATTCAAATTTTAGCAGTTTTGGTAATATTGACTTTTCATTCTAACCTCTTTTCTGACTTTTCATTCTAACCTCTTTTCTGTCAATAATTAGTAATATTAATGTCATTTATATACGTTGTGCCCAGTATTAGAAAAGATGAGGAAAAAGGAGAATAGTCTAGATCAAATGCTTCTGCTAAGACACACTTAGGAAAGAGAGAGAATTAGGTGGCAATGTATTATTGTATCTCCTTGATAATACATTACTCTATTGATAGATCATTCTCAATGAAATGTTTGGTTGGGTGATAAAAAGTCTAATTAACACAGAAATAGAGACTAGAAATCAAAGTGAAGTGATTCCAAATAGGATGTACAGGCAAGAGTACAGGTATCTAGGAACTAGTAGTCTTGAGCTAGGGTTGAAAAGAAAATCACTGATGCTTAGGCCTTCAATCTAAACTTAATTAAACAAAATGTCCTGATTTCCATCTTTTCCATCCTAAAGTGAAAGAATGAAATGCATTCTTATAATACAAAATACCTTCACCACAACATGAATGTTCTCAAAGACAGCATGTTTTTCTCTTAAGAACTGACATCAACATAACTCCTAGTTTTTCTCCTTGCTGGTACTAGATTCAATCTTCAATCCAGCTTGTGTGTATTTTGTTGCTTATTAACAAATATGTTTGATCACAAGAGGCAACACAAAATATTTATTTGATGATGAGAAGAGCATCAGATAAAAATGAATCAATCCCCAAGAAAATTGTTGCAAAAATATAGACACATTTTTAATTGTGGTATCTCTTTCTTTCCCTAAGAAGTTTAAAGAATAGGTAATAAGACCTTTCAATTCTATCCTAAGTGCTTTTGGTTTTACTGCTCCCATCAGTGAAGGTGTCAGAAAAAGGAAAGTTCATCATTGTTTTCCCTAAAACAGATTTTTCCAAAAAGAAGTTACACTCTGAGCAAGACTGGCATGATCAGAGACTGCCCCCTGCCTTTCCACATAGCACACAGAGTTCCAAGGCTTTGTCATGTTGTGTTTTTTTTTTCATTAAAAATGATCGCACCAACCTTAAGACTTCGTGTATAATAAGCTGTTAATAGCTAAGGTATGTTTGCCACTCTGTGACTTTGCCTGAGAAAAAGTAAGTAAGAAATTGTGTTAAATGCTGGAAAAGTTCATACCTACATATGTTATAGCTCAATAAGGGACAGTAAGATTTTTGTTGGTGGTGGTGGTGGTTAAATAAAAATAAGGAATGCTAAAAATATCACTTGATACAAAATATGAAATTTTGATCATCAAGAATTTTTTATAATCACGAATTTCTTTAAAAGTAAAAAAAATGAGTAGGAGAATCATCCAAATACCTTGTTCTTTACTACAGTAAGAAAAAAAGCTGGTAAAAAAATTGTGTATTTTCTTTTGGCCCTTAAATTCCTTTTTTAGACTATTGTTTTGGTAGCATTTTTATACTCATTTTAAAATATTTTTTGTAGGATTGTAAAACTAGGGTTGCTTAGCAAAGTAGAAAAATAATAAGTAATAACCAATGATCACTATATTTAAAAAAATTCTTAAAGTCTTTTCCTTAGTAAGAACTTTTTCCTTAGTAAGAAACTTCTTTCATTTCTTCTTGCATGTTAACATCAATACTTTGGAAAAGACAGGTATTTCAAGTGGGAAGAAATCTCCCCTCTTCAGAAAGTTGTAAAAGCTTATCTACATCCTTAGAAACCTAGGCAAGGATTTGTAAACTGTGTTCCCTAGGACGCTGAGGATTTACATCAAACCCGAGGAATTTACTGCAAATGACTCCTTTTTTTTCAGAAGCAACGTCCATCGATCAGAGGAAAGGGAAGGGAACGAGGTGAAAAGCCATACCTGGGCATCTTTTAGGCAGAGGTTCTGCCGACTACAGAGAGTGCTGATAGGAAATTTTATGGGGGTTTGCTTCCCCAATCTTAACGTGTTTTCTAAATTCTCTTTACAATAATATTCTCCCCGGCTCGTGTTCCACAAACTTCCAAAGCCTACTGGATTCACCAGCTTGGTCAAGCTGCAGTTCAGGGGTCAACATGTTGGGATCGACAAGCTGGATGCCCCGCAAACGCTAGGAAAATGGAATCGCAGCTGGTGGCCAAACTCAAAGACCCCGGATCCCTGGATTGGCGGTATCCTGCTTCTGCTCCAGCTTCCAGGCACCTGGCTGTTGTGAAAGCAGGAGCGCCGCTCAAAGGCAAACCTGCCTGCGGCTGCCTGCCCAACTCCGAATTCCAGGCGCGCCTCAGCCCGGTTGAGCGGTTAGCTAACTTTCCCTCTGATGCACCGTGAGCCTTCCCAGCCACAGTGTACCTTACGCCTGTTTCCTATTCCATACTTTTGCCTTTCCCGAGGAAAATAGAGCCTAGAGAGCAAGATATATGATTGCTAATAGTTATTTTTATCATTATCACCATCCTTATTTTCATGATTGTTATTACTGTGGTCAGTTTCTCCGAACTGATTTCCTGTGAACAGGTCAAAGAGAACAGGTTTCGGTAGATGCTATCTCCTGGCGGGAGTTCGGCAGCCTATTTTGCCTTACGGAATATAGCACAGGGATTCACATTTACATTTTTGAAGTAGCATAAATGTCTCCGTTTCCAACAAAATAAATACACTCCACACCAGAAAAGGCAGGAGGAAGTATTTATCATGCATGGAGATGGAGAAAGAGGACACTTGAGGAATTCTTAAAGATGAGTGCTTATTTAAATACGTTTTCTCTTGGATATTTATAAAATACTGCTTGCTAACAAAGCATTTCTAAAGATACAGCGTTGTGCAGTCAGTGGAGTTGGCAGCGCTGTCGCCACCACCTGTGCAGCATTACACAGTAGCATTCAACAAATGCTTCCACAAAAACTGTGATGCGTTTTTTTTTCTTTTGCTTTGCGAAACAGACCTTGGGTGCGAACAGTACATTCACAGCCAAGTACCATTTCAGAGCCCTGCAAAATGCCTGAAATCATTAGGGATGGAGAGAATCTGCATGCCCAAATATCCTTCTTCGTATAAAACTAATGTTTTCTGTACATTTTTTTTGCAAATGTAAAAACAGAAGCACAGACAAAAATGACTGCTTCTAGGGCCTCCAGAATGAAAGACGAGATTCGACATGTTTCCTCTCTTCCACCTAGTCTTCCATCCTTAAATTCTGGAGTTACTGAGATAGGAAAAAAAGGTAAATTCCCAGGGCCACTGTCTGGCTGCGCTTTCCCCTTGGCGGTATCCGGGGCTTGGTCTCCCAAGCCATGCACAATCTTTCTACAAGACCTGCTCTGCCCTCTGCTCCCACGTAGCTGTACCAAAGTCTCACTGTCTTGCTTGGATTCAGCCACTTCTGACTAGTGGGAAGCTGGCCTTCACTTCTCCCATCCATGATCCCTATTGCAGTGGCCTAGGTACCCACGGAGACCTAAGAATGCTCCCATAAACACTTTCATCCATTCCCTTTTAGGAGAAATGTTCCCTATCTTCCTTCTCAGTTGAAATTATCTCAACTCTTTTTTGTGTTGGTGCCTTCAAGGGGCGTCTTGGCCAAGGTGACCTGGCTCAACCTGCTGTGCAGCTGGGACAGTGTAGTCACTTGCCTGCCCCCAGGAAGCGAGTGAGCCCCAAAAGAGCTCTGCCTATCCGGTTAAAGTTTAGCATTAAATATAGGTCTGAAGGGAGCTTTAAGGGCATCATCTCTTGGTTTGCTGCCTTAACCCGTGCCTTGGTAACCTTGGCCATGTCTTGACAACCAAAGGAAAACCCAAACTCCGTGGAGGATGAGATATATTCAGCACTCTTTGAAAAATAAATGGGGTCTTCCCCCACCACGTGAATTTCTAAGCAGTGAGTAGGGCCTGTTGGATCAAGAAGGGAACTACATTGTGCCTTCCTAAGTCTTGAAGACCAAGGGATTTGCTGTTTCCCATGTTTGCGTTTGAGGCTGGGGGCGAGAGTGGAGACGAGCCTTAGAACAGGGCTGCAGCTTCTGAGTACTTATTTGATATCGTGAATTGCTTAGGTTCTTGTATGGAAGCTCCATGTTTCTGATTGAGAAAGGAGCAAGACCTAGAGTGCAGACCCCCAAAGGGAGTTTCAAAGCTCAGTGAAAGTGAAGAGTATGGATGGAACTGAAATGTACGTGTGTTGTGTGTGTGTGTGTGTGTGTGTGTGTGTGTGGTGGACCTTTGAGGACACATTCTTAACAATAACTTCTCTCCTTCTCTCCTCCCACTCCCCCCCCCCACACACACACGCCGAGTGCCATTGCTAACCCCATTTCCTCTTAGTGTCTGGGCCTCATGAATCAAATGAATCACCATCTCCACCCACGGCACAGGGACTCGAGCACCCCTCCCCCCTTTGCCAGCAGGGTCCAGATGCTCTAAGAGACTGGTCCAAACAGGCCCGGGGCAGCTTAATGCTGAACACTGATTGGCTGTTCTTGACTCCTCCCCTCATCCTGCTTTGGCTCAAGAGTGCGGTACAGCTTCCCCAGCGCTGGGTAGGCGCTCTGGTGCTCACCGAGGATGCTTCCTTCCTCGGGTGCACTGATATTTCCGATTCTGTCTTTGGAGCCGCGGCTAGCTCGCTAGCCTGGGCAGCTCCATCGGCCCGCCTGCCCCTTACCTGCCGACCGCATATGAACTTTTCCTTCTGCACGTCGTTGTCGTCGGAGTCGTCGAGATCGTCGTGGTGCTCGCGGGATGGATGGCCTTCGTCCGTGTAGAGTAGTGTAGTTAGTTAGGGACCATCGAAGAAGAAAGAAGACGCGATTTGCGCAGAGATGCTGGAGGTGGTCAGTTACTAAGCAGCATTAAAACAGTGGACCCTGACAAGTCGAATTTAGCCGGGGGGCGCAGGGTCGCCCACAGGAGGTTGACTCGCCGGCGCTGTCCACCACGCCGAGCTCCCTCCGTTCCTTTTACCCTTTGCGGAGACAGAGGTTGTGGCGCGCAGCGCAGAGCAGCGCACTGACTGCTGCGGACTCCGCTGGGCGATTGCAGCCGAGTCCGTTCCTCGTCTAGCTGCCGCCGTGGCGACCGCTGCCTGGTCTTCCTCCCGGACGCTAGTGGTAAGTTGGAGCCCCGGGCTACGTAGCTACTTGAGACCCCACTGGTTTAGGCGGGAGGTGGATTAAAGAGTCTGTTCCAGGTCCTGGGTGGTTGCAGCCTGAAGGACTGCGCTGGTGGAGGGCGGGCGTGGGGCGGGGGGGGGAGGGTGGCAATCAGAACACGCAGATCGCGGAAAGACTGGGGTCTTTGGGAGGAGAGAGGAGCTTCGTTGCTGAGAGGAGGGGCATGTGGGGATCTAGAGAACCTCGCGCTTGCAGAAAGCCCCAAGAGAAAAGGAAGGCTGGCTGAGGGTCTCGGGAAGGGAAGGGAGGGGAGGGAAGAGAAGGGGAGGAAGGGGAGGAAGGGGAGAGGGCAGACTGAGCGCTGGGATTGCTGAACCATAGATTGCGCTAACGAAGGAGTACGAAGTACATTCTTAAATCTGACTGGGACCAAGTGGGTAGGGGCTAAGGGCTTGGGGCAACTGGAGCAGAGGGAGGGAGTGAATGCTCTGACTCTAATTTTTGGCCGATCTCTGTGAACACCATGATTCTGAGAGACACACTGCGGATCTGTGTCTCGATCTAACAGCTGTTGGCTGAATTTTAAACAGCACACCCCTGCTGAGAGTCACGTAAGTTTGAAAGGAAAGGAAAAGGGCATTTTATAAGCTTCCCTAAGTCAATTGGTGACCGTTTTATATCTTGAGAAGGATGGCCGAAAGTCTCCAGCGCTGCCTCTTATTCCGGTCTCTTTGCTCAGTTTAACCTGACAAGCAGTTTTAACCGCATACCTCGGAATTGCTAAACATGAGAACAGGTTGCCGTTCCTGATGCCACATAAAGTTCGTCATTGAAAACCATGTCTGTGTCTGCTTTTTTTCTGCGCCATGCCCTTTGCCTTTTGTTTCCTGAAGGGTAGTATACACTTGAGGTAACAAACTGCACTGGACTTTCTGGAGACCCTTTTCTTTTAAGACACTCTGAGCCCCAAACTCAAATTCAGCGGACGACTCAGTAGTTAGAGGATATTTCATTTAAGTGAAGACCGCTGCATGTAACACACAGCTTCTCCATTAGTATTTATTCATGCACGTCCCATCCAAGGAACCCTCCAATTGCCAAGCCACTAAGAGCGTTTGCCCCTTACCACATACCATTTTAGGCAAGCTAACCAAGGAAAGATAGCTCCAAAGAGAAATAAGATTGTACTAAAATACTTGGGGTGGGGGGAGACATTGATCAGTGAGCAGTCTCTGAGCTTCCACTTTGCACACAGCTATGACCTCACATTAATGATGAAAAATAAATGGGTTCCGAACTTTAAATTTTTCATTTAGAAATACACACACACACACACACACACACACACACACACACACACATATATATATATATATATATCATTACCATCATCATCACCAGTCAGTCATCCTGTCTATCAGATATGCATGCAAGTAAGAAAGTGGCATTACTGTAGGTGTCTGTGTATAGGCAATGAAAAGGCCAATAGACACAATAGACATACCCCACACAAAATAATTTCTACCTTAATCATGACATCTCTTTTGCGGTATTTAAGTCATACTGAATATTGTCTTTTCAAAGGACTAATTTCCTTGACACCTTGCTGTTTGGGAAGCATCACCTATTTCCTATGACTGGTCAGAAGGGGATTCATAAAAAATCATACACACACACACACACACACACACACACACACATTGGCTAGAGAGGTCGTGGGATATTTAATTATTTTTCATTACATAAATATGTTCTTATTTCCCTACGGAGGAAAAATAATTGCTTCATCTACATGATTTCTTTCCTATTACTATCACCTACAGCTATAAGCTCTGATGCAAGCCCTGAAATTCAGAAGGTGGGTAAGATTTGTGATTGCAATGTCAAGGTAGGATTTGGGGTTGGTAAACCAACAGTGACAGTATTATTTTATTTAAATAAGGTGAAGGGGTTTTTTAACCCTTCCTCTGCATTCTAGAGGGTTATGTTCATCTAAAGTTGTCACCAAGGATAACAATGACATTTTCAGGGCATAGGCTTTGGTGCAGTATGAAATCATGAGGAGAAAGGTGAGAGCTGACATTTCTGTAATCATCTTGGACACCAGACATAGATACAAAATATTCTTTCTATATATTATTTCATGTCACCTTCATAGCAAGCATATACACTGGAAAATTAGATCTGCCCCTTTATTAGTACCATTGGATCTACACTATTTCTCAAGATATTTTCATAGATTAATTTAGAAATGAAAATATTGCTTTGTGCTTGCAAATTAACCTGCAAAGTACATGTCTTGTTTTTAGAATAAAAACAACTAATCCTGACATAGCTTGCTTACATCGCTTATGCAAAACCCCTGGTTTGGTCCCCAGCATCACAAAAAAAAGGCATTAATCAATCAATTAATTAAAAAATTAAAAGCCCACCATTTCATTAATTTTGAGGTAATCCATTAAAGATTTAAGCAACATGACTACATACCCATTGTGGTTCATAGTCTGCAAAAATCTAAATTGTTATATTTTCAGGTTTATCTTTATCATTTTAAATTTAATTTTTTACAAATTTTCTTGTATAATTAGTAAATACCTCAACCTAAATAAAAATCTGAAGCCTGAATCAACCTTCGATTATTTCTCTGTTCCATGTATTTTGTTCAAGCAAAAGCATCACCAAATAAGGAAAACCCTAAAATTAAAACCAAATTAACTATCCTCAGCTGCTCTTATTTGTTCAAGGCTTGAGAGTAAAGAAAACTGCAGTGTGCTGAGCCCTGCTGAAAAATATATATAATCCTACATTCTAATGGCTCTAGAATTTCCAAGAAAATTAGCTGATATCATTCAGTGGTATCTTTATCATCTACTTAAATAGTACTGGATCCTTCAAAAAGCAGGACTTCCTAATTCATTTAGAACAGTATTTGGTAAAGTTCAAGCTTGTCTAGGTGAAGAAATCTTTAAATATGGTCTATTACTGTCTGGGTAAATCATGAACAAACTGGGAGAATTCAAATATAAATTGGGGTTAACATTATTGTCATGAGAAAAGGGTAACATTGATCAAGATGCATTGTACTCATACACTGATATGTTTAATTTAAAGCCCTTTGCACAAATACCTAAATATAATTTTTAAATACTATTATGAAAGGACATATGTTAATGTAATGTCTACTCATGTTAACCCTACTTGATTGTGAAACAGAATATAAAGCAGAAATGTTTTAAATTATTGCACTAAGTATTATTTATATTATGACACCTGCATTCCAGAATACCTATGTTATCTATATATTTTACTATTGTGTCTCAGAAATCAGTGATCTCCAATACAATGAGCTTCCTTTCCTCAACACATTTTAGGAAGAATTCTTCATATGCTGTAAAACTAAGCCTTATAATTGTGGTTTTATACACAATGTTGAAACCAACCAAGTGACTAAGCTGAAGCATCATTTAACCATTCACTAGCAGATTTAGAATTAACACTTGCCTTCAGTAACTCTCGTGGCAATCAATTCTGAGATTTTAATTCACAGGTGACATACTGGCTGCAGAAATTCAACTAAGATGCACTTCAGCTGGAGCATTAATTATGTCTTTCTCTCCATCAACCCCATATCTCTATACTTCATCTTTGTGTTTCTTCCTCCACTCAGCTGTACTGCCTGCAGTTTCCTGGGATGATTTGTGTCACAGCACTATACATGTAGCTGGTATTTGACATTGTCAGTCTTGTTCATTAGTGTTATCCTGATTTTCAAATGTCCAGTTACATAGCTTTACATGAGAAAGACCAGAAAGATCATACAGGTACCAAACCAGTAGCCTTCAGGTTTTTCATGGAACTTGAAATTTTCTGTTCAAGATTTTCTTTAATTTTAGTCAATGCCTCTTTTAAACACAAAAACTTGTTTAGCGGGCTAACATTCCTTTGATAGCCTACGAATAGCTAAGCATAAATGCATTGACAGCTATAAGAAAACCTGTACAACTGCATTGTTCCATAAAATAACCATAAACTACATTTTTTTTTTGTCGGCCGTGGGGCTTGAACTCTGGGCTTGGGCACTGTCCCTCAGCTCTTCAGCTCAAGGCGAGCGCTCTACCACTTGAGCTACAGCACCACTTCCGGTTTTCTGGTGGTTTATTGGAGATAAGAGTCTCACAGTCTCTCCTGCCCGGTCTGGCTTTGAACTGCGATCCTCAGATCTCAGCCTCTTGAGTAGCTAGGATTACAGGCGTGAGCCACCAGCGCCCGGCAATATTTATATTTAATTAATGAAATTGTAAATTTCATTCCTCATTCTCGTAGGCCACATTTCACTGATGCTACTTATTGGACAGTGCAGATAGAGATAATGCCCATCAGTGCAGAAAGTTTCATTAGACAACAGTGTAGTTGAAATCACGGACCCTTGGCTTTGCACTGAACATTTTTCCACCTCCTTGACATAACTAAAAACCAGATTTTCTCCAGAGAGGTTTCTTACTTCCTGAAAGATGTTTCAACCGCAGTAGGTCAATACTTGTCTATTCCTTCCCACT
The DNA here is from genome assembly GCF_000151885.1 of Dipodomys ordii. Lineage (NCBI taxonomy): Eukaryota > Metazoa > Chordata > Mammalia > Rodentia > Heteromyidae > Dipodomys > Dipodomys ordii. Next base: position 391,078 of record NW_012267449.1, read on the forward strand.
TCATGAATATACCTCCCTATATGTGAAGGCTTAAAAGAATGAGTAAAACTCTCCTACTTGCTTTATTTTTCTTTATCTCCAAAGTATAAATAATCCTCTATGGAAGGTCACACCATTCTAACTGTTCTTTTTTCTTCTCACTTTGCTACATCATTGGAATTTTTTCATTGTGAAAATACTGTACAGAGGGGTTACAATTACATGGGCAAGACATCATTGGAATTTTTGACACCTGTCTGGTTCTTACTTCTTTTTTTTAATAAATCTTGCCATACTCCGGAGACTTCAGAGTCCATAAAGATGAGCAATTACAGTGTAACCTCAAAATTCCTTGACCTCTTCTTTCCCATTGTCACCCAGTTTCAGGTCTATCACTGCATGTGCAATGCATCACTTTCTAAAACTTTATGTTGAAAAGTACTATTGAAATTATGACTTCCAGTGTTGTTCTTTGCCCCGTTCTTCTCCTATGCCTACTCATTAACCTCATCAATACTTTTAGAACCCTTCAAAGAACTTTAAGAATAATTCTATATTGCCACATCTTCTTCTTCCTACTATATTCTTATTTCTAGTCTATTCTTATGTCAATCAGGTCAATGTTTCTCTTCATTACTCACAATACACACTCTTCAATGTGTTTTACCGCTCCCAATTTGTGCTTCCCCATTTCCTTGATTGATGATTATCAAGAGAAAAATGAACAACATCAAACACTGTTACCTCACCACTGTTGACCCCTCACCATTACTCAGTAATCCTTTTGTGTCCTTAGCCAATTCCTTCTCCTATAAGTCTAGACTTATTTCACACTTCTGCTATTTTTCCCAACTTCTGTATGCTACTCCTATATTCAGTATTCTCAGAAATCTTACTTGCATTGCTACAGAGAAAATAGGAAGGAAATAGGAACATTAAATTTCTCCAACTTCAGCCAAGGGTAGACAATTAATTCAACTTCAGTTTGAGTGAGCTAAATAGTCACCTCCAAAATTGTTGATACATCAGTTTAGTATTCTCATAACTTTCTGTACAATATGTATCTTTTATAGAGCTTTGAGAGAAAAGAAAAGGCAACTTAATAATTATAATTTGGCCAGAGGTTTAATTTTATCTTTGGAAAGAAACACAGGTTAAAGATCTTTATGTCTTCTAAAGATAGACATATTTATTTTGACTCTGAAATGACAGCCATTAGAAAGTTGGAGCAAAAGACTTACTCTTACCATTACTAATTTTATAATACTCTAGTTTTAAACTATGAAAGAATATTAAAGTATATATCCAGTGCTATGAGAAAATGAGATGGTGACTTTACAGTTCTTCAAATGATAACTTCATTAATACATTTCAGAGAATTATTAAAATAACTCTTTCTGACTCATTTTCCATTTACATGTCCTCTTGAGAGAACCTTTTCCCCATTTCATCTGTAACTATACTCGTTCTAACATCAAAGTTTATTTTGAAACATGGAAAAGCTTTGAAAATGTGTAGATGGTCCACAATATTTCTCATTATTCAGGACTCTAGGAACAAGCTATACTCTACTCAACAAAAAAAAAAAAAAGTACATTTTTGGTCAGAGAACTGAGCAGCAGAGAAAGTAAAGCAGAATAAGTTCAAGGCACCTTGGGAGCAGCCTGAATTCCTGTACTACATAGTGACCTGGAAAGAAGGAATACACCATTGAGCACAATGAGCATAGCCTACAGAAGATGAAGGCCTTTGATTGGGAGTGAGGACGGGAGAGTAAATGTTCAGAGTAGAATGATAAGCAATGGCAGAACACAGGTGTGGTCATAATATGTAACAACACAGCTGAAACCAAAAACAATTTCAAATAATGTCTACAAATGGTTTATGTTTTGATTAGTGCGTGAAATTGTCTCTTTCTTTTGCCTCTTAATACTGAAATTTTAACAATATTTGGTTATCAATAACAAACTAAACAATCATTTTTCAATTATTTAAGTTAAATGGTAGTGCAGTTACAAACTGTATATAAGTGAATCTACTCCACAATGTTGACAGAATGGTTAAATATCCTCCTGCCTTTCCAGAAACTCCTAATTTATCTCAAAATTATTCTACTAAATCACTAACTTTCTTAGAATATAGAAATATTACTAAAGAATGATAACCAGTGATTTTTTTCAGTAGAATTTTAAGTATCTTAAATTTCTGGATATCTTAAATGATGAGCATAGCTTAATAGAAAATTTACTTTGGGGAGAACAGAAGGATTTTAAACATCTTTTGATTTTTAACATTTTTAATGATTTAAAATATGCAGAATTTGAAAAATTAAAAGTGAAATGGATCAAAACGCATTACAAAATTCTTTCTGATAAGCATTGCAGAAGTTACCAAGTGTGAGAAACTAAAGGTAAGAAAGATAAAATCTCTTTTAACTAATGATATACTTATTCTATTGGTAGAAAGGGGAGTTCACTGTGACACTTCCACGAAATATACCATGTATACTCATCGATATCACCCCCATTACTGTTTATCATACCTCTCTCAGAATAGTTTCAACATTCTATTTTCATACATGTATACAAAGTATGTTAATTAGATTCATTTTCTTTTATCCCACCCTCTATTTCTCCTCCCATTATCCCTCTGTTGTCTGCTCCCAAAACAGAGCTTGAATTAAGGAAAGATAAAATATCTTATCCATGGCAAAACAGTTAATTCAATAACCAGATTCAAGTAAGCATGACTTTTTATTAAAGATTCCATACTGTTTCCTGTTCTCCTTACTTTAGATCATGGGCATTTGTTTAGATGTTCATGAACAAGTAACAAAATTAAAAAATTATAGTGGCTGGGTGTGTAAATAATTACTAGTCCTTGCCCCAGCATGTGTGAAATCCTGGGCTCAATTCTTAACACTACATAAGGGGTGTGTGTGTGTGTGTGTGTGTGTGTGTGTGTGTGTGTTTGTGAGTGAGTGTGTTTGTGTGTGTGTGCACACGCATGAGAGAGAGAGAGAGCATATAATTTTAAAACATGGTACATATCTTTCTAAAGGGGATCAGACATTCATTTGCATATCGTCAAGACTTAAATAAACATAGGCTGATTGATGAGGAGAATGCCTTTGATGAAAACTTTTAAAAACATTCAGATCACTCTGTGTAGAATTAATTGGAATTCCTCTTGTACTTTAGCAAAACAAGGTTTCTTGAAATTCGGTCAACCTTGATTTGAGTTCCTGTTCAACTATTTCAAGACTAATTCAACATATGCTTTCTTTTCTCATTCATAACTATTAGCTCTACCCTGTTCACATTGACTGTCTTGTCTACAGCTCGGATAGCAAAAGGCACCCTCTGTTTTTAAAATTACCATCTTGTACTATGCTATATATACTATTATATAATATTAAAATGTGTCTTAGATTTAAATTTTATAATGCACTCTTTATATGAGTAAAGAAGAAATCTTTATATTAAATACAAGTAGTGTCAAACTTTTTTTTTCTTTTTGAAAAATACTTTCATTGACTTTAAGTAGTTTTATAAAGGAGCTGCCATTCAACAAAGTAGATTATGAATGCTTTGCTTCTTGATCAATGTGACCCTTTTCACATTTTTACCCACCCTTCCCAACCCATCCCTTCCCTCATGTCAAACCTTTTCCGGGAGAAAACTATATACTATAAAAAAAAACTCCTATCATTAATCTTAAAATGTTAAAATACTTATATTCCAATTTTAATGGAGAATTTTAAAGGGGAATTATTAATATCTTGCTGAATATCAGTGTTGCCCATTTTTAGTTTTCAATTGATTTTCATGACTAGAAATTGTCTTATTTTTAAAATATATTCTTAGATTTTATTATATTGAAAGATCCTTAAATACATACTGTAAGATAAATATTATCCCTATATTGGAACTTATCTTTTATGAGAATATTTCAATTTCCTGCTTTGCTATTGAGGATTTCACTCCAGATGGTAAGAAGGAGAAAAGGAAAGGTCACGTATAACACTCATGGCTGCTATCCCTGTAGCCTTTTGATTACTTTTCGCTGAAAATACTGTCTAGATCCCTTTTCACCATTTTAAGTGAATTATTCCTTTTCAAATGCTCATAGCTTTACTGAAAAATAAATCTAGAAACAGCAATTGAGCACCTTCTATAACTCTAGTAATGCATTAGATTACTTGAATGATGTAAAAGGGAATAGCAAAATTTGTATGAGTAAAGTTATGCTAACTATACCTTATTATACCTTAACTTGTACTACAAGTAAGTAAATAATTAGATATAGATTAGATTCCATGATAAAATAAATTGCTTAGATACTATGTGACTAATAATAGTCCCCAATACCAAAAAAAAAAGGCTTTATTTTTATTGGGTTACCTTTCAGTTCAGCTTCTTTGCCACATTAGTAGACTGTCTCTTAAAGGCTGTGTAACATATTAAATGAAAGCTTTTAATTTTAGGAATATTAACAAAGCATTTTATAATTCTTTTTTTCTGGGGGGTGGGTTCCAGTTGTGGGGCCTGACCTCTGGGCCTGGGTGCTGTCCCTCAGCTCTTCAGCTCAAGGCTAAGGCTCTACCACTTGAGCCACAGTGCCACTTCCGGTTTTTTTCTTTTTGCTTATGTGGTGCTGAGGAATCAAACCCAGGGCCTCATGCATTCAAGACAAGCGCTCTACCACTGAGCCACCTTCCCAGCCTGCATTTTATAATTCTTTTAGTACATGGATGATGATATGAGAGCAGCTACACATTAAGTACTCAGTATCCTAAAAACGAAACAAAACTAAACTTGTTGCTTGGATCCACTGCAAAGATAATCATGAGACTTAATACATAATATTAAGCAAGAATAGTTAACATAAAAATGTGCATTTGGCCTGTTAACTGATCATTCATCTAATTTCAACCTTAAAAACTACTAAATTGCCTTTTGCATATTTCTCCTGTTATAAACAAAAATATATACTTTCCTAATATTTTTAATACTGCTCATGTCTTAAAGATGACTAAATTAAAGTTTAGAGAGTGTCATTGACTCCCTTCTGATCACACAATTAATTACTGACAATGAAATAGAGAAACTTCAAATCCTTTAACTTTCAGTTCAGCTTCTTTGCCACATTAGTAGACTCCCTCTTGAAGGCTATGTGGCATATTAAATAAAAGCTTTTAAAAATTTGACAACATCATATTGTCCTTGACAAACATGGCATGCTTAATAAATTTGGAATAAAAACTAATTTGCATTTTTACTTCAAAATTAGAAAGTATATGAATACTTTCAAGACTATGATTACTATTTTTACTGATATAGGTCAATCTGTGTGCGTGTGTGTGTGCATGTGTGTGTGTGTGTGTGTGTAGTCACAACAGGAGAAATGCAAAAAGGCAATTAAATTTTTGAGGTTAAAATTCAGTGACTGACTAGGTGACAGGCCATGTGCACTTGTTTGTTAGTTTTTGTTTCTTAATTTGTTAGAGTAACTGAAGTCTGAAACAGCTCAAAGCTGGATGCTTCTTTTCTATAAATCACATCTCTTAAAATGTACAATGAAAGCATGAGTCACTAGCTACAGAATTCCAGCTTTAATCAATTATGTCATTTTTATAGGGAAACAAACCAGTGACCTTCATATGGTTTTAAGGAAAATGACTCTGTGAGTAGTTATATGTAAGATGAAATCACAGCATGACCAATCACAGGAGCAATGAGTTCAATGGGATGATCTAAATGGTAAAAATTAAAGTGTATTAAGTATTTTGTGACTTTTTCATTTATTCACTTGCATTTGCAACTTGCAAAATGGAATTGGTTTGTAACTAAATTGAAGCATTCACATATCATTGGATCAAATTGTAAGTGGTGACCTTCCCTTTAGATTTGCACAGAACAGATAATAATGCACATAATGCATAGCCCAAGACAAGTTCCAAAATATATTTTAATTAGTAGCTAAAGTTAGTTGATTTATTTTCTCTTGTGTTAGAACTGTTAAACTACCATATTCCTAAAATTGTCTTTATTATTCCATCTGGTAGCTATATAGTAGACTCGCTGAGGAAGGAAATTTAGAAAAGACACCCTAGGCCCTTCCAATAAAAAGAGGAAACAGAAAGGAATTAACCAGTATTGAGTCTGTGCTACAGCCTAATGCACATTTGCCAAAGTACAAATATTTAGTGTAATTCTCAAAAACAACCATGAGAAATCGGGAATGGAGACAGTAACAGGTTAATTTATATTTTCAAATACAGAATTAATAAAGAGCCCACCAAGGATTCAAAACCCTATTCTGTATGCAAAGATTTTGTGCATTTGTTCCATGGCAACTTGAATAACAGCCTAATGTTTAAAAAAAATTCCAATAATCATCTGTCAAACATACTATCAATATAACCTATAGTTAGTCCTTGACATTGTTTTCAATGAAGATATTGGAAGTCAAGAGACATTTATTATAGGTCAGCTTCTATAAATCAGTAGTGTATGTGTGTGTGTGCATATACCACACAGACACACACACAACACACACACACACATACACACATATAGTTTTCTTTTTTGGTTGGATGTGGAGCTTGAACTCAGGGCCTGAGTGCTGTCCCTGAGCCTCTTTGTTTTTTCAAGGCTAGCAGTCTACCACTTGAGCCACAGCTCCACTTCTGGTTTTTTGTGTGGTTCATTAGAGATAAGAGTCTCATGGGGACTTTTCTGGCCGGGCTGGCTTTGAACAAGGATCCTCAGATCTCAGCATCCTTAGTAACTAGGATTACAGGCATGAGCCACTAGTGCCCAGCTAGTATGTATGTATGTGTGTATATATACATATATATATACACATACATATATATTATATATGTATATATGAGAAGTTGGTTTATCTTTTAAAAGGAGGGAAGAGCTATTTATAATAATGGAAGAATGTGAAAAGAGTTATCTATGATAGTAATTAGCAATGATATAGGAAAATAAAAGAAATCAAATATATTACTTTGAAAGAGATACTCACATTAAGTTCTCCCTAACATTTACTAAGAATAAAAAAAGGAGTTATAATAACAAGAAACATTTTTACTGTATATTTCATGAAAGTTCTTTTAAAGTTTGTACCATAATAAATGATTCTACTTTATTTTAGTTTCATATAAAGCAAGCATATATTTTTTTAAATTTAAAAAGCTCTAAATTTTGCACTTGCGTTTTACATGCGGAACATTAATCAAATTTTAAAGCTTCATATTACAAATTTTTAACGTAAAATTTTTTCTGCTGTACAACTTTACATAAAAGATATTTGTATTGATTTTTTCTAATACTTCTTACAGCAAAGCTTATCATCAAGTTGAGTAAATCTTATTGCTAGATGTTTCTTAAAGGATAAGTATATAAGGATAATAAAGGATATCAAACATTCATCTGCTGTACTCAAATTTTACATTAGTCAAACAGTTTTCAGAACAAAAGCATATAGTGTATTTAGAAACTCATTCGTTTTTATGCTCAGTTCTGAATTCATTAACCTTAACATTTTAAAAATGAAAATCGCTATTTGTATATACTCCAGATAATTTAATGAACTATAGAAATGATCCCTGAAAGTATAGTCTTACTCCAGATAATTTAAACAAAAAGTTGTGAAGAAAAGATAAAACTGCATAGAAACATGTATACTGCTTCAAAATAACCTTTAATGAGGACCAAGTATGAATAGACAAGTTAAAGAATCAAATACAGTTTTACCTATGGTAAAGATGTGAAGCTTTTTAAATTTTGCTCTTATTGGATGCTTATGAGTAAAAAATTTCCACCACTGAAGTCATTGAAACTCATGGATCAGGGATAAGATCAATGATTTAAAAAAGTCATTCTGAGTAGGTGCCAATTGCTTGTATCTATAGTCCTAGCTCAGGATATTGATATCTTTGCATTTTGAAGCCAGACTGTGCAGAAAAGTGCAGGAGAATCAAAAAAAATCAACAAAAGGTGGCCTGGAGATGTATTCAAGTAGTAGAGCAATAGTGAGAAAGCAAGTCAAGTATGCATAAGGCCCAGAGTTCAAACTCATATTACAACAACAACAAAAGAAGTAGGAATCATCCAAAATAGAAAAGTTATCATTATTTGGATTAATCATAAAAATGTTCTTTAGATGTATGTTAGTTCAATTTATAGAAGATTACATAATGCTTTAGTAGGCATTATTTTTCCAAAGGAGTTTTTATTATTTTTCTCCTTTCTTTTTAATATCTCTCAGTAGTTGAGTTTTTCTTCTTAATGCTTAACTCCAGCTTCCAGATAACTACAAAGTGTTCACACTTTGCACAAATGCAGAGTATTAGACATTAAGATTGTTATTTTGTATTTATTTTATTTATACTTATTTTTTCTATTAACCTTTCATAAATCTTACATTTATTATTTTCACTAACCTTTCATAAACATTGTATTTATAAAATTCTTGCACTTTTATTTGTAAATTCGATGTGTGTCTCATGTACTTTATAATAAGGCAAAGTTTTTTATAAGGTCTGATTTTTCATTTGATGTAATAGAAACCCAAAATTATTTTTAACAGTTTGAGGTTAAAATTGCATGTTTTCCAACTCTCTTTTTATTGTGTATAATTCTGTGAGTTTTAGTATATTCAGAATTGTACAGCTTCAGTTTAATTTACATTTTCATCACTTTTTAAAAGAAACCCTATACCAATTAGCAGTTACTCCCAATATATTTTTCATTCCCCTCTATAAGCTATCAAATATACTCCTTTTGGGGGTCTTTCTGATTTGTTTGAGAGTCTGCCAATTTTCTACAGATATCTGCTGAAGATATCAAAAAATTTGCTGTAGTGTTGAGAGATTGGCAAATCAGAGAAAAGAGTGGTTAGATACAAACAATAGGGTTCTGATTTATTTTCATTTTTCCGTACTTCCAAATATAAGAAAGTGTTGCATCTGAGTTTCTATCATCTTTTCTTTGTTACATGATTTCATATTGATACTGTAAAATCAATTTTTTTTAAAAAAAGAATTCACTCTCCAAGTGATCCTGTCCAAAATCAATGAGTTGAAAATACCTAAATTTTATACTCAAGAGAGTTATGTATCTGGTGCATTTCCTTCATTTTTTCCCTTATATCCAATGAAGACTTACTAAACATAAATCTGCCATCCAAAAAGGAGGCATTTTTCTCAGAAACCTTTTCTGTACATATTATTTATGATTGAATGCCAGAAGAATCAATTGATTGAACCCTGACATGTTTCTTTTCTAAATCTTTAATGTGGAAAACACTTTTTTAAAAAAAAATTACACCTACCCAAGGTATTTTTATGAAATGAAATTGCCAGTCATTCTAATTGGCTTTGTATTATTCTTATGCCTTAGCGACATAGCATTATAAAGGAATTTTTCAATTGTTCTACATTTTAACTGTCATCACTAATAAAATAAATACGTAAAAACTGAGTTCATCTATCTAAAATGTGGCATCTATTAATATATTTCCCTTCACAATAACAAATCTCATAATATCTTATAAATTTTGTGTGTCTGTCAATAGTATCCTTAAATATATACATCTGAGCTATAGGTATGGCTCATTGGTAGAGTGCTTCCCTATTAAAAATGAAACCCAGAGTCCAAATCTCAGTGTTACTAAAAATTTAGCACAGCTAACTAATCTTTATATTTTCATCTGACATGACAAAAAGTCAGGCAAGACATGAATGTACAAAAAGTGTTAGGAAAATTTATTAGGAAAACAATATGACAGAGAAATGAGATAATGTAACGTAAGTATGTTATGGGAAGATGGCACTTCAGATTATCTTTAGTGAGAAGTTATGCATAATTAAAACAGTCCCAAGTCACAGGCAGGTTCAGAGGTGTTCAAAGGTGACATCTGGTACTCTGATAATCCATTGTTCCCTAAACAGTCAGGTAAGGTTTTGTTAGGATATGATAATTGACAAGAAGCTTGTGGTGTGGTGCTTCCTAAATTTCAAGATGGACACAAAATGACTGCAGGAGAAAATGACTCACGCACATTAAGACTCCAAGACCAGACCAAGATGCACAATCATTGTCCCAAGGGTGGGAGGGGTTTATTGTATTAGATTTGCTCTCTAGGGCATGGTTTAATGGCTTGGGAAGGTTAAGTTAACGATCTACTGTTTTTGAACTATTTGTTAATCCGCCGTAAGCTGGAATGATGCCTATTACTAATCTTAGTGTGTTACTCAAAAAAATCACCTCTCGTGACCTTTTGTGACCATGGTGTTTTCAGGCTAGTCACTCGTATGTTGGAAAGCTTAATTACAATGGTTTCTCTCTGAGACATTGTTATCTTAATCCTCCATTTTTGGTTTTCCTTGCACTTCATACTAATCATGCTATCACCAGCACTGCCAACACACACACACACACACACACACACACACACACACACACATACACACAAGCAAAACATAAATATATGACTCAATTATTTTTGCTGAAATATGCATCTTCTATACAGTTTATAAATATGAATGTGTGTGCTACTTGCATTGTATTAAGTAGGAATAGGTGATGGACAACACCCCAGTTTATATTATATTTCAGTTATTACTAGTGGTTTTATTTTTTATAATTGCTACTTCAGTTTATGAGGGTCCCTTGAACTTCTGGTCATTGTTTCAAGTATCACTAAAATAAGGCTATTGATAGGACAAAATAAATTTAAAAGGCTCATGTTAGACAAAGCTTGAGATTTTAAAGAATATACAGCAACTTGAAGAAAAAAGGAATATATGGTAACTTGGAAAGAAACAAGAAAACTTAATTTAATAAATCAAAATAAGACAAAACAATATTTATGCTTTACTCTATAAATAAGACTCAAAGAGAAAGAAAATATCTTGAACATAATGTGGAAAAATTACAGAAGACAAAGAACCTTCTATATGACTTCCATTTATATGAACTTCCAGAATTGGTAAACTGATCAATAGTGATAGAAATTAAAAATTGGCTTGGAAGGCACAAAGGAAGGAGTATGGAAGTGTTTTCTATCTTCATTGGGGTAGCTATAATACAATTAAAGCTAACTAAATTCTACTATAAAAAGAACACAGTTTAACATATGTAAATTATTCTTCATGAAAGTAGATGAATTCTTTTAAACCACAAACTGTTAGGCAGTAAAAGTATCCACCAGTCAATCTGTTGAACTGTTTCAATCCTCAGTGAAAGAACTTCCATTCTTTTGAATGAATATGGACATCTACAAATATTTAGAGAAGAACATTAAGCTCTTCTATAATTCTAGTATATACTTTAGCTCAGGACTGAGTACTGGTATTGTAAAGATGATTGAGCCTAAGATGGGCTCAAAGATATCTTTGATAGGTAAGCATTAAAAAAAAAGCCCTCTATTATTTCAACTAAAGGAGGTAAAAGGAAGAAAAACATATCCATTAAATCTTCACTGGCTTTTTAGGACTTTGAAAGAATTTTGAATCAAAATTTCTCTTTTATAATATCTTTCTTGGATAAACAAAGCAAAATAGCAATTAATTGTTTGGAGAAAGTAGGATAGAATCTGTCAAATAATCACAAAATTAAGTTCAATATCACTATATAAATTATAAAGAGTGATTGCATCACTATTAAATTACTAAAGGTAATAGGATTGCATATTTTTATAGAAGGAAATTACATAGTGTTTGGATTAGCTTGTGGAGTAGGCTGTAATCAGAGATATAGTTCTAGCTTGAATGCTTGCTTGTATGATAAAAATAAGAAATCAAAATCATTGTTGGAATTAAAAGTAGTGCAGTATGGTGGAAACTTGAGATGATAGTTCAGCGATAATAAAATATATCTCAAATTTATGTATAATCAACCTAACAGATAAAAAAGGAGAGCGTTGATAGAAAACATTAGTATAAATATTTTTTATGTCAAGGAGAGGCAAATTGAGGAAGTATTTGATTTTTCTTAAAGTATTTTATACTATTTCAAAATTAGCTAAGATTATAGAATTCAACACTGATTGTGAGGTAGGGAGGGGTACTTGAAGTATTCCCAAATGAATATCCCAATCCTGGTTCATGGTTCTGATTGCATTAGTCACAGGTGACCACTAGGGGGCCACAATTCTGTTCATAGTAGTTTTGTGTCCACTTTTTAGTCCCTCCAGGTCCTGGTACAATATTTGATTCTGGTGCCCTGCATCTTGAATATACATTTTTTCTAATTTGGAGAGCAGAAGGGAAATAACAAAATGCTCAAACAAGGATACAGATTGACCCATTGTAACAATGAGACGCACAAGACATCATGTTGAAAATGAAATTTACAACTTGAGGGGGGAGGGAGGAGTTGGGGAGATGGGGCGGGAAGAGATGGTAGAAGATAAACAAAGGAGGGGGTAACAATGCTCAATAGGAAATGTATTCATTACCTTACTCATATAACTGCAACCCCTCTGTACAGTATTTTTACAATAAAAATATTTAAAAAAAAGAAAATTGTAGTGGAATCAATAACAAATATAGTGGGCAATTATCGTGAAGATAATATTCTGCTGTACAGCAATGCCAGTGCTGGCCACCAGATTCTTCACCAAGCCTAGTGGCTGAATGCTGCCTCAAGACTGCAAATTTTTTTAGAATTGTGTTGTGAAAGATAAAAGTTTTACATTTCTTTGACAGTCATCAAATAAATTATACTATGGTACAAGTATGTTAATTTGGGTTGATAAATTTATGAACTAACAACTTGATATTCTCAAAAATAATAAAAACATTTCCTCTGTCTCATAGCTAAAATGATCTTTACATTTCTCCTTTTTGTGGCTGATTGCAAGTATTTGTTTTATATTTTAAGAAAATTCCTATAATTAAAACACTTTGATCAGGTTTCACACTTTTAGGAATCCATTCATGCTTAAAATGTTAAATATTAAAATATGATGCCAAACTTATTTTTCCTATTATAAAAATATAGCTGGCTAGTATTTTTATTCAATAATACTTTTGAATACCAAAATAAATAATGGCAATTAATACTGTGATAATAATGAATACCAAATGCTGATTTCCCATATGTTATTTTCCCTTGCAGAGACTAATAATGTTATTTTAGTACCTATAGATGGACTTCCTACTACCATTTGTATCCTCCTCCTCTATAAATTGTTTCATGTGAAATAATGGTTTAACATCTGATGTAGAATTTTTCAGGTCCAATTAGCATGCTTAACTTATGTTTACATTTTTACTGTAGCACTAGGATAGCACAAGGAACAATACTGACAAACCGGTTGTACTAGTATTTTACATATATGTATATATACTGTATATAGTGTATGTATGTGTATATATACTATCTTTTCTTCTGGAGTCTCCTAGTCTTCATTCTTGCTTTATATATGAACAGACTAAATTTACTCTAATTAACTACCACCTTATAGAGTTCTTATTGCATTTTTCTCATTTGCTTTTAGGGTGATCTACAAATATCTACAAACATAGGCCAAGCACCATCATCCTTCAAAATTCACTGTAAGTACTGTATTCCCAGAAGCATTCCTAAGGAATCATTTAGGGGTAATAACTGTTATGTTTAGGTGATTGCTATTGTTTTGCTAACTTAGATCTATGCCTGAATTAGTTGAATATAAGCCATACCTGAAAAAGAATATTTGATTGAGAAACAATATTTTTCAATATAATTTTATTTTTATTATTAAGGTTTTGTACAGAAGGGTCACAATTTTGTAAGCCATGTAATGAGTACATTTTCCTCCTCCCATTCCTGCCAATAAATTACACAATTCATTTTCCACATATCATGATTGCATTTGTTTTCCCTTCCTCCCTCCCTTTCTGCACCCTCGTTTATTTATTCCCCCACCTGCCAAAACAAATGCAACACCACAACTGCCAACAACAATAACAACAAAACATGTTACCATGTTCTGGATTTCAGAGGAACACTATTTAATGCAACCTTAAAATATTTTTTATTATCAAGTAAATCAAATTGTTAACCATCACCTCAGCTTCAAAATAATTAAATAAATAATATAAAGTTAAATTAATGAATATTTAATTTGGTCCTTCTGTGACAAAGTTTAGTTAGTAAGAGGTTAGAATTTCCACTATTGTCTATTGATTACAAATTTTAGAAAGTGAAGCTCTTCCAAATATTCTTTTCTTTTTCTTTCCTCCCTTCCTTCCTTCCTTCCTTTTGCTGTTACCAGAATCTGAATTGTTGAGTTTGCTTGCTCATGGCACTTCTAGCCTGCTTTTTTGGTAGTTAATTAGAGATAGAGTCTCATGGACTTTTATTCACTGACTAGCCTCCCGCTGTAACCCTCCAAGTTCTGTCCTGAATAGCTAGGGTTATAGGTGAGAACCACCTGCCCCCCTCCCCAAATATTCTTGTTGGCTTAGTCTAGGAATGTAGCTCAGTGGTAGAGTGCTTGCCTAACAAGTACAAGGCCTTGAATTGGAACATCAGTATCAAAAGAAAATAAGTCTTGATGAATGGGTCTAAAACTCTCAGGTATTAGAGATCTTTCTTAAAAGAAAGTTACCAGTCATGAATGTTGAAAAATAGAGAACAGGCCACATTCTACTGACTTTCAAAGACTAGTTATTAAGAGTAAATAGAGTACAAATTGGGCAAAGTGGATCAACTTAACCCTTAGTTTAAAGACTGCAATAAATTTTCAGTTCAATTTTATCATTCTCACAGTCAGATTTATGATTAAAATATTTTAAGATGATAGTTTGTGAAGAAGACTTGCTATAGATGCAAACTCATTTTATAGTAAAAGCTCAATATACATTTTAGCATAACATTAGTTATACTCACATAAAAAAGATTAAACAATGTGAAAATTACAGATCTACCAAAATTCAAGACAGATTAAGGATGGCATAGCATTTGGGGTGCCAGCAATACACATTATTGATGATCAAAAGACAAAAGAAGGAAACAACAATTTTCCAGCAAGACAGTGGTATCAAAATGATTATATTAAAATATACCTATCAGAATGGTCAATATGAAACAGTCCTATTTTATTTTTTAACACCAAGTGATAACCCATCACCATGCCAGATTATGGCAAAGGCAGTATCCTCTTTATTTAATATATAGTAAAAGAGTTCTTGGTGGCTGAAGCAGCTTCCTAGAGGGGGAAAAATTTTTAAAGGTAAAAAGGCAACCCACAAGTCTATAAAGTGTGTGTGTGTGTGTGTGTGTGTGTGTGTGTGTGTGTGTGTGTGTGTGTGTGTGTGTATTAAGAATAATATTAACATTTTTAAAGAATCCTAGTAACTTGGGGCTGGGAAGGTGGCTCAGTGGTAGAGCGCTTGCCTTGCATGCATGAGGCCCTGGGTTCGATTCCTCAGCACCACATAAGCAAAAAGAAAAAAGCAGGAAGTGGTGCTGTGGCTCAAGTGCTAGAGCACTAGCCTTGAGCTGAGGGACTGCGTTCAGGCTCCAAGACCGGACCCCCCCCCCAAAAAAAAGAATCCTAGTAACTGTACTGAAAATGCAGAGGAAATTACTCATAGGAAGCTTGCAAAGATCTAAGGATACCTAAAGACATTTCTTTTGCATTGATGAAACAGATTAACATGGATGTGCAGGTAAGTTTACTCTGTTAAATTGCAAATAATGCTCTCATCCATATTAATGGTATTATAAGCTCAGTCCTTTTCAAAACCCAAGATCAAACGTGAAGTCAGCCAACATCCTCTTTAATATTTCAATATTTGTCTGTTATTACCACTGACTCTACATCATGTTCTGTCCCATGCCTGTCCACAACTCTGTACATAAAACTCTTAATATTTGGAACTTTTGCAGCTTGGTTATAATACCTAGACAAGCCGGGCGCTGGTGGCTCACGCCTGTAATCCTAGCTACTCAGGAGGCTGAGATCTGAGGATCGCGGTTCAAAGCCAGCCCGGGCAGGAGAGACCGTGAGACTCCTATCTCCAATAAACCACCAGAAAAGCGGAAGTGGTGCTGTGGCTCAAGTGGTAGAGTGCTAGCCTTGAGCTGAAGAGCTGAGGGACAGCGCCCAGGCCCAGAGTTCAAGCCCCATGACCGACAAAAAAAAAAATAATACCTAGACAAATACAATCTGGCATTCTTTGAGGGTTTTTGTTTGTTTGGCTTTTGTTTTGTTTTGTTAACTTAGTATTTTGTAGTACTGGAGGTCCTCCGAGGGCTTTACATATGGTAAGCAAAATCTCTACCATTGGCATATACCCCAGGTTTATCTTTTAATTTTCAAAATATGGATCCCTGGTAATTTTTGTGGCTATTTTAAGATATGTCACTTTTAATAGCTCTTAAGAAAAGTCAGTTGGTTTATTTCTACCATCATTCAAACTTGGTGATACTTTCCTAAACCTCTATTTGTGCATATATATAAATATGTGCTACTGTGAGACATATGTGTATCCATATATGATGTATATGCTCTATATATTATATGCATGTGTACATAATATATCATAGACAAGGTAATAATTCAGGTAATGTATTCACTGGCTCATGTGAAAAATACCAATTGTTTTGCTGAACCAGATAAGTCGTGAAATATCATTAAATATTAAAGTAAACATTGTTTTTTCTGTTAAATCATAACAACAAAAAAAGTTCTACACAAAAGGTTAAAATAGGGCTCCCTTCTAGCCACATCTCCTCCAGCATCTGTTGTTATTAGAGTTCTTGATTTTTGCCATTCTAACCTGTATGAGGTGGAATCTCAGTGTTGTTTTGATTTGCATTTCTTTTATGGCTAGAGAGGTTGAGCATTTCTTCATGTGTCTATTGGTCATTCATATTTCCTCTTCAGAGAAGTTTCTCTTTAAGTCTTTAGCCCACTTATTTATTGGGCAGTTGTTTCTTTGAGGATTTGTTGTTAGGGGATTTAGTTTTTTGGGTTCCAAGCATATTTTAGATATGAGACCCTTGTGTGTTGTATGGCTAGTGAAGATCTCCTAATCCGTGGGTTTTCTATTGATCTTGCTAGCTATGTCCTTTGCCATGCAAAAGCTCTGCAGCTTCATGCAGTCCCATTTGTCCAACCTTTCTTTGATTTGTTGTGTTTCTGGGTCGCTATTAAGAAAATTTCGACCTGTGCCAACCCCAAGATAGGGACACAAGTTTTTTTTTTTTTTTTTTGCTTGCTTGCTATTGTTTCTAACATATTTACAATGTATCATGTGATTTTTTTGTTGCTTTGGATGTTCCTCCCCCACGCTGTAACCCCTGTTTTCACTGTATTTGATGTCGGTGGGAGGGAAGGGATGGTAGGGAAAAAACAAAGGAGGAGGCAATAATGCTTGACAAGAAATGTACTCATTACTTTAATCATGTAATTGTAACCCCTCTGTACAGTATTTTTACAATAGAAAACTTATTTTAAAAAGGTTAATATAATGAATACATACATACATTGTCTCTGAACCATCATAATAGCATTTATACTTGTCACTTTCTTGATGGCTAGTAATTCATTTTTACATTTTTGTTATGTGGGCTTGTGTTATTAGAAATACTGATTCATTTAAAAGAATTTTTCCAATATGACTTTGCAATATATAACAGCATTTTACCCATTTCAGAATTCTTTATTTTATTACCAAATTACTTTAATATTTTATTTGTGTTTATATAACTAAGTCATAACAAATAATATTGCCTATTGGTTGACAGTACTGTTATTTTTTACTTTGCAATTTATTGTGATTTATTTTATTCACAAACATTTTATTAAAATTATATATTTTTGTTTTTCCTTTGTTTCAGTTAAATAATATATAGTCATGAACTTATGAAAAGAGCAAGAGATTGAATGTTAAGTAATTGTAGTGTGTTCTGTATAGGATGAAAATATTTTTTATTACTTGCCAGAACTAACATAGTGTTGACTATAATATATTCAATAATGTATTGAATAACTAGTTTAATTATAATAATAAAATGAATAATACTAATAACATCTCCAGAAAAGAGATGATCAAACCAGCTTATTCTTTACTAACTTGATATATAGATTTTTAAGTATAGGCCAACTAGAAACTTTATAATTTTTCATTCTGCATAGTTTTTACATTTTTTATAGTTTTTACATTTTGATTTCATTAGTTCTTTATAATAATCATTTAAACTCAAAGATCTGTGGTGGCTTAAGTACTCATGGAAATGATTATTGCCCTACAAAATGTGTATAATTAAGATAATAATATTAATAAAAATTTAAATATCTTGCCCATAAAAAGTGGATTCTTGCATTTAATAATCTGAGCTAACTTGTAACTTGTAAGATGAAAAATGAAGCACATACATTTTCATGTGGAGTAGCCTGTGCCAAAAGCCATTGAAGCTAACAATGTACTTTAGAATGTGTATGTTTTAGTCTGAATACACTGAGGCACATTTGTAATCCTGGCATACCAATACTGAGGAGGTCGAGTAGGAGTATTTATAATTCTAGGCCACTGTACTAAATAGCAAGACACTTGCTCTTAAACCAAGAATATATACACACCAAAATATTTCAACTTTTATAATGTAACTGAAAGTTGTTTTATTCACAAAGGGTAATCGTTCAACAGTTCCATACTAGATAACAACCAGAAAATAATTTCACATATTTGTTTCTAAAGATTTACCTTTCAAAATATGCTTAGATTTTAAATTATTCATATTCAAAACATTTATTTCTTTGAATAGAATATAGAATAAAGGGCCAGGTGCCAGTAGCTCACACCTGTAATCCTACCTACTCAGTAGGCTGAGATCTGAAGATCGCAGTTCAAAGCCAGCCCAGGCAGGAAAGTCTATGAGACTCTTATCTCCAATAAGCCACCAGAAAACTGAAAGTGGCACTGTGGTAGAGCACTAGCCTTGAACTGAAGAGCTGAGGGACAGTGCCCAGGCCCAGAGTTCAAACCCCATGACCAGCAAAAATAAAATAAAATAAAATTATATATATATATATATATATATAAAGAGAGAGAATAAAGTTATAACTTTAGTAGTTGCAACAAGAAGAATAATACCCATGCATTAAAGGATACCATGAGAGAAACATTACAATACAAAAATATTGATTTTTTTCATTATTTCAGAATATCAGTGTTAAGTAGATACTATTATAATTTCTAAAACATCAGTTGGGCATCGTCTTATACTCCTGAGATCCTTCCCACTTGGGAGGCTGAGACAGAAGTATCATAAAATCCAGGCCAGCCTTCACAACCTAGCAGCAAAAATCCTGCATTCTATCTCAAATAAAAGAAGAAAGAGATAGTGAGAAAGATAGATCATTCAAATTCAGACATATTAATGACACAAAACTGTTATGTGACATGAATATTGTATGTTTCCATAACATTTTGTTTTGGTTTAATAGTCAATAAATAATTTAGTAATTACCACTAAAATAATATAGTGTAAGACAAGTAATAAGTAATAATGACTATTATTGTGCTACATTCCAGTCCCTTCATAGAATTTTAATTATGGAAGAAATGTAAAGTATCTCAAATGCTAAAAGAGTTTTAGAAACATTAGAAATGTCAATTGACAGTTGAATTAAACAAGAACTTGAGTCATCCTTGAACAACTTTCAGTCCTATCATCCATCACCAAAATTATTTGTTTGTTAGTTTATTGGTGTTTAATACACTGCTTCTTAAGGTTTCCCCAAATTTAGAAGTAACTTGTCAGTTTTAGCTTTTAAGTATTTTCATTGCATTTCAACAACCATTATATTAGTTTGACTTTGCAACATATCTTTCCTGAATACTGGAATAGTCTAATCCTACCAATTACACGCTGACATTCCTGTCTATTTTTTTCATTTCCCCTTGCTTGTTCTTAGAATAAGGACCAAGAGCATTACCATGTTTTATAAGGAATGATTTGATCTGGTCCACGTATACCCTCCGGTATCATACTTGCCCTTTGCTCTTCCCTCCATCATGGTTGCCTGAGTGGCATTGCTCTGCTGTCAAGGGCCTTGGACAAATGTTATCATTTACCGTGGGGCCTTGCCAGAATTTGTGCCTTTGTTGGTGAGTACACATAGCATTCCCCCTTCTCTGAGCACTCACCTCACCATTTAATGCCTCTTATGCATTCAAAGCACAAGCTAAATAGGGCATTTCTTCAGAAAACAAGGAAAGCAGTCTTCCTGCTCATCTGATCCTCTAATATTAGGTGAGCATCCTCATAAATTATACTAGTTCACGTTCCTTCCCAGCACTTATTACCATCAATTATATATACATGTATATGTTATGTGTGTAATAATTGTAACTCCTTGAATTCTATTCTTTCCTCTACTAGATATAAAATCCACAACTCTATGAGATCAGGAATAGTATCTGCTTTTGTTCAATATCTTTTTTTTATTATCAAGGTGATGTACAGAGGGGTTACAGTTACATAAGTCAGGTAATGAGTACATTTCTTGTCAAAATTGTTACCCTCCCTCATTTTTCTCCTACTTTCCCTTCTCTCCAACCCCCACAAGTTGTACAGATTATTTCCAAAATATCGTCTTGTCTATGCCACTGTTGCATTGATTCCCCCCTTCTCCTTTGTCTCATGGTTCTGTTGTTCCCCTTCCCTTCCTTAATTCAAATAAACATATATACAATACCAAGGTACCAAATCAAATACGACCAGGGTTATACCATAGGGGGAAGAACATACCAAAGAAACAAAACATCACATAGTACATAAAAAAAAGAAAAGTCTCTTGTGTCCATGTCTTGGAGTTCATTTTGCTTAATGTCATCTTATATGGTCTCATATGTACATAGCTATTGAGCTATTCTGCTAAACTGCTAAGATTATCCTAGAAATATACTAATTATTGCAAATAAGGGAAAACATGGAACCTATGTTTCTTTGGGTCTGGCTTACTTCACTTAATATGATTTTTTTCCAAGTCTTTCCATTTCCTTACAAATGGGGCAGTATCATTCTTTCTGATGGAAGCAAAGAATTTGCACACACATACACACACACACACCACATCACATCACATTTTCTTGATCCATTCATCTACTGAGTGGCATCTTAGCTATGGTGAATAATAATAATGCTGCAATAAACAAAGTTGTGCTGGTAGCTTAATATGGCCTTGTCTATGACCATTGGGTAAATGCCCAGAAGTGGGATTGCTGGGTCAAAAATTCATGTAAAACCATAAAAGACCCCAAATAGCAAAAACAATCCTTAGCAGAAAGAATAGTGCTGGAGGATAGTGCTGGAGGAATATCAATACCAAACTTCAAACTCTTACAAAACCATAGTAATCAAAGCAACTTGGTACTGGCACGAACAGACCTGAGGACCAATGGAATAGAACTGAAGACCCTGCAATGAACCTGCAGACTTATAGCCACCTAATCTTTGACAAAGGAGCTAAAAAAAATAGAATGGAAGACAACCTTTTCAGTAAATGGTGCTGGCAAAATTGGTTAAACACCTGCAGAAAACTGAAGTTAGATCCTTATATACCACCCTGCACCAGAATCAACTCCAAATGGATCATAGACCTCATAGTAAAAGCAGACACCCTGAAAACATTATAGGAAGGAATAGGAGAAAAGCTAGACCTCCTTGTTCAATATCTTATTCTTTTTATAGACAATCTTAGTCTGTAGCCCAGGTTGGCCTCAAACCCTCAGTCCTCCTGTCACAGCCCCCTAAATGCTAGCCCCCATCATACTCAGCTTCTCATCTATAATACTGAATTTGTAGTAAGAATGTTTCACAGATGACAATTGCTAGGAGGACAAGATTGTATTCTTAGCATGCCTAGCATGTATCAGTGATTTGGTTAATATTCATTCACTGAATAACTAAATAACATTAATCATTAAAATGATATTTGTGTAAATTTGAGGGTTTATTAGTCTGTGACCTCTCAACTACTTCCCTCCCAGTGGCAGCTGTAACTATTGTAGCCTGGGAAAACTCTGTGACTAAGATGTCAACATAAAGGTTTTAACATGTAAGCTATCAGTTAGTAACTGTGACAGCTACACTGGCCTGACTTTAAATATAATGTTAAGTTTATAGACAATTGGCATTTATAAAAGTCCAATATTGCACTGGAATTATGGAATAAAGAACAAGTAATTTTAAAATGGTCTCTGTTTATGCATCAAGAGTTTCACATTCATGTTTTAAAACACAAGATAATCAAATTCTATCATTGTTGTGCTTTCTGAAATAAACAAATTCACTTTGACAAATTAGTTGCAGTATAACTTGTAAAGTATTAGGGATCATTACCAAATTCACACTAAAAAATTATTGCTACAGAACATACAATATAGAATACATATATAAAATATAACTTGTTTTATTTTGAGTTTAATTTAACATTGCAGTTTACTGCTATTACACTGGATTATCCTTTGCTGTTTTACAATACCTAATTTAGTCTTAAATTACAAGTGTCTACTGTAACTCATGTGTTTTAAGATCCTGTTATGCACCTTCATAGATAATACTGGATCATTTCCCATCCCAGAACTGGTAGGTTTTCCCTTTTTTGTCTGATAAAATATTGACAATTGTAAGACAGTGTGGTTAGTACTTGACTAGTATTTTTGGCATCTTATAGTAAATAGAATACACTGAGGATCCTGTTTAGCCACAGACACTGACTCAGCCAATCAGGAGAGTGGTCTAAAATCTTGTGTTTCTAACAAGCTACTAGTGTAGCAAGGTCACAGAGCAGCAATTAAACTTTTTCTATAAAAGGTAAAATAATAAATGTTTTGACTATTGTAGAGTCTCTTGATGACTTAGCTTTGTTATTGTAGCTTGAAGTCAGTCAGAGAAAATATAAATGAAAGAGTGGATTCAAAAAAACCTTTATGGGAAGTGGTGCTGTGGCTCAAAGTGGTAGAGTGCTAGCCTTGGGCAAAAAGAGCTCAAGAACAATGCAGGTCCCAAGTTCAAACCCTACAACTAACAAAATTTGAAAACCTTTATTAACACTGAAATTTATTATTAATTATAATTATAACATTATAATTTTCACATATTATGATATCTTATTCATTTTTATTGCATCCTACCTGGGTAAAAAATGCAAACTCCATTTTTGGCTCATGTTGGGCCAGACTCAGTTTATCGTTTATTGACTACTCTGCTAAAGCATAAGGTTTTATAAATGGATCACTTTGCCACAGATTTGGGAGGAGAAACAGTAGAAGCACAGACTCTGTAGGAAAGGTTATAGTTGAGCTAGGACTTGAAGATGTAGTAGTTTTCTGCACTAACAAGTGGCAGTATGTGAAAATACAAAAGGAAGAAAAGCAAACAAGAGCTTAGTGTCATCTGGGAAGTGGAAACCTCTCATGTGACATCAGGAAAGATAAGCTGTTCAGATGGAAGCAGCTCAATGAAATGGGAATTCCAAACATGGTTTTAAATATGGTTTTTACTAGTGGTATCAGGTGAGCATGGTGAGCTCACAGTGGGAGATATCATTAAGCTCACATTCTGGAATTTCAAGAGAGAACTGATATATTGGGGGGAAGAAAGAGAATAGAAATGGTTGTGGGAATGAAGAGATACCACAGTGAAAGGTCAGGACTCTGAAAGTGGCTGCAAGCTGTTCCTAAATGAAAGCTTTGTGGGATCATTTATATAAATGGTAAGGATTTCTTTTGCAAATTCATTGATGTAATAGGAACATCCTATACCCAAGCAGAGAGAGCCCTTGAAGCCATTTTTTTCCCATTAATACAAAGCATAGAGCAGATTAAAAAGGGAAGCTAAGAACTAAGGACTAAAGATTTAAAAAACCTGATTCTATAAATGCTTCTGCATCAATCTGACTTTGCAGATGAGCAGGCATACATGTGGAGAAATAAAAGAAACATATAGATTTTAGAAAAGATGTTTCTATTCATTCTCTGGAGGTGGTGGTAAAATGATAGAATGCTACAAAAACATGCCAGAATTAGAAAGTATGAAATATAGGACCTCAGGTACAACGTGAAAACAATCCCAGTACTTTTGGGAACTCATTCTAAAACTTCTGATTTCCTATCACATCTGATAGGGAGAAGAATTTCAGTGGAATGTTAGAAGTGAGGTAAAATTTGATGGCAACTTTTATACAAAGCAGTATTTTAAAAAAATTCTTGCAGTAATCTAATAAGTGGAAAATTTTTATGTGCATTTAACAGATGAAGAAAGTGAGATAGAAAGTTCTATTTATTTATCTAGATATTCCATAAAATAGACAGTGCATTTATCAATAGCTGTGGACTGTAGATAAAATGTGAGAGGAATTTCTACTTTTTCACAATAGAAACAATGTTAGTTTCTCTTCTGGATACACAAGAAAGATTTGTCTCCATCTTTATTCAAATCAAAAACAATTAAGCACAAATTTTGGTTGGAAAAAAATAGGTGACTTTAAAAAATACTGAAACATCATGAGAGAAAAGGAAATGTTATTAATAGAACTTTGGATGAATAGCAAATATAGAAATAGAAAAGTTTTTGCCAGACCTGGGGCTGTTTTCATTTTCCTACCTCTGAACTCATTTCTTTTGCTGTATTCCTGTAATTTTTCTGAGGACTTAAGCACATTATCCTTAGCATTTTTGTGCTTAACAAAATAATACAATTGATTGAATCTAACATTTTTGTGTCTTAGTTCAAAATTCATCATTTAATAAAGCTATGCTTATCTATAGTATCAAAGTGTTCAATAAACGTTGGATGAAAGAATGAATAATGACTCATTTCCATCAATTATATTTATATCTTTCAATTTCTGCAAAGAAATCTTCCTTTAAATTGGATATGTACTTATTTCTGCAAATTCATTTTAAGAAAACACATCATGGGCTGGGAAGGTGGCTCAGTTGTAGAGTGCTTGCCTTGCATGCATGAGGCCCTGGGTTCGATTCCTCAGCACCACATAAACAGAAAAGGCCGGAAGTGGCGTTGTGGGCTCAAGTGGTCCAGCACTGCCTTGAGCTGGAGAGCTGAGGGACAGCACCTAGGCCCAGAGTTCAGGTTCCCAACCTGAAAAAAAAATAAAAACAAAAAAACCCCACATCATTTTCTTCTGGATATAAAAGTAAAAATGAATTGGTCTTTGTTACACTTTATTTTCAACATTATATATAAAACTAATTTGGGAAATTGATGTGCTAACATTTAAGTTCAGTACACATTCTTTACCCTGCTCCTCACTCTGATGACTTCTGGCACTCTTCTGGTATTTAAAGAGTAAGCCAAATTTTCAGTTTACAAACAGACCTTATGTTATTAGCTAATAGTAATTTCTGATTCTAAAAGAGAAAATATAACCCTATGTCATCAGTGCACTAATCTGACATTTTAGGGGCTTTTCATGTCCAATAAAGGTAAAGCCACAAAGTAAAATTATAAAGAGAACGACTCTACTGGAAGAAACATTAATTTGAGAGTTTATCACTGAAAAGAGAGCTCAAGAAAAGTATATAGGTCAATGAAGGAAATGCAAATGAAACAAGGGTAAAATTAATTTATATTGTTATTGGATATAGAAAATAACTCTGACTTCAACATTGAAGACAGTGGAATTTAGAATGAAGAGAAAGTATGTGTTGAGAGCAGTGTTTCTAAGGTAGAAGCTTTAAGAAATGTTTGGAAAACAATGCATTTTAAGTCAGGCCAGATGATCCAGCTGTGAAGTTATTGTGTTGTACTCAGCAAGAGGAAATGAGCTGTGAAAAGTAAGGTGGCAAAAAATGGAGAGAGGAAAACACTAATTAAAGGGAGTGGTAATATGTTCAGCAGCTTTTCCAAAGAGAAAAATTCTACAAGAACTTAAATCTCAGGCCTGGATTTGTCATCTTTTTCTTAAACTTTGATGCTTCAATACAGCACTCTCCAATTGCATCCGTAAGAGACAGAGGGCTACAGCCTATAACCAGAGGGCTATAGCCCTATACCATACTAGAGTAGTTCTCAGGCATTTCAGATTATGTGTGCTCAAAATTTTTCTAAATCACAAGTTTAATAAACTGACCATCGACATGATGTCTTATTTAATATCTAGAAAAGTTTTAGAAAAAAGTTTGAATTCCTTTCTTCTCAATATCCTCAGGTTTAAGGAATTGATATTTTTTAATTTTTTAATTGTGTAAATACTGTACAAAGGGTTACAGTTATATGAGCAAGGTAATGAGTACATTTCTTATCCAGCATTGTTGCCTCCTCTTTGTTTTTCCCCTACCATCCCTTCCCTCCTACCTCCCACCTCCTCAGCTACACCTCCTCCCAGTCCCCCACCCCCACCCTCTGTCCCCGGCCTAAATTGTAAAGTCCATTTTACGATATAGCATCTAGTACATCTCATTGTTGCAATGGGTCAATCTGTATCCCTATTTAAACAATTTGTTTTTTCCCTTCCCCTACCTAAATGGGAATTGATTTATGTGTTAGATTTCCAGGTAAAGCACAACATAAAATGAAATAAAAGGAATTAATAAAATTTGTATCTGTGAGCTGTTCTCTAGTAATTTGCTTTTGTGTTATTGACATCCAACATGAAATTCTGGCATTTAAAAATAGTTTTTAATTCATCTTCAATTCATTTGCTAAATGAGATTCCCTATGTCAGAGTTAAAGCTGTAAGAAGACATATTCACTAAATTAGAAGAAGAGGAACAGATAATAATACACCCTAAGACCTCAGAGGAAGGTCAGTGGAATTTTGAATAGTAATAGTTGGCAGAAGACAAGTACTGAAGTGCTCTCTTCATTATACTTTATGATATCATGCCCCAGAGCACATAAAGTTCCCAAATTAATTTTTTGAAAATTCTATATCCAACATCATTATTTTCAACTCTTCATATTCATAGGAAATGTATTAAGTTTACATTAGAACTAAAAATGATATAACCTAGTTTTTTATAAAAATAAAACATTGCAATTAATGTATAAAAATACCCTTCTAACAGGGATAGGATGCTGTGTATTGCTCTAAATTATTCAGAAATTTTCACACAATTTTCTGTAAACATCTGACTAAATGAAGAGTCCAAAACTAGTAGTATTAATACATCAAATTTCATCTTTTTTCGTTTTATTTCTTTGGGTCTGTGGACACACACAAAAACAATAATAATATAGTAATAATAATGAAAATAATAAAGAAGTGGGCCAAATTATCAGGATGTTGTATCCTAGAATAGTACCAAAAAACTATGGAAAACTGTTATGCTGTCAGCACTACCATAATTATTGGGGTTGCAGATAAATAGATATTGACCATGATCTCTGGCCTCTAAACTTGATCACTATGTTATTTATATGTTTCATTAACATAGAATTATGAAAAAGTAGAATAGTGTGCTCTAAGGAATAAGTATTATGCATATACAAAGAGGTCAGGAAAGAATGAATCCTGCAATTCAGCTGAAGATCTTTCAGAAAGTGCATTTATCAATTGGGAGAGAATATATCCCTATTTTCCTTTTTTTATTTTTTTCTTTTTTGTTTTGTCGGTTTTGGGACCTGAATTCTGAGACTGGGCGCTGTCCCACAGCTCTTTAGCTCAAGGCTAGTGCTCTACCACTTGAGCCACAGCACCACTTCCAGCTTTTTCTACTTATGTGGTGCTAAGGAATTGAACCCAGGGCCTCATGCATGTGATGCAAGCATTCTACCATTGAGCCAACTTCTCAGCCCCCTATTTTCTTTTTATTATATGAGCTTACTTTTTAAATCAGACAAAAATGTCAGTATTATGAATTCTGTATGTAAAACAACTTGAGTAGTAAAACAACTATTTCTGTAAATATGCTTTAATTTCATAAATTTCAAAATCAGAATTGTAGGTCAATTCAAATCTTTATAGGTATAAAGGGCTCTTTGTAACTTTACATTTAACAAATGTTTTATTATCTTTAAGTAGTTGTACAAAGGAGTTGCCACTTAACAAAGCATCTTGGTCAGTATATATAGTAAAATATACTACAATCCATCTTGGCCAACGTCACCTCCTTCAACATTCTCATCCCCCTGTGATCCATCTCTTACTTTTCTTAATGTTGTGGTATATACAATAAATTATTGACTATATTCTTCTCTCTTTCTCCCCTCTTCATTTGCCTACCCCCTCTCCCTTTGGCCCCACCCACCCTCTTTGATGTACCCATTTCCTTGTGTAGATTTTGTTCCACTTTGACCTAGTCTTTCTAAAAGAGTATACTATTTGAGCTCTCCATAGAGTCTATTATACTTCAGATAATTCATTTGTAACTACTTGCATATTGCCCAGTTTTTTACTTATACATTTATAGGCACACTCATTTATAGGTACATTCTATCTACAACAAATCAGGAAACCATGCAACCTTTGTTTCTCTGTGTTGGCCATACTTCATTTAAATTAGATTTTCCATTTTACATTTCCTTACAAATGGTACAATATTATTATTGCTAATGGATGAGTAAAAATTACTTGTGTGTCTATACCACTGCTGCTATTACCTTTTCTCTGTTATTAAGCAATATATTTTTCTTTCTATCCTCCGTTTAATACCTTTGCACCAGTATCTAGCACATGGTAGCCACTGCATAAATATTTGGTACTTTATCAAACAGGTATTTGTCAAGGATGTAGTAAAAGCTATCAAAAGAATTTCTGGTTTTCTGTCAAATATATAGCTATCTTGAGTAAAAGTATATTGATCATGATAATATAATTCTTGAAAGATCGTAATGCCAATCCAAAGGGAATGCTTATAAATTTGCTTCTATTAATATTTGTGCCAGTACAGCAGCTTGAATTGTTGCTTAGCTTTTTCACTGAAGGTTGACATTCTATCTTTTATGCCACATCTCCACTTCTGGTTTTCTAATGGTTAATTAACTGATTTCAAATTGGAATCCTCAGATTTCAGCCTCTTAAGTAGCTAGGATTACAAGTGTGAGCCACCAGCACCTGTCATAAGTTTGCTTCTCAAAGAATGCAATGTCCTGGAGCTCCCTTCACAGCACTGAAGAAATAAAGTCCACATTTGAATGCCTGTTGTATTCTGAAAATAAATGTATTCTTTCTGTTATGAACCAATTAGTCACTATCTGTAGTATTAAGATTTCATAAGGCCAGTAGGTCACTTCTCAGCAGAAATATTTCTCTGTTTGATATACCAAAAGTTTCATGTAAATATTTAAATCATGTAATGTTCTACTTGTATAGTAATATTTTAGGAGTATGTATTTTATACCTAAGAAAGGCATAAGACCTCTATTTGACCTCTTTATATTAGAAGGTTGTTGTTTGCTTAGATGTTCTCTCTTAAATTTCTATTTTCCAAATAAACAAAAACATTGGGAAGTAGTGTTATAATTAGTTGGTAGGTAAGTCAAGGATGAATGATATCTTTCAATTAAATAAACACTTTGGCTGATTTCTTGCAGGTGAATTATCCCTACTGTCTAGTACATTTTGTTACAATTTGTTGGGTATACAGTTTAAAAGCAATATTGTAGTTTAGGATGAAGGCTACTAGAATCATACTAACATACTAAAAATTACTTTGGGAACTGACTTTTCAAAATTGGAATAGTAAATATATAATGTCTTAAATAGTGAATTAGATGGGACGACAGCTTCATGATTATTCTTGTAAAAGAAATGTAAAGTATTGAAACTAAAAATCATTAAACAGTTACATTATTTTCCATCTTTTTGTATTTATGTCCATCAAATGATATGCACATTCAGGAGAGTATCTATATTCTATCTGGTTAACAGACTGGAAATAGATCTCCAGTTCTTACCACAGTCAAACAGTTTCTGTGAATTCTATTTAACATTATGAGGAAACAGAGGCCAAGAGGACATGAGTAAGTGCTCTAAGCTTCCACAGCCAATCGGTGACAGAAATGGGATTCATAATGCAGAGTTGCCTGATTCTCAACTCACATAGTCTTCCCCTCAAGTTCACCTATCTGTGCAGTCAGCATGGTGAATGAATCCAGTGGTGAGTTCTGAGTTGTTTCAGTCTCCTAACTACTCTCTCCTTTAATCTAATCCCTCCGTATGCAGAGAACAGGGTCCCAATCCCCCTGCTTAGCTATCTACAGCACTGGCAAGTGACCCATTGGGCTTCCTCTTGACCAACTGGGCATCGAGCAGTGCAAAAGAAAATACCTCCAAAACCTGGGAGTGTCACACTGTAGGCTACTCCTGCATGCAGGTGGGTACATATTTCCAGGTTCCAATGACCCTTCTTAAGATAAATGAGGGTGTAGAAATGAAAACAACTCAGCTACTAGTATTCCTAGATGAAGTTAACTATATCTATACCAAGTTAATAGACAATATTCAATAATATTTTTACTATTACATTATTATTATTATCATCATCACTAGCTGTAGAGCTCTTAACAATTTTCATTAACCTCTCTCAGAGTTAATATTGTCAGTTATAAAATAAGTTTGACGAATTTTACAACTTTGGCGGTGGTGGGGATATGGGAAGGGATGGGAAGGAGAAAAAAAGGAGGAGGCAACAATGCTTGATAAGAAATGTACTCATTACCTTGCCCATGTAATTGTAACCCCTCTGTACGGTATTTTCACAATAAAAAATAAATTATTTAAATAACAGGAAAATAAAATAATAAAATAAGTTTGAAACTACCAGAATTAAGATTATTATATTGCTTATATAAAAATATAACCTAATTCACAATTTCTTGACAAATACCCCTTTAATGTTAGTAGGACAGAAAAAGAAGTGATTTTTCTTTTTGGGAGGGAGGAAAATAAGACTGTAGATGCCTTCCTTATATTTTATTAGTTCCATATTTCTACTAGCTTCAAGAAAAATCTCTTCTCCAATCTCTATCATTGTCCATACTGTATGTGAAGAGTAGATTGACCTAGTGATTTCCCTTCCATTTTTTTTTTTGTCAATCGTGGGGCTTGAACTCTGGACCAGGGCGCTGTCCCTCAGCTCTTCAGCTCAAGGCTAGCGCTCTACTACTTGAGCCACAGCACCACTTCCAGTTTTCTGAGTGTTTTGTTGGAGGTAAGAATCTCACGGTCTTTCATGCCTGGTTTGGCTTTGAACCGCGATCCTCGGATCTCAGCCTCCTGAGTACCTAGGATTTCAGGCTTGAGCCACCCACGCCAAGCATCCCTTCCCAATTCTTAAAGTACAGTTACATTCAAGATCTGTTCCTGCCTCAATGATCATTTTTTGTCTCTATGTTTATCTAACTTTTATTAGTAGCTAATTAGAGAACTGTTTGAAAGTAGAGAAACTACCTTCTCACATCTTTTAGTACTCACATACATTAAAAGTTCAGTTAAATATTAATTGATGGATAAGTTCATGCAAGTCATCTGTGAAAGTCACTCCCCAATATTTGTAACCTAGGCTAGAAGAAAGTTCTACATAAAATGAGCAATTAGTTTACACAATAAAACTCATTTAAGATCTAGAAAGGATTCATTTTTGAAATAGGAATCCATGACAATTAAATAAAATAAGCTAAAGAAAGAACTGAGATTTTTCTTATGATAACATGGATGATAAACCTGCCTTCCTAGGACATAGCATTAGCAAGTCTCTACCATGAAGCACTTAAGGCTCATGGTGCTGATCCTCTGTCATATGTCTGTTCTGATACTTAGATAAACTTTGTTTGGATATTATATTAAGATGTATTCGTGAAAATATAAAAATTAAATTCTTATTGATAGAAACTCAGTAACAAATGATACATTTTCCTGACAGTTGGCTGGCAGGTAAATGTGATTTCTTTAAACAGTATTTCAGGATGTTTTCAAAATATATGGCTCTTTCAAATGTCATCTTTATTAACATTAGTAGACCAATGTTAAAAGGAATTTGAAGGTCAAACACATGAGTAGTAGGAAATGAAAGAACAAGCAGTTTGTGTACCTTTATATAAGCCTCCTTGTCCTAAGATTCCAGAGAATTGCCTTTTTTATCTGTGTGTGTGTTAGTTGTGGGTTTTGAATTCTGGGCCTGGGTACTGTCCCTGAGCTTTTTTGTTCAACTATAGTGCCCTATAGTTGATGAACAGATATACTTCCAGTTTTATAGCAGTTAATTGGAGATAAGAATATCAAGGACTTTCAAACTGTGATCTTCAGATTTTTCACCCTCCTTTACTAGCTAGGGTTGTAAGTATAAGCCACTTGTCCCCAGCAGACTTACCTTTTTTGTTGTTGTTAGTTGTGGGGCCTGAACTCTGGGCCTGGGGTGCATTTCAACTCAAGGCTAGCACTCTACCACTTGAGCCACAGAGCCCTTTCCTTCTTTTTCTGCTTATGTGGTGCTGAGGAATCGAACCCAGGGCCTCATGCATACAAGGCAAGCACTCTACCTCTGAGCCACCTGCCCAACTCCCAGATTACCTTCTTTTAAAGGAAAAGTAATGTCTATTCCTCAGAAATACAAGGTAGTGTTCATTGGACCAATTAACCTTATGAATGATACTTTTATTGTTTTCCCTTTTTTAATACAAAGAAAATGCTATTTGAATATCCCTCCACCTGTAGCCATCCTTGTAAATATCTCACTGATAACAAGATGTGACAATGTAGTCTTTAAAATAGATTTTTCAAAGCTTAACTTCTTAATATAGCTTTAGGGCTTGTCTTAGACGTCCATGTGGGTAGGTGAGAAATCTGTCAACATAATGTCTTTTCTCAGTATTTTTCCTAAGGGCAACAAGCTATTTTGTTTCCCTTGAAATTATTTTTAATGTTTCCCCCTCCCCCTATTCTACTTTAATTTCACATTGAACTTTGAGGATGGAAAAGTAAGTTATTTAGATGAAGTCAACATATAAAGCAGTGTTTGTGATAAAGATCTGAATTCTCTTTTCTACAAACATCTGCTTATAATTGAAGAGTTATTTAGTATGGAATGTGGTATTTAATGGAACAAGTAATTTATGTAAGAAATGCTTCTTTTCTTATTGCATTTGCCCTCTCACTAGCCTGCTGTATCTCTATTGCTTGTATTTTTTTGTTATTGTCAAGACAGCAAATTTCTATCTGCAATAGATGCTATAACTGCCATTGTTCATGTGCTTAAAATTCATTTGGTTGTATGGTAATCTTTATCATTAAATCTCATATTTAGACACATTCATAAATTGAGTCCATAAACTCTTGTGCAGTATATATGAACCTTTCTTACATATCTGAATATAGAATACATATAATTTTGATAAAATGATTTTTAGAAAGAAATTTACTGCCCCCCCTCTCTCTGAGATAAAGTCTTGCTATAAGGCCTAGGATGGCCTAGGATGGCCTTGAACTCTAGGATTTAAGCAACCTCCCTGCCTTAGCCTCCCCTGAAGCTGGAGCTGCAAGGCACATGCCACTGCATCTGGATATTCAATTATCTCTTAACAGAAACCATTGTAAAGGTTTATTTCATTAAGTTAAGATGACCAAAGCCATTCTCTCTATAATGACAGATGATGATATAGAGGGGAGATAGCATCTGTATATAAATGCTATATATTTTAGTCAATAATTCTACATGGACTTATCAAATACTTTACTTGTTTCCTTTACCAATCCTCCCATAATTTATCTCCCTGCCAAATAAAAATTCATGATTTATGTTTTCACACTTTTTGAATAGAGCATGTAAGCCTAAATCTATTTTTAAACTTCAAGTTTGGGCCTTTGGATTCATAGCTCACACTACCCTCCCTTACTTACTTCACTTACAAAGCCATTTGATTTCATGTCTTATCATCAAGAAGGAATGAAAAGAAATGCCCACTTTTCAGTCCCTGTCTTCAATATGGAAATGATTCAAGCCAAACAAAACAAAAGTATTCCACTTACATTCATCCTTACAGAAGTTAAATTGAAGCAATGCATGAGGACTTGTTGAATCATTCATATATTTTAGTTTTAAATTGTATCTACATTGGAGAAGTTAAGATGTAAAATTTCCATATTTTTCAGTGCTTTCAATACCCCAGTGATTCTAATTTAACTCATGTTGGGTAAGTGTACTAAGGTAAACATCCACTCCAGTTTTTCCAGAACTGTCACAGTTTATACTTATTGTGTTATTTTAATAGTTATTTTTGACCCCCCAAAATACCCCAATTTGGATGGAAAGTGAAACATTCATTCATATATGTCCATACAAACCCATGTATTACATACAAAAAAATTGTAAACATAGGTCCTTACCCAGAAACACTTACAAAACCTGATAATGGCACAAGATAAATACATGAAATCATTGTAAATTATGTTTTTATTAAAACGCTAATTTTATGGCACAACCTTATAAGCCCTATGAGAATCCAGAGAAGAGATGTATGGATATGGACTAGTTAATTGGAATTACCCTACTAAAGACATTGAAGGCATACAGTCACATGGGCAAAATTGTAAGATGTCGTATTGCTGATGAAATAATTGGAAAAAATCTGACTACAAAGAAGGGCATGATGGAAATCATAGATAAGAATTCAGAATTTCTGGTCTCCTCCTGACTCTGCCAATGGATAATTTTAAACCCTTGAGAAAATCATTCTCTTTAGCTTTAATTTCTTCATTAAAATGAGAAATTCAAGTGTTCTCATTTACTTATCAGTTTTTCCCCTATTGATACTACTTTGTACAAGACACACCAAGAGATGTGTAAATACTATTCAAAATTTATGTATATATATATATATATATATATATATATATATATATATATATATATATAACTTGTGGCAATCACTTTTGTTGTCTCCAGTGACATAGTGGTAGTGAGTTTGAGATTGCAGATTAGTGGCCCCCAACCAAGAAATATTTGTTGTATTAAATTGAATAAGATTGTTTTCTTGGAGGTAATTTTCTCTCTTAATTGGATCATTTGTTCATTCTCATAGTGATGGTACCCAGAATGGTAGCGTGTCTGTCAGCAGAAGCTGACATTGAATATTTTCAGAGTGAAAATTACAGGTGTGCTACACGTAACTAAGGCTACAGATGACTCAGTGGGAATCTCAAATGCTGTTCCCTGGTATCCTTTGTACCTTCTTAGAAGTTAGGTCAACTTCCCATTAGCCCTACATTCTGGTATCAGGAATCTTGCTTTTGTTCCTAGTGCTAATTACCAAACAAGAGCTATCAATTCACTGGAATGGAATGATAACAACTGAGCTGCAAGGATCTCTACCAGCCCAAAGAAGATGAGATGTCTTCTGTGAATCCAGCTGGTTTAAGGCTGCAGGCCCACTTCCCTTGACCAGTTTTTTTTTAATCACAGGGAGTGGGTAAAGTGGCCCTAAACCACCAAAATGGATTATACATCACTTTTGATAACATACTTTTGATGACATCATATTTGATGGATATTCCCCTTCATTAACTGGAAAAGTTGTGGCTAGATATATTCTAAAAGCAATCAGAGGAGTGAGAAGAAATTATTCTAACTTATCTAATATTTACTGTGTACTTTAAATTTGTGGTATGATGATAGTTACTATATACTTATCCATAAATAAATTATAAATTTCTTCACATAGGGTAGGCCATACTAAAACCAAGACCAGATGGCAACCAAAATTTAAGTTGATTC
Source organism: Dipodomys ordii (assembly GCF_000151885.1). Classification (NCBI taxonomy): domain Eukaryota; kingdom Metazoa; phylum Chordata; class Mammalia; order Rodentia; family Heteromyidae; genus Dipodomys; species Dipodomys ordii. The sequence goes on from NW_012267449.1 coordinate 426,755, forward strand.
TTTGCTTTTTCCCTTTTTTTATTTTAAAAACAGCGTTTTTAGTAGAGAATAAGGTATAGTCCACCTGAGAATATACCTCTGACTCTAGTGATAGATGAATTGAAGAGCATTCAAGATTTTATAAAGAAAGAGTTTCAATACTAATTATATGAAAAACATAGGACTATAATAGCTATTAGAATACAAATTAGTGTTATAAGAAAAGCAACTTTAGTAGGGCACCAGTTGCTCATGCCTGTAATCCCAGTCAGGAGGCTGAGATCTGAGGATCATGGTTCAAAGCCAGCTTGCGTAGGAAAAATTGTAAGACTCTTATCTCCATTTAAGCATCAGAAGACCAGAAGGGGCAATGTGGCTCAAAGTGGTAGAGTGCTAGCCTTAATGAAAAAGCTCAGGGACAGCACACAGGCCCCGGGTTCAAGACTCAGGATGAACAAAATAAAAGTAAGAAAAAAGAAAAGCAACTTTGTTAGCTATGTAGCCCTGGGTAGCCACCAATTTGTAGTCCTCTTGCGTCAACCTCCTCAGTGCTGAGACTAGAAGCATGGCTATTTTGTCTTATTACTATCAGAAAATGTAACAAAATAAATTAGGGGAAAATGAAAAAGGAGTGAAAGAACTTTTCCTGCTCCCCAGGCAGAAAAATGGAACTAAAGGACTTGAAATAATGACTCTTACCAGTGGTCTTTATACTTTCTGAACTAGGAGACCATACCTAAATCCTTAGACATTGTTTTTGGGTAAGATGAGTACTGTTTATTATTCTAAAACATAAAGATATGATCTAGGCCCTCCCCTAAAACTTACTTGATTTTAATGCTGAGTCTGGTCCTATTAATATTTATTAATTTTAATCTCCCTGTCTCACCTCACATATCTATTCAGCTTTTATTTGAATTCAAGGACTCATACTTACTAGATAGATGTTTACTACTTTAGCCATATCCCCAGCCTAAAATTCAACAATATGGAGACAAAGTTGTTACAGTAGTTTTTGGCTCCAGGTCTAAACTCCTGGGTTGCATGTGTCAATTCTGGCTACTTGACCCAATATACCAAACTAATAGACAAATAATGGTGGAGATCAAAGAAAATAGATTTGATTAATATGCTGCGAAGGGGTAAAATATCTGTTTCAACTTATTTTCTTTGAACAGGTTTAAATAGAGGAAGAAGAATTGAAAGTGAAGGAAAGAAGTATGGTACCATTACATTAAACAGTCTCAGCCACAGATGAATTCAAGTGGTCAAAGGTGATAGCCACAGATAGTCTAGTTATTCGTTATTATAGGATTGGTCAGGGAAGGACAAGTTATGAATAGTTATTGCTGCCTGACATGTGTTCTCTCCTGTGGAGGGTCTGTTATGATTTTTTGGGGGGGGTAGTTAGAGCTCTCATACTAAAGATGTTATTTTATTAAGTCCTTTCTTCTCTGGATTCTGGATTCAAAATGATTACAAAGTCATTTCAAGAGACAACTTAGAGTAAAGACAAAAACACAAAATGGAGACCGAGATGCCAAGTTTTTCTCCTCATTTTACCTAATTCATGGGTCTAAGTAAGGAGTAAGTAGTTTTGGGGGGAAAAAACTGCTTTTAAGTAGAACTTGCAACATTTCTTAATAAAACAGAGATTTAATGACATTTGTCACTATCATTCAAAGGCACAGCCAGGAAATTCTTACTAAAATTTGTTAGTAAGAATACAGATAGAATATGTTTCAAATAAAATCCCTGTACAAACAACTCTTCTCCTTTTAAAATAGTCATTGTAATATTTTTGGTCATTATGTAATATTTACTAGGCCAACTCTTTCAGTAATATTCTATTATTCTGTGGACAAATACCCTTAATGATGTTTAATGTTTATGTTTTGCTTTTATTTTATTAGCTCCATAAATTAATATTTTGTTTGGTATGTTATTTCTGTTTGTAAAGAAAAATAAATAGCTCCTTCTGTAACAAAAAATATTTCTATATTTTGATCAAATGTTGTTTGATTTCACCTTATATGGTAAAACAATATAAAATAACCATTTTGAATGTCATTTATTGATGATTAAACTGTAAATACTGTTAAGTTCTGTTTACTTAGTCTTGGAGAAATTTGATTTTCAAAGGAAAATAGCACAATTGAAGTGTAGATATGTTTATTGATCAACTCTCAGCATTTTTCATAATGTAAGTATAGAGAATCCTGGCTTGTTCAGGTACTATTTCCAGCTTAGAATCTAGGAGGCAGGTGCTCACTTGTCCTCCTCCATGTTTGGAAAATACAGGGAGGAGGCCATAGTGGCAACTGTCACCATGATTGATTTCCTTGTGATAGAACATTGACCAACTGGTTGCAATCAATCTCTCAACAGCAAATAGTGTTATATTTCCGCTCCTCAATGTAGAATAAAGGAAAACTGTGTATATATTTAAAGATTTGGAAATACAGAGTATTTTTTCTCATGTCATTTCTTCTAAGCAACACAGTGTTTAAACTATGTATTGTTCATAAATTAGAATGTTACAGGGATGAAATGTATACCTTGAAGATAAAAATACATGCTGATAAAAACTGACATTCTTCAATTTTGTATCTAGTATTTCACAATGTGACCTGTAAAACATTCATAACAGTATAAATACATGTGGAAATACTAATATGTGGCTATCATATTTACCATCTTCCTGTTCTTCAGTTCAAAATGTATACATATAAGCTCAATTCAAGAAATAAAATTTCTTTATAGAACTCCATAACTCTCAAATTGATAATGAAGAGATTATGGTATACTGTTATACAGTGATAATAGTTATTATAAGTTAAATATAATTATGATTTGAATATAAATGTATCATGTACTTATTTAACACATAATACATAATATTAAATTATATATATACATCTATATATATATATACATATATATATATATTATCTTCTGCTGTTCTCTGTTTTTTTTGGTACTGAGTTTAACCTCAGGGCCTCACACTTGCCAGACAAGTTACTTGCTCTAGCACTTGAGCTGTGTCCTCTGTCCTTTTGCTTTTAGTAATTTTTCAATAGGGTCTCAAGCTTTTGCCTGGACTGGCCTCAGATAAAGAGCTTTCCACCACTACCTTCTGAGTAGCAGGGATTATATACATGTACCACCATTCCTGGCTACTGGCCTATTCCTAATGCTAATTATCTCAGCAACCCAGTAAGAAAGGTAATATTATCTTTAATTGACTCTTGATACTGCATTCCAAAACCATGAAAGTTTGAATTGGGGATTGAAGATGTGGGCAAATGGCAAAGCACATGCCTCGCCAATATGAGTCCATGAATTCAATCACCAGTAGAAAGAAATAAAATAGTACAATTGAGTGTCACCATCTCTACATCTCTCTTTGCATATGTTTTTCACTCACTTTGAGTGAAATGGTGAAACATGAGAATTGTTAGGAGCTATTATGGTGTTGGAAAAATTGGAGCGGTTTCTTACATGACAAAGAACATATAGCTAAATGATGTACAAAGATGGGCCACTAGGAAATAGGGCATGGAAGACAGTGTCAATCACATTGCATCATTTTCAAAACTTGCAGTAGAATCTGATCTACATTTTTTCTTACAAGATTCACATTGCACCATACACAGTACATCTATCACAGACCATTTTCAGGTTTTTCTATATCAAAGTAAAACTTGACTGTTCATTTAACTTTCATTATATGTAAAAAATTATCTCTTTTTTAAGATTTACTAAACTATTGAATTCTGCTTTTGCTTGGTTTTTGTTTTTGAGGACATGAAAGTAACACTTGCATAGCCCATTGGAAACTGTCTTGATATGATTATCTTGATTAATATATTCTCATTTAAAACTAGAGAACCAATTCAGTAAATTGCTGAATGTGTTTTTCAGAGTAGTTCTTATACTGCAGGTTTTCTTTTCTGATTTGATTAGCTTTTGAAGTTAAACAACATAAAATTGTGTTTCTTCAAACTAGGCTAGAGGCAAAAGATCATCCATTTAGAAATCTAGAAATCAAGGAACAGTTTTTATTCTTGCAACAATTAGTTTAAACATTTTGCTTGTTTTTCTTCATTAAGGTACAAACAGCTTTCAAAAGCAGTGTGACTACATTTCCCAACAGATGATCATTTTAAAAGATCATTGAGAAAGTATACTAAGCTATTCTATCAGTTATGGTCTTATTCTGGCAGTGATAAAATAAACTGCATTAATTCCCATACATCTTTAGAAATGTTTACTCTGCCTCATTGCCCCATTTGTTAGGAAATGGAAAGACTTGGAAAAAATTATATTAAGTGAAGTAAGCCAGGCCCAAAGAAACATAGGTCCCATGGTTTCCC
>NW_012267449.1:433859-443278 GCF_000151885.1 Dipodomys ordii
TTATGGCTAGAGAGGTTGAGCATTTCTTCATGTGTCTATTGGCCATCCTTCTTTCCTCTTCAGAGAAGTTTCTCTTTAAGTCTTTAGCCCACTTATATATTGGGAAGTTGTTTCTTTAAGGATTTGTTGTTGGGGATTTAGTTTTTTGAGTTGTAAGTATATTTTAGATATGAGACCCTTGTCTGTTGTATGGCTAGTGATGATCTTCTCCCAATCCATGGGCTTTCTATTGATCTTATTAGCTATGTCCTTTGCCATGCAGAAGCTCTGCAATTTCATGCAGTCCCATTTGTCCAACCTTCCTTTGATTCGTTGTGTTTCTGGGTCTCTATTAAGAAAATTTTGGCTTGTGCCAAAGAGACCTAGGGTTTTTCCTATTCTTTCCTGTAATGTTTTCAGGGTGTCTGCTTTGACTCCCAGGTTTTTGATCCATTTGGAGTTGATTCTGGTGCAGGGTGATATATAACGATCTAGCTTTAGTTTTATACAGGTGATTAACCAATTTTGCCAGCACCATTTACTGAAGAGGCTGTATTTCTTCCATTCTATTTTTTTTAGTTCCCTTATCGAAGATTAGATGGCTATAGGTCTGTAGTTCATTTCTGGGTTTTCAATTCTATTCCATTGGTCCTGATGTCTGTTCTTGTGCCAGTACCAAGCTGTTTTGATTACTATGGCATTGTAGTAGAGTTTGAAATTTGGCGTTGATCCTAAATAATGTAGTTTTTTGGTTTATAAAGCACTTAAAATGTTTATCATGCTTTCCACAAGAATCATAGAAGCTACTTCACTGATTATTGTGTTAGGAGAAGGACAGTAGCAATATTAACTCTTTTATGGTTGTTATTTTGTCTTCTCTAAGATATTTGTTGGTATCTTGATGCAAACTTTTTATTGCTATAATGTTTTGTCAAACTTAATATATTATTTATTAATTAGTTGATGAAATGTAGACATTACATGATTTAACCTATATAATAAGAGGGGTGGAAGAAATAGGATAGGTAGGGGCTTTGAGTGTCAACTTCCTATAATCCTTGCAAAATTCAAATTAATCAATTTTAACTTGTAAAGCTCTCAGTGTGAAGACAAATTAACATGTAATTATTAAACATAAGTTTATTAGGACACTTATTTACTCCTATGGGTTGACAGTTATTAATTACATTGTTTTGAACTGGCTAAATTTCAGGCAGTGTTACTGCTAAACTAAACAGTTTCTAATCGTTTTTAGTCTTGCAGAGAAAAATAACTCATCAAAGTATTAACTGAGAAATAACTGGTTGTTGCTGTTTTTTGTCTTTTTACTGCTGGATGTTGAAATTAAGCTCAGCATGGTCTTCTCCTTTCTGGGTCATTTAATTGCTAGAATTAAAGGTGCAGGACATACAGCTAAAAGCAAAAACCAAAAATTCATTTTAGATTTAAGTTCTTAGAGTGTTTTTTAGATATTTTACACCCTTCACTGCACATTCCAAAAGGAATTGTAATTAGAAGAAATTGGGAAATTATGTGTTTATTTAATTAAATGGTGATAAGTGAATTTACTTTCAATGTGGCAACATTTATTCCTAAGAAGTTGCATGCAAGTAACCTTTACTTAGCTGTACTTAAAGTCCATAGAAAATGATTTGATGAACTTGCTGAGCCTCCTAGAGTCACACAGAAAGATAGCTGTGCATTGTTCCCTTTTATCATTACCCCATTACATATTAACCAAATTAATGTCTAATTTCTTATTTTTACTTTTTATGACTATAAATTAATTTTACAAAGAGGCTTCATTGTGACAGAATATGCATATAACATTAAGCAAATTCAATATATTACTCTTTCTTATAGGGTCTCCTCTCTCTATGTCTCTCTTTCTCTCTCTCTCTCTCTCTCTCTGTGTATATATATATATATATGTATATATATATATACATATATGTAACACTTCAATCATATTTATCCTTCCATCAACCTCTCCAGTACCCTCTGGTTCCTCCACAATCCACCTTTTACATTCAGGTTATATGATTATTATTTTGGTTCGAGAATCGATATGTGAGTGAAAGTAAGCAATATTTGCCTTTTTTCACCTGGCTTATCTCACTTATCTTGATCATCTTCAGTCCTATTCATTTTTGTGATAATGACATAATTGAATTCTTTTTTTCTTTTTTTTTTAATTGTGAAAATACAGTACAGAGGGGTTACAATTACATGGGCAAGGTAATGAGTACATTTCTTATCAAGCATTGTAGCCTCCTCCTTTGTTTCCCCTTCCCATCCCTTCCCATCTCCCCACCCCCCACCACACCCCCATCCCTCGGCCAATGTTGTAAAGTTCGTTTTTCGACATAATGACTTGTACATCTCATTGTTGCAATGGGTCCACCTGTATCCGTATTTAAACAATTTGTTTTTGCCCTTCCCCTCCACACATTATACCAACATTAAATGCAGTGTAAGCCGGGGTTATACCGTGGGGGAGGGACATACAAAGCAACAAAGAAATCATCTTATAAATATGTTAGAAACAATAGCAAGAAAGAAAAAACATTTGAATACTTATCTTGGGGTTCATTTCACCTAACATCAACTTAACTGACCTTTTCTGTTTGTCTCAGATATATACTAGTTATTGCAAATAAGAGAAACCATGGGGCCTGCCTTACTTCACTTAATATTTTTTCCAAGTCTTTCCATTTCCTAACAAATGGGGCAATGTCACTCTTTCTGATGGAGGCATAGAATTCCATTGTGTATATATACCACATTTTCTTGATCCATGGCTGAACAATACTCCATTGTACATATGTGCAACATTTTCTTTATCCTCTCAGTAGTTGCTGAGCACCTTGGCTATTATGGATAGTACCATTATAAAAATGCAAGTTTGGGTGTATCTTACATACATTGATTTACGTTCCTTTATGCATTAGCCCAAGAGAGGTATGACAGGATCATATGTGTATTGGAACTACTTTTATTTTCTTGAGGAGCTTCTGTACTGATTACCAAAGTGCCTGCACAAAATTGCATTCCTAGCAGTGTATAAGGGTCCCTCTGCCCAATTAAGTGTTAGTTGGAAAATAGATTTTTGTAAATAAAATAGTAAACAGGAAAATGAAATCTTAGGCCAAAACTTAAGGATTTTCACATATCAGGCCCAGCCACTCATTCTTATATGCCAAATAAAGAGACATGGTGAAGAGCAGAAAAAGGAGATTTATTATGTGGAAGCCATGGGAAGACAGTACTTCAGGACATCTTCAGCCATCTTCATAGGTAAAGACATTTGCTTTAGGTTCAATAGGGAGAATTGGGATCAGGGATAAGGATGGTGTGCATAATTTAAAAGGTCTCAAGTCACAGGCCTGTTAACATTTATCTAAATGTGGGTCAGGGGTGGTCTGAGAGTTCATTCTTTTAAGATTGGGCAGGTGGGGATTTATTACAATGAGAGTGTAGCAGATGATCTGGTCTTTCCTGAAGTCCAAGTTGGTTGCAAAGTAACTTCAGAAGAGAATGGATCAGGAAAAGACACACTCATACAATGGAGAAATTGGGATGCTTAGCCTTCATCTTGCTCCCAGTTAATTCATGGGCCCATGTCAGAAATCATTTTTCTCAGAAAAAGAAAACAAGTTAAAAGGAACAATTTTTAAGCGTCTTACAAAAAGGCAAAATCACATTTCTGAGCATTATACACCACAAAAGGCAAGATGGACTCTTTTCTATGTATAACAGAAGTCTAAGTCTATACTTGTTAAAAGTAAAGAATTCTAAAAAAAATTAAGAGAACTTATGTATGTTTATGTTTTCATCTTAACTATATTTAGTCTTGAAACCATTATGAATGTACATCAATTCAGAACAGTATTTAAAAGTCAAATTTATTGGCAAATCATGTTTGAAATTGTTAGGTAGCATTGTCTAGGTTGTTAAAATTATTTAAGGCATATATATTTGTGATATTCATAGTATGTATTTAATTTGACCATATGTTTGAATGCTTTATTTTCAGTGCATACCAGAGATTTGTTAATGAAGCACAAATTGTCTTTAATTTTTGGTTCCAATTTCTATCAGAAGTATATCAAATTAAAATTGACTTTATAATTTTTAATCCTTACATATATTTATTATTTTATTTTTTGTTTGGGTTTTTTGTTTTTGTGTTTTGAAGATGGGACCCCTGCTATGTTGCCTCAAACTCCTGGGCTCAAACAATTCTTTCAAATCAGCTTCTTCAAGAGCAGCTGAGACTATAGGTTTGGGCCACAGTGCCTGGCTATCCTATGGGGTTTGTTGCTGTTCTTTGTTTTAAGAAAATATCTCACTGCATACTTAAGGCAGGCCTTGAATTGAATATGTAGCATAGGCTGGTCTAGAACTTGCAGTTCTCCAGCTTCATTTTTTAAGTGATGAGATTACAGATATGTACCACTACATACGGGTATACTATGCAATTTGGGGAGTTACGATGTTTATTTATTCATTTATTTATTTATTTATATTTTTGTTGTTATAAAGATGATTTAGAGGGGTTACAGCTACATAATGCACAATGTATTTTAAATTGCTTCAGAAATACCACATTGTTCTTTGAATATATCCATCTTTTTATCCAGAAACACAAGTTTTCTAAGGCATATCCATTACTCAAAGGATAGTTCATATATCTTTAGTATGTCTTTTTATATTAAAAACATAATTGTTTCCTAGGCTCATCTATGCTCCAATGGCAGAATGTCTACTATTTTAAGGCTAAGTAATATTTCACTGTATATACACATACCTACCATATTTATAAAATCTTTTTTCTGTTGACAGACACTTCTGTTTTTTCCTAATCTCACCTAATTTGAGTAGTGCCACAATGAATGGAGGAGTGATTATGTCTCTTCCAATATATTGATTTCATTTCCTTTAAACATATACTATAAATGGAATTGCTAGGTGGTATAATATCCAATTTTGGGGGGAATAGCCTCCATATTGTTTTCCAAAATGATTGTACTCATAATGGGCGATCTCACTAGTATGAAATCTCACTGTAGTGTTGATTTGCATTTTCTTGGTAATTAATGGCATTTAGCATTCTTTTATGGACCTGTTTGCCATTTCTATAACTTCTTTTGAGAACAGCCCATTCATGCTCTTTAGGCATTCATTATGCTAAATGAGATAAGCCAGACACAGACAAATACCATATGATATCACTTACAAGTGGCATTTTCTTACCAGATCACTGTCATAGAAACAGATTAGACAGAAAGGTTGTGGTTGGGAAGTTAGCTCAGTGGTACAGTGTTTGCCTTGCATGCATGAGGCCCTGGGTTTGATTCCTCAATACCACATAAGCAGAAAAAAGCCGGAAGTGATGCTGTGGCTCAAGTGGTAGAGCGCTTGCCTTGAGCTGAAGAGCTGAGGGACAGCGTCCAGACCCAGAGTTCAGCCCCCACGACCAACAAAAACAAAACCAAGAAAGAAAGGTTGTTACCAGAATCTGAAGGAGGATGAGAGTTGAGAGAAAGAGAAAATTATGCGCATGCATTTAATATAAATACACAACAAGGAAGCCATTATAAGGAAACAGATCCAAAGAAACAAGTAACTTTGTGCAGCTTAGTTAGGGTTGATGAAAGATAGGTAGTGTAGCATGAGTGGATTAAAAAAATATATGGTCCAACGATAACAGCCTGGAGAAAGCTTGGCAAGGCCAGGAGATAAAGAAGTCCCTTTCCTCTGGGTATAAGAGGGGTACGTCTCAAATGAGGGACTTCTAACTTACTTCAGGCCAGAAATAAACTGAAAATGACAATGCCCATCCTGCTCCTGCTGTTGCTGTAGTAGCTAGCAGCCATATATTTGGGTTAATATAGAGTGCTACAATCTTCTAGAATGCTCTTTATTATTTTAAAAGATATGTAAGTGAAAAGATTGAGGTTATTATTTTTCTTATTGCTTAACAGATGTTAGGCTGTAGTAATTTGAATACTTTCCTCATATACTTAGAGCAATTTATAACTATAGACAGATATATATAGATATACATAGAGTAATACATATCTATATATAGATATAGTAATGTATATATCACTTTTCATCTTTAAGTGAATTTTCAGAGTGTTATATTATCTCAGAAAAGTTTTAGAATTCTGTGCTTCAACGAAATTCAAACAATACTTCCGAATTCTCCCTTTTAAGGATTTGAAAAGTACCACTCACCAGGGATCTTATATAATGAGAATTTTTACTACACTTCATCATTTTCTGATATATTAACATGAACAAATCTTAGCTCCAAGAGAATAATAAATCAGTTTAGAGCTAGGAATTTTTTGTTACATTCTCTTTTTTTCTCCAATTATTTCATTGAAATATTTTCTACATAGTATCATGATGCCTATAAGACTAAATCTTTCTAATTCACTTTCATAGCTATTCATCTGATTGGTATGGTTGCAAGAGGGTAGAATATTCTGCTGGTAGATAAAGGATCACAGGCATCTAGTCACTTCAAATTCTAAGACTCCACATATAATCTAATGGTTAAATTTTCATACTTTGATATTAATCATTTCAAATTTTGTTAATATTTCATATTTGACCAACATACCAATATCACAATCTTTTGGCTCTAAACTGTGTTGGCTGCTTGATCTGTGTATATTTCACTTCAATATCCAGAGCACACAATGTGATCATAGCAAAGACTGAAAGACAGCCAGAAGGGTAAAGCATGAATTCTTGAAAGAGTAACTTTGTACTTGATATAGATTAATTAACTCTCTATTTTCAGCTTTTTACCAACCATGCTTCCACAACCTAGATTCCAAACCCAAAACTTCAATTTGCATATTCAATTAAGAGTTTGCTAAAATTTCAGGAGGGGAGTCAAAGTTACCTTTTAGAAACAGAAACATTCTTTTAATAGAACTATAAGCACATTTGGAAGGATATAATTATGGAATGTTTTGTTGCCATGTGCTGACAATTCTTTTGATGATACATTAGATGCACTCTGTTCGCAGTTGATATTTGAAATCTCCAAATTGTGGTTTGACCCCATTATGACATTGGTGACCATGTCATCTGATGATTAACTTACTAGATATTTCTTTAAGCTATTTGCTTAACATTTTTCCAAAATTTCCCCTTTTTGCAATTAGAATAATGATTTCAATAATTATAACCACATCACAGCATGTTTTATTTGAAATAAGAAACTCATTTTCAAGAATATTAGAATGAATTACTTTGGTTTGAAATTTGTGTGAGCTTTGCATAAAATCCTAAACATCAAATGTGCTTGCACCAATTATGACTCTTTTCCTTAGCAAGATTTTTCTCTATTGTTATTGGGGATCTTCTTGATTGTATTAGGTACCTAAATTCTGCAAAAATCGTAAATATTTACAAATACTAAGAAATTTAGTTCAAATCATGAAAATAATATAGGTCAAAGTAAAATATAATTAGAATAGAGATGACCAATGGACTTACAAAGAAAGAAGAATTTTAATAAATGTTGACTAGAAGTACAGAAATATTTTTAATATTATCAATACTGAAAATTATGATCTCTTAATTTTAATAGAAAATGTCAGTATATATTTAACACATTGTGTTTCTTCTTGCCCGGCATATAGCAGGCCCTCAATAAGTATTTGTTGAAAGAATAAATAAACCAAGAAGTCTTATTTGAGCACCTGTTATGTGGAGGATTATAAACTACAATCCAGATTTATGATTTAGTATGAGGAGAAATATAAGGCAGATGCACAAAGACCACAATGTCTGAAAGTGTGTAATTAAGAATAAACATACTATAATAAGAAAGACTAAGTCAGTTTCCCTCCAGGAAGGCTTTACGGGAGAAGGGACTTGAACATGAGACTTAAAAGGCTCCAGGGTGGAAAAGTACTTGTAGAAACTCAAGTAAATATAGAAAGATTCTATCAATATTCTTATCTGATATCCAATAAATTAAAAAATTAATATAATTGAGTTTGTAAACTTTGTATCAGCTTGTTTGCTTGCGTTTGTCAGTCATGGGGCTTGAACTCAGGGCTTGGGCACTATTCCTAAGCTCTTTCACTCAAGGGTAGCACCCTACAACTTCTAGTTTACTGCTGGTTAATTGGACATAAAGAGTCCTATGATCCAGCAATCCTACTCCTGGTCATTTACCCAAATAATCACAAACAAGTCCACACTTAGGCTACCAGCACAACTATGCTTATTGCAGCATTATTTACCATAACTAAGATATGGAACCAGACAAGATGCCCCTCAATATATGAATGGATCAAGAAAATGTGGTATATATACACAATGGCCTTCTATGCTTCCATCAGAAAGAATATCCTTGCCCCATTTGTAAGGAAATGGAAAGACTTCAAAAAATCATATTAAGTGTTGTAAGCCAGACCTAAAGAAATATGAGCTCCATGGTTTCCCTCATTTGTTATAATTAGTATATATCCAGGATAGTCCCAGCAGAGGATCACAATAGCACAAGAATTATATACACATAGCTACATAAAATGATGCTTTAGTGTGGCCTTGGTTGTGACCATTTGAGTAAATGCCCCAAAGTAGGATTGCTGGGTCATAGGGGAGGCTCTATGTGGAGTCTTTTGAGGAACCTCCATACTGCTTTCCAAAGTGGCTGAACAAGTTTACACTCCCACCAACAATGCAGTAAGGTTCCCTTCTGTCCGCATCCCCTCCAGCATCTGTTATTAGAGTTCTTGATTATAGCCATTCTAACTGGGGTGAGGTGGTATCTCAATGTTATTTTGATTTACATTGCTTTTATGACTAGAGAGGTTGAGCATTTCTTCATGTGTGTATTGGCCATCCTTCTTTCCTCTTCAGAGAAGTTTCTCTTTAAGTCTTTAGCCCACTTATTTATTGGGCAGTTGTTTCTTTGAAGATTTGTTGTTGGGGGATTTAAATTTTTGAGTTCCAGGTATATTTTAGATATGAGACTCTTGTCTGTTGTAAGGCTAGTGAAGATCTTCTCCCAATCCATGGGCTTTCTAGTAATCTTGCTAGCTATGTCCTTTGCCATACAGACTCTGCAATTTTATGCAATCCCATTTGTCCAACCTTTCTTTGATTTGTTGTGTTTCTGGGTCTCTATCAAGAAAATTTCGGCCTGTGCCAAGGAGTCCTAGGGTTTCTCCTATTCCATCCTGTAATGTTTTCAGGTTGTCTGCTTTGACTCCAAGGCTACACTTAAGCTACCAGCATGACTATGTTTATTGCAGCATTATTTACCATAGCTAAAATATGGAACCAACCCAGATGCCCCTCAGTAGATGAACGGATCAAGAAAATGTGGTATATATACACAATGGAATTCTATGCCTCCATCAGAAAGAATGACATTGCCCCATTTGTTAGGAAATGGAAAG
>NW_012267449.1:443328-446332 GCF_000151885.1 Dipodomys ordii
TGTTAGGAAATGGAAAGACTTGGAAAAAATTATATTAAGTGAAGTAAGCCAGGCCCAAAGAAACATAGGTCCCATGGTTTCCCTTATTTGCAGTATCTAGTATATGTCTGAGTCAAGCAGAAAAGGTCAGATAAGGTGATGATAGGGAAATTAATCCTAAGATATGTACTCAAATGTTTTTTTTCTTTCATGCGATTGTTTCTAACACATTTATAAGATTATTTCTTTGTTGCTTTGTATGTCCCTGCCCCACAGTATAACCCCTGCTTTCACTGCATTTGATGTCGGTATAATTTGTGGAGGGGAAGGGAAAAAACAAATCCTTTAAATAGGGATACAAGTGGACCCATTGCAACAATGAGCTATACAAGTCCTTATGTCAAAACAACTTTGGTGCGGGGGAGCGGGGAGGATTGGGTGGGGGACTGGGTGAGGATGGGAAGGGATGGGAAGGGGAAACAAAGGAGGAGGCTACAATGCTTGATAAGAAATGTACTCATTATCTTGCCCATGTAATTGTAACTCCTCTGTACAGTATTTTCACAATAAAAAAGAGTTCTTATAACTGTATCTTACACATAAACAAAAGACCAAATCCAAGTAGAAAAGAGGGAATTGTTGCAAAGTATAAAACTGAGCTTTAAGTAAATATCTGATATCATCTTATCAAAAGTTCCTTGAAAGTGAGTACAGTAGATATATGGTATCTTTGGCATGTAAAATACCATGGGGTCAGTTTCTTAAATATATATTTTTTATTGTAAAGATACTGCACATAGGAACTACAGTTACATGAGTAATGAGTACATTTCCTATTGAGCATTGTTACCCCCTCCTTTGTTTTTCCCTTACCATTGCTTCCCTCCCCACCTCCCCAACTCCTCCTTCCCCACCCAAAGTTGTAAAGTTCATTTTCAACATAGTGTCTTGTATATCTTATTGTTATAATGGGTCAACCTGTGTTCTTATTTCAACATTTTGTTATTTCCCTTCCCCTTCCCAAACTAGAAAAATGTATATACAAGACATAGGGCACTAGAATCAATTATACTGAAAACAGGGGTTATACAATGGGGGAAGAACATGCAAAAGAAACAAAAATATCACCTAGTACATTATAAGTACAGTAAAACAACAACAACAAAGATAAAACCTCTTGTGTCCTTATATTGGGGTTCACCAGAAATAATGATTCTTATAAACTTGACTAAGTATCTCATCTTGAAAGTACTGCAAGAATATATTAATATTTCTTTCTTGCATTATTTTTGTGATGCTAAGGATGGAACCCAGGGCTTTGTGTTTTGCCACTGAACTATGCCCAATCCCCACAAATTAGTACTTAATATATAACACATATGTATGTCATTCATATTAATAAAGATCACATATTAGTTTATGTGTATTTTCATTCCATTTTGATGGATTTTCTTTGGTTTGTCACTATTGTTATTGGGTTTTGGTTTTGTCAGCGAGCTATAATTGAATGAAAGCAATTTCCTATCTTTTTAATTAGCAAAGTATGTAGTATAATTTAGAACTATGAGCACATTAGTTTTTATAGAAATTATTTGTTAACAAATTAGAATTCTTTGGAAAGATTTGTTGAAACACTTAGGAGATCATAAGTTTTCAGTTTACTGACACATTTGTTTATTTGATAGCAACAATTTTATCCTGAAACAAAGATTGGGTCATTTCATACCTTTTGCATGACAGTGTTATTGAATAAATCAGGAAAAATATTCAAGAAAAAAGTTCACAGCACACAATTTGTTTTGTAATAAAATAATTTTAAGCTAGAGGACATGATTTTGTGAACGAAAAAGCTGCTATTTTTAGTGCATTGGACATGAACTCTGTAATATCAGATTACTACTGCTCTATTTAGGGAGGTATGATTTCATCTTATAGAGGTAAAGTTCCTGAATAATGAGGGTTTTTCTTTTTTGTCAATTTTTTTATTTTAAAAATACTATACGGAGAGGTAACAGTTACATGAGAAATGTAATGAGGGCATTTCCTTTGCTTTTCCCTATCATCCCTTCCCTCCAACCTCCACAACTACACTCCCCCCTCACCCCAGGCCTAAATTGTAAAGTTCGTTTTTCAACATAGCGTCTTGTACATCTCATTGTTACAATGGGTCAACTTGTATCCCTATTGAAACATTTTATTTTTTCCCTTCCTCTCCACAAATTAGACCGACATCAAATACAGTGAAAACAGGGCTTATACCATGGGGGAGGGACATACAAGGCAACAAAAAAATCACATGATACCATATAAATAAGTTAGAAACAAGCAAGAAAAAAAAACACTTGTGTCCTTATCTTGGGGTTCATTTCCCTTAACATCATCTTATGTGGTCATACGTACATAGCTTTTGACCTTTTCTGCTTCTCCCAGACATATACTAGTTATAGCAAATAAGGGAAACCATGGGACCTATGTTTCTTTAGGCCTGGTTTACTTCACTTAATATAATTTTTTCCAAGTCTTTCCATTTCCTAACAAATGAGGCCATCTTTGTGATGGAGGCATAGAATTCCATTGTATGTATATATGTATGTATGTATATCTGTATGTATGTATTTATATATGTACACATATATTTAACATTTTCTTGATCCATTCATCTAGTGAGGCATCTGAGGGGCATCTGGGTTGGTTCCATATCTTAGCTATGGTAAATAATGCTGCAATAAACATAGTTGTGCCAGTAGCTTTAGTATGGTCTTGTTTGTGAACATCTAAAAAGTGGGATTGCAGGGTCATAGGGGAACTCTGTGGAGACTTTTGAAGAACCTCCATACTGCTTTCCAAAGTGGTTGAACAAGTTTACACTCCTACCAACAATGCAGTAGGGTTCCCTTTTGGCCACATCCCCTCCAGTTTCTGTTGTTACTAGATTTCTTGATTATAGCTATTCTAACTGGGGTGAGGTAGAATATCAATGTTGTTTTGATTTGCATTTCTTTTATGGCTAGAGAGGTTGAGCATT
>NW_012267449.1:459162-480027 GCF_000151885.1 Dipodomys ordii
CCTCCATCAGAAAGAATGACATTGCCCCATTTGTTAGGAAATGGAAAGACTTGGAAAAAATTATATTAAGTGAAGTAAGCCAGGCCTAAAGAAACTTAGGTCCCATGGTTTCCCTTATTTGCAATAGCTAGTATATGTTTGAGTCAAGCAGAAAAGGTCAAATAAGTTGATGTCTGGGAAATGAACCCTAAGATATGTATTCAAATGTTTTTTTTCTTTCAGGTGATTGTTTCTAATACATTTATAATATTATTTCTTTGTTGCTTTGTATGTCCCTCCCTCATGGTATAATCCTTGCTTTCACTGTATTTGAGGTTGGTATAATTTGTGGAGGGGAAGGGAAAAAACAAATCGTTTAAATAGGGATACAGGTGGATCCATTGCAACAATTAGATGTACAAGTCGTTATGTGGAAAAACGAACTTTACAACTTTGGTGGGGGGGAGGATGGGAAGGGATGGGAAGGGGAAACAAAGGAGGAGGATACAATGCTTGATAAGAAATGTACTCATTATCTTGCCCATATAATTGTAACCCCTCTGTACAGTATTTTCACAATAAAAATTAAAATTAAAAAAAGAAAGTTCAAAGCCCTGAGGTCAAGCCAAATATTAAAAAAATAAAAGGAAGATAACGTTCTTTCAAAAAAGAATGATGCTAATTGAAATAATCTCCAAGATATGGAAACAAGAGGGTTTTTTAATGTACTGTGTGAAGTTATTTCATTTTCTTTTGTTTTTGTTTTCCTTATCCCCTGTGGTCACTGTCTTTGATTTTGCTATCCTGTGTCTTGTATATACATTCTTCTGATTTGGAGAAGGGAAAGGGAATAACAAAACGGTGAGACGAAGGACAAAGGGTGAACTAATGCAACAGTGATACTCACAAGACACTATGTTGGAAATGAACTTTACAACCAGGCAAGGGGTGGAGGGGGTCGCAGGTGTGGGCAGAGGGAAAAGTGGGAGAAAACAAGAGAGGGGATAACACTGTTCGACAAGAAATGTACTCATTACCTTACTTATGTAACTCCTCTGTATAACACCTTTAAAAAAAATTGGGCTGGGAAGATGGTTCAGTGATAGACTGATTGCCTTGTATGCATGTGGCCCTGGGTTCGATTCCTCAGCACCACATAAAGCAGAAAACACCAGAAGTGGCCCTGTGGCTCAAATGGTAGAGTGCTAGCCTTGAGCTGAAGAGAGGAGGGACAGAGCCCAGGCCCAGAGTTCAGGCCTCATGACAGACAAAAAGAAAATATTAATTAATTAATTTAATTAATTCTTTTGAAAAAAGTTTCACAGACTTTTCTACCTGAGCTGACTTTGAACAGAGATCTTCAGATCTCAGATTCCTGAACTGCTAGGATTACAGGTCTGAGCCACCGAACCTGGCAGCATTCTTTAATTAATACTAATGATATATATATATATATATATATATATATATATATATTTACATCATCATAATACATATTATTTTTAAATAGTACAACATATCCAAAATGTTCTTTACTCTGTCCATCATTTTATTATTTAAGTTTCTGTTAATTGAAAGTTATTCACTTAATGAAAACAATATTAGTTGTTTCTAATTTTTAAATTCCTATTGACATTTTTTTCCTCTACTTCCTCCTATGACAACTTTAGGAGGACTATCTGGTACTAGGAAATGTTAATTTCATCAGGGAGTAAACAAACTGATTCCCCATTACAGATTAATGTCTATCTTATGAATGATGTGAAGATCACTTTGAGGTTAAACTAATTTTCTCATCCCTTTTTTTCTTCAATTTGGTCCTAACCCACTTTCCCACTTTTCAAACAAAACTTATAACTATTCTCCTGTTTCTGTTTCCTTTTCTTTTTGTATCTCTTTATTATGGTTTATTTCTAGACATAATGTATATTACATATACATATTTAAGCACACACACACATATATATATACAATTACCTTATATTATTTATACAGGAGGATTTCACTGTTACATCTCCACCCATGTTCACATTGTTACAATCAGTCTCACTCCCTCTATTACATTTCCTGCCTCCCATTCCGACAAAGAAAGAGTCCCCAACAAGTTTCCTTATTCCAGGTTTATAGGTGCAAAAAGAGTTTCAACAGTATCCAACCTTTTTTACCTTTTTTTTAAAATTTCATGTACAAGGATCATTCTGCTTTTATTCACCACTCTCTATGCAACTACTTATACAGCACACAAGCTTGAATAAAGATCCATAGAAATGTCTGCTTTGGAAAAATAAACTCATTTCAATATATCTTTCTAGGCAAAGATTATGTAGGAAGATTAATATGACTCTTGAATGAACACAATGCACATTAAAACCAAGTGCAAATGACTTATTAGTGTTCAGTGTTTTGGAATATTTCTACTATTACTCTATCCAACCTTACCTAAGAGGATGGAAGACTTAGCACCTACCTCCCACTCCCCTTCAGCAATTATTAGCTATGTAATCTTGAGATGGCAAATTCACTCCTCTAAGCATCACAATCTCTCAAAGTAAATAGGACCAATAATATCTTTCTATATGGATGCAATAAATTAGGTAAGAAAATCTCTTAACTTCATATAATTTTTCCAAGTCTTTCCATTTCCTAACAAATGGGGCAATGTCATCCTTTCTGATGGAGGCATAGAATTCCATTGTGTAGATATACCACATTTTCTTGATCCATTCATCTACTGAGGGGCATCTGGGTTGGTTCCATATCTTAGCTATGGTAAATAATGCTGCAATAAACATAGTTGTGCCAGTAGCTTTAGTATGGTCTTGTTTGTGATCATTTGGGTAAATGCCCAAAAGTAGGATTGTTGGTTTATAGGGGAGCTCTATGTGGAGGTTTTTGAGGAACCTTCATACTGCTTTCAAAAGTGGTTGAACAAGTTTACACTCCCACCAACAATGCAGTAGGGTTCCCTTTTGGCCACATGCCCTCCAGCATCTGTTGTTATTAGAGTTCTTGATTATAGCCATTCTCCATGGTTTCCCTTATTCGCAATTACCATTAGATAAGTTCATGTTAGGAGAAATGAACCTCAAGATACGGATTTAAATGTTTTTTTTCTTTCTTGCAATTGTTTATAACATATTTATAAGACGTCCTTTGTTGCTTTGTTTGTCTGTCCCCCACGATATAACACCCGTTTTCACTGTATTTGATGTTGGTATAATTTGTGGAGGGGAAGGGAAAATCCAAATTGTTTAAATAGAGATACAGGTGGACCCATTGCAACAATGAGATGTACAAGACGTTATGTTGAAAAATGAACTTTAAACTTTGACTGGGGGTGGGGGTGGGGGTGGGGGGAGAAGGGAAGAGTGGGATTAGGGGATGGGGGGGAGATGGGAAGGGATAGGAAGGGGAAACAAAGGAGGAGGCAACAATGCTTGATAAGAAATGTACTCATGGGGCTGGGAAGGTAGATCAGTGGTAGAGCGCTTGCCTTGCATGCCTGAGGGCCTGGGTTCGATTCTTCAGCACCACATAAGCAAAAAGAAAAAAGCCGGAAGTGGCGCTGTGGCTCAAGTGGTAGAGCACTAGCCTTGAGCTGAAGAGCTGAGGGAGAGCGCCCAGGCGCAGAGTTCAGGCCCCACGACTGGACCCCCCCCAAAAAAAGGAAAGAAATGTACTCATTACCTTGCCCATGTAATTGTAACCCCTCTGTATGGTATTTTCATAATAAAAATACCTCTTGATTCAATTTACAATGAAGGAAGACATGAATATAATTTCTTAATTTAAATGGAAAACTATCTGTTGAGTTGTGAACTCTTTACATAGCTAAAATTAAAAAGTTACAGCAATTAAGTGACTTTAAATCTCTTATTTAAATATATGCACATATAAATGCATGTAATTTATATATCTATCTAGGTACTTGTGACACCTATTAAAGCTGAATAACTTGTTACAAATGTACAATACATGAACTTAATAAACACAAATTTAAGCCAAAAGCTTTAACATATATGGTTGTATCCCTAGCTGTATAATAATATAGTTTGAAGGACTAAAATTTCAGTTAAGTTAAAAAATTCACAATGGATTTCAAATGCAGAAACAATAGACTACTTTAATTAGTAAGCTTTTATTCTTGCTTGTGCTGAAAATTTGTACCATATTGTTCTTTACCTCCTGCATTAAAGTTGTATCTAATACCTGGTACTCTCCTAGAAGCTACAGATGCAACTATATAAGAAACTATCCTTCAATTTAAAGAGATGAAATTTTAGGGAAAATATGCAAGTAGACAATGACAGTGTGTTGTAAATGCATGGCAGGGTGGCGGTCAGGATGCTTTGAGAGCACAGTAAAGTTCACTTTACCAAGCCACAGGGTGAAGGAGTAAGCCGGGGAGAGCTTCCCAAAAGAGGACTAGCAGTGTTATAGCTCTTCTACCTATTCATGTCTCCAGGAGAGTAAGATTTAAATAAAAGCTAAATTAAAAGGATAAATTTATTGATAGGTACTTTGTACTTAGAACTAAATAGAGATATAAAACTTCTAGAATTACAAGTGGAGAGAGATTAGTAAATAAGCAATGAACAGACAATTTTCTCATTCCTAGTATGTAATGAATAAGTTATGACGAAGAATGTAGTGTTTACTTTCCTGCAAACCATGAATAAGACATTGAATGCAATTTGATAGGTGATAATGCTAAGGATTTTCTATTCTTTTTTTTTTTTTTTTGGGTCCGGTCGTGGGGCCTGAACTCTCAGCCTGGGCGCTGTCCCTCAGCTCTTCAGCTGAAGGCTAGCATGCTACCACCTGAGGCAGAGCACCACTTCCGGCTTTTTTTCTGCTTATGTGATGCTGAGGAATCGAACCCAGGGCCTCATGCATGCAAGGCAAGCGCTCTACCACTGAGCCACCTTCTCAGCCCTCTAAGGATTTTCTTTAGAGCATGATTATTTAGGTTAAAGTAACAAACAAGACAGACCATTAGAGTTGTACGGATTCAGTTGTTTAGAGAATTAAACAGTAGGATCAGGACAAAGTGCCACTGCACTATTTCTTCAGATATGTTAAAGTATATGAAAACTCACATAGTCAGTCAGCCAAAATCTATTCATAAATTTTAGTGGATGCATTAACATCCATTCTTTTTATTCAGATAAGAATTTTACTTTCTTCAGGCTGTAATTTTGAATTTTAGACTCAATTTCAGATCATTTTAACATCTATTCTTAATTATATTCCTACAATGTGTTTTCAACCTATATTAAGGTGTTGCTAATGAACGATGCTGGTATTCTTTCACTACATATGCTCATTTTATAAGTGTCAGGTACTCATGTTCTTTTTCCTCAAGTGTTCCTTTGCTATAGTTTTATAAAAATAATTTCATAGCCACCTTGTACACTAGCCCCAAATGTCAGAACAACCTTGGAAGAGACCCATTCAGTTCTGTCTTTTAAGGGCAGATGTGGATACATGTAGATTTCCTTGTTACCTCCTCAATTCCATTAATTCATCTGACTAGATTTTTTTAAAAGATTATGTACCTTCTCAAGTTTTAGAACATGCAAAACTCTACTGATTTGCATTGACCTGTTAATTAAGGTTGCAAAAATAACTTGCTGAATCACAGCACTTTTGTTTTGATTATTCTTATTCTGGCTTTCCTCATAGTTTCATTATCATTTCAAATATGCATTTAATTTTTGTTTGCATGGTAATTTCAGCCAACATACTTTCATTTAGGTCACTTTGTACAAGAAAATGAATTATCTCTCTGTTCCAGCCACTTGTTTGATTTCTGATAATGTATAAACTTTTAATTGTGACTCTTCCAACCTTTCTGAATTTCTTTTATCACAGAATTGCCTGCTATCTTTTATATTTGTTAACTGTATTGTTTTTAGATGATTTTTTGCCTCACTGCTTATTATTAAAGTAAGAAGCTAAAGGATGGGGAGAAAGATGGGAAGATTAGTATAAATTCATCTCACAACTTTGTTTTGTGTTGTCTGCCTTTACACAGTATTCTTCCTAGAGTGTTGCTTCAGCATGAGTCACCCATCCATACAGTTTGTAGTTATTTCATAACTATCATCTCAAATATTTCTTCATACCAGTTGGTTATAACAAATTCACATTTCACTCCATACAATTTAAGGAGGAGGAAAAAGAGGAAGAGGAGAAAGGGGAAGAGTAGGAGGAAGAGGAGGAAAGGAATCAAACTAATTTCTTCACTATTCATTAGAGAACTTATATGCACTGCTTTCCATACCAGGGAATGTAAGATTGATGAGTCAAGCACCTTGCCAGTAAAGATCACATACAGGATAGGACTCAAGATAATTAGTGCATTATTTCATCCAAGCTTGCCAATAATCTTTCAAAATATGCAGGGTACATATTATATCCATTTCACAGATAGGTGATTTCTTTATCACTACTGTTGGTGCATTCAACATTCAATAGTCAGTCTTTACTACTAGTATCTAATAGGCAGTGGCATGTATTTTGAGGAGCCTAAAATAAATGAACAAAGGACTCCTTTGCTGAACTTCAGAGACATATGAGAATGTGTAAGTTATTTAATACATGTTGGGCCTATACAAGATGAAAATGAAGCAGGTGGAACATGGTAGCATTGAAGTTACATGCAGCATTTATTTCTAGAAAGCTAAGGAATTAAAGTGCCCAATTTGCTTCTTTTGTGTGTGAGCACAGATTGCACACAGACCCTCTTCCAAATCTAAATCACACACCCAGTTCAGCTATAGAAAGATAAGTCAGAAATAGTTGTGATTATGAATCAGAAGCATTGCCCTTTAGTAAAAAGCAATGAGGTATTTATTAGCTAAATCCACAGACTCACTTAATACTTGTACTAAATCAGTTTTAGGTAAATCTATTTATGTACTTTTTCTTATATAAAGTAAATTATTTTCTTCTCAGCATCTTAAAAATCTACACCATCTCTGTATTGGTATGGAAGAATACCATATACACGTATCCAAAATGATCTAATAGACCCTCACAGACAAATCCTATGACGTTTCCTTTGTAACACTTCTTCCTTTGTGGAAAACACTGCCTTACATTTCCAAAATGTTACTGAGTCGGTTATCCTGTCTTCAATGCCTGAACTGTGCTCCTTTTGGTTAACAACAAATTCTTTCAGTGAGAGAAGAGGCTTCCACAATATTTGAAGAAGAAGCTTTGAGAAAATGTCTTATGAATACTTGAAATTAATGGTAATCATTCTAATTCAAAATAATGTGTGTGAAGATGCATTGTTACACATCATCCACAGATCTTTTACTTTAACGTTTTTAATTAGTTTTGTGAGGTGCTGCAAGGGAAGCCATCCTCAGAGGAATCCAAATGCTATAATTATTTTTAAAATGTGGGAATAGAAAGTGAAGAGACATAAAGAAATTAAAAGTAGGTTTTTACTCTATTTGTATCCTAAGTAAACTCAACTCCATGTATTTTCTTGTTGTAAATGCTTGAAATCTGGTTTCATTCTACAATGCCATTTTCATTTACATTTCTTATTATCAAAATAATATAGTCACAAGAATTATTTTCTTTTTTATGTATTTATTTATTTTATTGTGAAAATACTGTACAGAGGGGTTACAATTACATGGGCAAGATAATGAGTACATTTCTTATCAAGCATTGTAGCCTCCTCCTTTCTTTCCCCTTCCCATCCCTTCCCATCCTCCCCCTGCCCCCCACCTGATCCTCCCCGCTCCCCAAGAATTATTGTCTTTAGCCTATAATATTTCATAGAAATATTCTCACATAATGCTTCTGGAAGGTGAATTTTATAGCATCAATTGCCCATGGAATTATTCAGATATTTCAACCAGTGTTACATACTTTAGGGCTAAAATTAACCTGCATTTCAAGTAATACACATTACATATGTGATTTAGTTCATGGACTCACTATGTAGCCTGGGCTACATGATCTTCCTGACTCCCAAATGCTAGGGTTACAAACATTTTCAGATTATGTTTTAAACAAGTAACCATTGTAGAGTAGTGGTCATGTTAATGTGTGCAGACATGAACAAATCTTTTCTTTCAAATGATGTACAGAAGTTAAAGTAGAAATGCATGTGTTATATATACTATCTTTTCAACATTTTTGTCAAATTTAAGAGGAGAAAATTTGTACTATTGATTAAACCCAAAGCTTCCCACTTGCTAGGCAAGTGCTTTACCACTTGAGCCTTATCCCCAGCTTTTTGTTTGCTTGGGAGCATTGTTTTCAGTTTTTGAGATAGTCTGGCTAACTTTGCTCAATCTAGCCTTGAACTCAAGGACCCCTGCCTCTGCTTCCTATGTTGGAAAATTACACACATAAGCCATCACATCTGTCACATTTGATTCAATGTTTGACATATAGAGAAAAACAAGACTAATTTCCTTTTCACTGCTTTTTTTTCTACCAACAGAATCTTTTATAAATTATATTTAATACCTAAGATCACTAAAGTGGACCAAATGGTAGCAGTCATAGCTTTACTTTTATCATACAAGTAAGGTTAACAGATTCAATTCATATATAAATAGTTGGCTGGTAATAAATTAGAATTTTCTTAGCATGTGAGATATTAATTTAATTTTTTTAATTTAATTTTATTTTTTTGTGAACATACTGTACAGAGGGGTTACAATTACATGGGCAGGATAATGCGTACATTTCTTATCAAGCATTGCAGCCTCCTCCTTTGTTTACCCTTCACATCCCTTCCCAGCCTCCCCTCCCACCCAATCTTCCCCCCCTTCCCCCCCCACGTTTTTAAGGTTGTTTGCAACATGACAACTTGTACTTCTCATTGTTGCAACAGGTCCACCTGTATCCTTAAACGACTTGTTTTTCCCCATCTCCTCCACAAGTTATACTAACATCAAATATAGTAAAGCAGGGGTTATACTGTGGGGGAGGAACATACAAAGCAACAAAGAGATAATCTTATAAATGCCTTAGAAACAAATGCATGAAAGAAAAAAAACATTAAAATACATATCTAAGGGTTCATTTTCTAACATCACATTATCTGACCTTTTCCGCTTGACTCATACATATACTAGATATTGCAAATAAGGGAAACATAGGACCTATGTTTCTTTGGGCCTGGCTTACTTCACTTAATATAATTTTTTCCAAGTTTTTCCATTTCCTAACAAATGGGGCAATGTCATTCTTTCTGATGGAGGCATAGAATTCTATTGTGTATATATACCACATTTTCTTGATCCATTCATCTACTGAGGGGCATCTGGGTTGGTTCCATATCTTAGCTATGGTAAATAATGCTGCAATAAACATAGTTGTGCTGGTAGTTTTAGTGTGGTCTTGGATATTAATTTAATTTAAAGAGCAACTTGTTATGTTAAACTTAACCTCAACCTCCACTCCTGGCTCAATACTGATGGAAGTTATCTGCTTGACAATCTCGGAAGGACTGTGTAAGTCAATGAGTCGCTTGTAGATCCTCATCTGGAAGCGATCCCAAGTCTTAGAACCTTCACCACGAGGGGTTTTTCTTGCAGTGATTCTCAAAGTCTTGGTAGGCATGCGCACTGGTCCTTTCACTTTGAGATTCTTCTCCTTGGCGCCTCGGATCAGGTCAGCACATACTACAAAGGTGGGGACAAAAGCATTAATTAGTTCATTCACATCATTCACGGCACAACCCCCCCCCTCCCCTCCACCCGCAAGTTGTAAAGTTTGTGTTCAACATAGTGTCTTCTACGTCTCCTTGTTACAATGGGTCAACCTGAATCCTTGTTTGAGCATTTTATTATTTCCCTTCCCCTTCCCAAATTAGAAAAAAAAATGTATACACAAGATGCAGAGGGCCAGAATTAAATACATTGAAAACAGGGGATTATACCATGGGGGAAGAAGATATAAAGGAAACAAAAAATAGCACATAGTACATTAAAAAACAATAGCGACAAAGATAAAAACCATTTGTGTCTCTATCTTAGGGTTGATTTTGCTTATCAGTATCTTATATGGTCATATGTGCATAGCTTTTGACCTTTTCTGCTTGTCTGATAAAATTATCCTAGACATATACTAGTTATTGCAAATAAGGGAAACCATGGGACCTATTTTCGGGCATTTACCCTAACGATCACAAACAAGGCCACACTAAAGCTACCAGCCCAACTATGTTTATCACACCATTATTCACCATAACTAAGCTATGGAATCGTAATTTTTTCTGACTGTTTTCACCTAAAAATGGTAAGTGAACCTTTGAGCTATTCCATTTACTAATCTTTTCTTTTTTATATGGATAAAAGCAAGCCAAAAGTTCTATAGAGCTTTAATCTGAATTTATTCACTAATAATGCTTTATTATATGACTACATGTATTTCTATTTTTTTAAACATTGACTTTTTGCACTGGTAAAAACTGACGTTCATCAAACACTTTGCCAGGCATGGTTGTATGCTAGGCATCATTTTAAAGGTATTGTATACATATTTCACTATCTCTGTGTAACAACTTTCTAAAATAAGTTTATTAATATCTCTGTTTAAAAGATGAGGAAATTATTGTGGAGATATCCAGAAATTGGTCCGTGATCACATAGCTTGTAAGAGGCAAAGCTGACAACTTTTTAGTAGTTTACTCCATTAAATTTTCTGATTGATCTCAGGAAAACATTCTTTGTGCATTTAGTCTTTAACTGTCTGATTTTCATATTGACCTTTGTACAAAATGAAAACAAAAAAGAATTCTGAAATAATCAGATTAAAAAGTATTGATCATGCTATTACTTATCTAATAATATGAATTCAATGTGTCTAATGAGTGTGTTTATCAAAACTCAAATTTATGGATTGTATTAAATTTGTAATTAAATGTATATATAAATTTATGCAGAGACATGATTAATGTCCCTTGAAAGCAAATTTTTAGACTAGTATAATGACTTGCCATGTTATTGCTTCTACGATGTTTGCCTGAATAAAATGTATTAAGAAGTAAAACATTTCTTTATAAAAGCAGTCTTCTTGTAATTAATACATGAATTTAACTGAAGAACAGATGTAAATAAAGAATAGACTTAAAGTTCAGTACTGTTTAGTCAATGAATTACCTATTCTTAGTACACAATGGTGTAACCAGTGAACCATGGGTT
The DNA here is from genome assembly GCF_000151885.1 of Dipodomys ordii. Classification (NCBI taxonomy): domain Eukaryota; kingdom Metazoa; phylum Chordata; class Mammalia; order Rodentia; family Heteromyidae; genus Dipodomys; species Dipodomys ordii. The sequence goes on from NW_012267449.1 coordinate 470,325, forward strand.
CCCTTCATATCAGATGTTCATCTCTATTTGATTTGTGGGATAATTTTCTTCAATAATTTTAATTGTGATGCACCTAATTTGTTTTCACTTTGCAAAACTGTTTATGTACAATTTTAATACACTGTGGGAAAAATCAAATTATATTGTCATTTACATTTTCATATATACACACTTGTATATCAGAAGGCAAAATGTTTAATAGCTTACATTAGTAATAGAAGAGGATTTCACTGGTACATTTCCATAAATATATACAATATACAGTCTCAACTTTCTATCACTTTATATCTCCTTTATCACTTCCCAAAACTATTTCAATGTGTTTCACACTTCTGTTCTCATAGATTCAATCTACTTGGACATTATTCATCTTGCTTCATCCTCCTAGTTAGCCCACTTCCCTCCCGGTAGTATCTCCTCCTGCTGTAGAGCCTATTTCTCTCTTCCTGACACCCACCCACAATCTACACAGAAGAAAAAGTATTGAATGCTTTCCCTATGAAAATTATGGATGGTTCTTTAAACATTAATTTCAGCAATTCAATCACCTGAATGAACACTTAATTAAAATGACAAATATAATTACATTTCATTATGGGGTTTTTTGGCCAGTTCTGGGGCTTAAACCCAGGGCCTGGTTACTGTCCCTGAGCTTCTTTTGCTCAAGGCTAGCACTCTACCACCTGAGCCACAGTGCCACTTCTGGCTTTTTCTGTTTATGTGATGTTGAGGAATCAAACCCAGGGCTTCATGCGTGCTAGTCAATGACTCTACCACTAAGCCACATTCATATCTCAGATGCCTGCTCCCAAAATTACATTATTTCTACAGTATTTAAATGAGGGCCTTGCTACACTACAGTAAATTGTACATTTGAATTAACAGACTAAATTCAGAAACTTCCATTGGCAGCATCTCACTACAAGATTCCAAAATGAGATTTTTTCTAACCTTTAATTCCACTTTATTTTTACATAGTTTCTGTTTAGTATTGCACCACAATAGGGTAGAACTGACAGACTTGAAAATATGTAATATCTTTTATATTTTACAATATAATTTTTTCAAATATTTCTTTGATCAGTACAATCATTACACTGTGGCCATTCACAGTACTGATGTGGATCATATTTTTAAGAAATTGGCAGATACAGTAATAGGCTGAAGCATTATCATTATTCACAGTTGGCGATGCTTTAGAAAGTAAAAGTAAAATATTCAGATACCATTATGATCTCTTCTTTAAAAACAGATATATTTGTATTCACGTGCAGCATACTTGAGAATGAATTAATATTCACTTGTTACAAAGCCTGTTCATATGCAATGAGTAATGACATTTCTCTTTCCTCAGTGATAGAAATAATAAAGATCACTAAAATATATGTAAATACATGTGGAAATTCTTGACATTCTCTGAGATTCAAACAAATAAATGAATAAGAAAGATCCACATCCAGAATTTCTACTTTTAAAAGAGAGACTAGTATATGTCTGAGATAAGCAGAAACAGTCAGATAAGTTAATGTTAGGCGAAATGAACCCTAAGATAGGGATTGAAATGTTTTTTTCTTTCTTGCTATTGTTTCTAACATATTTATAAGATGATTTCTTTGTTGCTTTGTATGTCTCTCCCCCACGACATAACCCCTGTTTTCACTGTATTTGATGTTGGTATAATTTGTGGAGGGGAAGGGAAAAAACAAATTGTTTAAATGGGGATACAGGTGGACCCATTGCAACAATGAGATGTACAAGTCCTTATGTCGAAAAAAGAACTTTACAACTTTGACGGAGGGGGGAGTGAGGAGTGGGGGGGTGGAGATTGGAAGGGATGCAAAGAGGAAACAAACGAGGAGGCAGCAGTGCTTGATAAGAAATGTACTCATTACCTTGCCCATGTAATTGTAACCCCTCTGTATGGTATTTTCACAATTATAAAAAAAGAGAGAGACATGCTTAAGATGAAAAGTGAAGAATTGGTGCTGCGGCTCAAGTGGTAGAGTGCTATTCTGGAGCACAGAGGTTCAGGGACAGCGCCCAGGCCCTGAGTTCAAGCCCCACAACCAACCAAAACATAAAAAAGATGAAAAGTGAGAAAACAGACAAAAAAAGTTTGTCTAAAATATTATATAAATAATATTTCAGAGCACGTCCATAAAATCACATGATTCTTTCAATATCAGTTCTGCATTAAACCAATTTAAATGTGGGCTAGTAGTATAGTTCAGGGACAGAATAGTTACTTAGCATTTGTGAGGCCCTATGTTTGATACTTAACACTGCTAAAATATTAAACCAGCAAATTTTAGGTAAATATTTACTTATGTTAAATTATTTTTCATCAGAATATGGTAGCTATATGGCTTGGACAAGTTTACTTACATTCTCTGTAAAATGGATTGTTCTTGCCTATAAAATGGAGATAACAGGTTTGGTATTAGTATTAAGTTAAATAATGTCTTTACATACTAGCTACAGCTAATTCTCCATTAAGAATATTCACAAGCAAGACGCGGCAACTCAAACGTGTTATTCTAGCTACTCAGGAAACTGAGATATTCAGGATGGTGTTTCAAAACCAACCCACACCAACAAATCTGAGAGCTATTGTATTTCTAATTAACCAACACAAAACTGGAAGTGGAAGAATTGCTCAATTGGAAGAGCACAGTCATGAGCAAAAATGCTGAGAGACAGGCCCAGAATTCAAGCCCCTGTAACAACACAAACAGAAAAGAAAAAAGAATGTTCACAACATGTACAAATGCCCACAGACATCAATTTCAAATTAAGGCAGGTACACTTATTCTGTGGATTGTTAATTACGACTTTGGAAAATCCAACGGCTATCTGCTAAACATACATTTGAATGTTAATATTCAGAAATTGAAATTAATAGACTTATAGTTTCTGGTTTTAACTGAATTTTTTGGGCAGAGATTTCTGTTTCACATTTGCAATATTAAGTGCAGCACAACTGCTTTTAGGAAGGAAATCTTAATTTATAACAAGACTAATAGGCTGACACTCATCTGATAGATACCTTTTCAAGATTAGGAAGATTAAAAATTCTGCCTCCCCTCGTATAATTGAATCTTAAAATTCTCTGATTATCCATTAGTTACCTAGATTTTTTCAGGGCTTACACATGCTAAGCAAGCACTCTACCCCCGAGCTACACCCCAAGCCCATATTTGATCTTGAATCCTGCTATTCTTATGATAGTATACCTGGCATCATATGGCAATGAGAGATTTCCTCTTAAATATAAAAGCTCAAGACTGAGTATGAATAGACATTTGATTTCAGCTATATGAAAATATACAATCAATAGTGATTTTGTGTGGGTGTTAATTTTTAAACCTTTTTTGTTTGTTAAATTTTATACAATAATGTATATTATTTGTTAAATTTTATACAATAATGTATACTATTTAAAATCAGTTTGAATACTAACAGTTGAAAACATTTTTACTGCCAAGACTGAAAGGAATCATAAAATTGTACTTCTATCTAATGCTTAGTCTCTAGATTTCTACTCATTAAAGTTCACCTTATATTTTAAAAAGAAAATTAAGCATTTCATTAGATGTTTCAAGGTTATGTTGATGCACTTGTGAACATCTACTTTGTCAAGGACAGTAGAGAAGCGAACAGTTACATTCTCAGTAAATTGTGTTTTCCAAAGATAGTGTGGGGACGTCTTGTAACTCATGAACAACCTCTAGGTTTGTTGGCTAAAAGAAACCCAGACTGCAACCACAGCAAAGGCAGAAGCTTCCTATCTTTCTATGTATTTCAAAGTCCAATTTTCCAGGATATTTAAGTAAGAAAATCCCTAGGAAAAAACCCAGTGACATATGGTTCATTTGCCCAGTGTCTAAAGCTGTGTTTCTATGGAAACTTTAACAGCCTAAATGTTAGAACTTGAAACATGTCATTTCTCATGTTAACAGGAAACTTTTTAAGGGACACTTCTGACCTCAGAGAATTGACTTGGAAAAAATGAATCATTTTCAAGGATTTATTTTTCCATAAATCTACATCTTCTGGCATCTCTTTTCTTTATATGCTGCACTTCAGACATTTTTCTCACTTTGTTCCTCCTCACATTTTCCCAAATTACAAATCTAAAATTTTAAACAGTATATTTATGATGTATAATCATGTATAATCAAGGCTAATCAATGCCCTTAAGTCAAAATGAATAGCATAATGAGGTACTTTATATTTCATAATGTGTTTATCTCAAAAATTATGGTGTTTGTTAATTCAATCAACCCTCACAATAATATAGTGAACTAAGTGAGACATTATATCCATTTCACAGATAGGCAATTAAGTTATAGTGAAAGCATCTTGCCTAACATTGCAGATATATTAAAAGTAAAGGCAGTTGTAGGATCTACACTTTCAGACTCTAACCCCTGTACTGTCCATGAGTTTTCTTGATACTGTACCTAATAGTCTGCTCTAGAAAGAGGATGAATTGAAAATTCTATTTCATTTTCCTATGCTCTTCAAAGTGAACCCTGAATGTAAACTCATGTTTACCTAAATTTCAAAGAATATATAACTGAATTAATTAGCACTAAATATCCCTTGGTACTGTTCTAGTTACTTTATTTTGTCCCAACATTATATCTACAAATTAAGCACATTAGAGGCTTTGTAAATATTATATTTATATTTCCTCTACTGTAAATAATTACAATAAATGACCTAACACATAATTATGAACAGCATGCATATTAAATAGCATCTGTTCTGCATTATTTAACATAGCATGATTAAGGGATAATAGGCATGTGGTAGGTGCAATCATATTCCTTGTTATAAAAGTTAAAATATCCATAAAATTTGACTTGGTTACTTGGAACAGGGGCAGACAGAATACTGGTTAAATCCTTCTTGTTCTTTTCAGCTTCAATACTTGTATGTCTCTCTAAATATATGACTTCTGCTCTGCTATTTAGTCAAAGATCTTACTTGTCATTTATGTCAATGTACACTGATGAAATAAAACAAAAAAATCAATATTCTAGCACCTCTTTTCCTTATTTGCTTCCTTCATAACAGCTTTTTCATTGTGTGGCTGCTCATATTTTCCCAAATTATAAATCTATTCTTTTATTAATAAGTTTTTTATTGTGAAAATACCATGCAGAGAGGTTACAATTATATGAGCAAGGAAATGAGTACATTTCTTATCAAGCATTATTGCCTCCTTTGTTTCCCCTTACCATCCCTGCCCTCCTATCTCCCCCGCACCCTCTCCCAAAAAATTTGAAACAGTATTTGTGATGTATAATCAAAACTGAGGCAAGAAAAGGCCCAATTTTTAAATATAATTTTATTTTACTATTAAGATATTGCACAGAGGGGTTATTTCACAATTCAGGTAATGAGTACATTTCTTTTCGGACAATGTCATCCCTTCCTTCATTTTCTCTTTATTTTTCCCTCCCATCCCGGCCCACAAACTGCACAATTTATTTTCCACATAGTATATACTGAATACCATGATTGCATTTGTTCACACTTCCTCCCTTCCTTTCTGCAACCCCCCACAAAGCAGAATAACAGAAAAAAAGTGAATAAACATGGACAGACAGACACACTCTCACACACACACACACACACACACACACACACACACCCCTCAAGAAAAACAACATAAATAACCCATGTTTCCATTTCCTGGAATTGGTTTCAATAGCTAGCATTTTACATGTTCAAGAGAATTACACCTTTGAATAAAAGGCTATAAATGTTTTCATTACTGTGGATATTGAAAACATTGATTGGTAAGAAGTCATTTGGAAAGAAAATTCATTGCAATCTGTCATAGCAAGAACTTTTAAATGTGAAACAACTGTTTTTGCTTTTGTGGGTTTTTAATTCATTAATTGGTGAAGCACTATGCATGAGAAAAATTGTGCCAATACTGATTAATTTAGGGACTGTTTGAATTTAGGGACTGGGTGATGACCCTGAGCTTTTTTTGCTCAAAGCTAGTGCTCTACTACTTGAGTCACTGTTTCCCTTTAGGCATTTTCTGGTAGTTAATTGGAGATAAGAGTCTCACAGACTTTCTTGCCTGGGCTGGCTTTGAACTGTGATCCTCAAATCCCACCCTTCTGAGTAGCTAGGATTACAGGTGTGATCCACAGGTGCCAGGCATGTGAAAATATTTGAATTGGAATGTGACCAATCACATCTCAAGTAAAGGGCTCATAGAACTTTTTACTTCAGACTTCTGATACTCTGTTTTTGTTTATTTTATTACTTTTAAACCAGAATAAATATGAGCTGTACAAAGTATTTTCTAATTCTTTGATAATCATAAGATTGCTTTGTTATTATTTGCTTTTGAGCTTAAAATTATTCAGAAAACAAGTGGCTGGGGAGTATAAAATTCTAATGACAGAAGGAAAGGGAGATTGGCTTACTTCAAATCCTCTTGCAGGATTAAATAGAGGTTTGTCAGGGACTGAATTCCCTAATTGGATTCAAATCCAGAGCAATTGTGTTTACTTTCTTAGAGAAGAAATAAAGGCAGAGAGGCAGAAAGCTGCCTACTGAGTTCTTAAGAAGATTCAAGATGTATAAGTGTGCATTTGTGCTTATGTATTGTTTTCAGGGCCAATGTTTGCTGAAGGAGAAATGAGAAATGAGAAATAAGCTGTGGGGATTTGAGAAGTTTGAATTTTCCTCTAGTGTCAATATGGATTTCTTGAACTGATGGACAGTATAATTGTACCTCAAATAGGAAGTACACTACAGGCAATGTTGAGAAGACTTGACTTGGAGTGGGTAAGAATGTGAGGCCAAAAAAATTGGAGACTTGGAATAACCTAGATGAAAGTGAATGAAAGCCTAGCTAGAAAGGAAGGAACAGATTCAGAGACAGGTTGATAATCCAGTTGTTAAGTTTAAAATAGCTAGGGCAACTACGGGTACAGAAATAGCCAATAAAATCAATGTTTTAGTATTTTTCTGGGAGGACAAACCTGTTAACTACAAGAAAATTCTCAGTGCAAGAAGATAATGATGCCTTTCCTGATACTTTAAACATGTTTAAACCTAATAGTGGGCAGAATTTAAAATTTCTGAATGATTAAGCCTTATGCTTTAAAATACCCTAAGAATTTACAGTTTTCAGAAGGAAGAGCTCAAATGTAAAGCTTCATTAGTAATTAATCACACTGGCTTTTAGCATGCATAAACAATGTTGAATACTTGCCAGTAGAGGAGAAAAAAAGCAATCACAAGCAAGGTAACTTTAATAAAGCTTTAATAAAACTATATCCAAGCTCAGGAAAATAAAGAAAATACTCTTGGTTTCATTTCTAATGTCACCACCTTTCTCTTTTGTGGCTTGCCAATCATCAAAATGATCTCCTACAGCAATGGCTGCAAAAAATGTCCTAAAACTCTCTTTGTTTTCCTCTCTTCTTGAGCTCTTATGATAGATAAGGTCATTCAGTACAGCTTTGAAACTATGCCACTTTATAATATCAAATTACTTTTGGGCCAGAAGATCTGGCCACTCTCTTCTTTTTCCTGTGCTTTGAATTATTTTTGAACCTCAGCATAGATCAAAGTAATAGACCCTGCAAATAAGTATGGGCAGAATGATTTTTCTTCTGTCCTTGTAGTAAGCATTAAATGTTAAGCACAATGTATGTGCTGGAGATAAGATACAAAGATTAAATATTTAGCTACAGCACACACACACACACACACACACACACACACACACACTTAAAAAGGTTGAAAACAGACCTAAATAGAAAGGATCAAACATTTCTCCATCATTCTGATCATTATGCTTTTAACTCAAATTGGACAAAATAGTAGGCAAAAGTTCACAATACTGGTACTGGATTTAGTAATAAAATAGGGACAAGAGAGAATAATTCAATCTTAGAGCTGGGACGAGGGATTAAAGTGTTAATGTTTACCCTCCCCACTTTGTCAGTCTTGTGCCTTGAACTCTGGGCATGGGTGCTGTCCCTTATCTCTTCTGCTTATGGCCAGTGCTCGACCACCTAAGCCACAGCACCACTTCCAGTTTATTGGAGATAAGAGTCTCACGTACTTTCCTGCCCAGGCTGGCTTTGAACTGTGATCCTCAGATCTCAGCCTCCTGAGTAGCCAGGATTACAGGCATGAACAACGCCTGGCTGTGGTCCCCCTTTAATGATGCATTCCTGATTTGTCCTTTACTTTTCAGATTGAGGTTAAATGTCATTTGTGAAGTTGCAGGTAGTTGGGTAATCTACATATGTTGACCAAATCATAGTGCTTTAGTTCTTTCTGTAGTGTAAGCCTACTCATTAAAGAGATTAATCGTAATGGTTTTGTGCTTTTACAATGCATAATATCCCAGAATTTTCTATTGTCAAAGCATGTTCCTATATGCTCATGTGTGCTCTATTAAATATATCTCCCTTTCTGTAAACATGAGGCTTTAAATACATATTTGTATGGTCAGTGATGTTACAAAAGAAAAAACAAGTGAAAATCCATTCAATAAAAAAAAAAACGAGACCAATGGATTACCTAAATTTCTAGGACTATTTTTTTATATACAGTGGCTTAATGATTTTAAACTGAGACATTTTAAAATCAATTTTGCTTCCTATAAAAATTAAAGTAGTTAGATGTATGCATATCACTAATACATAGTTATGTTTTGCTCAGATGAAGATTTTAAAGGTTAGCAAATCCACTTAATAAGCTAAATGCTTTCTTCTTTAATAATTAAACAAGAAATGAACACACAGAAACACAAGGAAGTAAATATAAAACAATTTAAGAAAGATCATGTCTATCTTTAAATAACACAAATATGACTTGGTGTATGACATTTTTGTCAAATTGTAACTGTTTAAATACAATTTTAAAGTGAATATTTCTATTTTAAGTAAATATTGAACCTTGCATAAAACTGGACTAATTAGTATCTATAATTAGTGTGGGTAACACATTTACACTGAAAATTTCCATGACATTTCCATATGCAAATATGCTTTGGGAATTGTTTAATAAGCTGCCCTTTTTAGGATTTCAAAGTTCAAAAAATGAGATAGTATGGGAAATGAAATGTATTTTTTTCTTTTGAAAGATTATTTTAGGCTAGGGGTGTAGTTCTGGAGTGAAGCATTTGCTTGGTATGTATAAGACTCTAGATTCTGCCCTTATAACTGGCAAAAAAAAAATTGAGAATAGATTATTCCATGAACTTTCTGCTGCTTATTATGTTTTATTTTTTTAAAAAAGCTCCTATCATTCTACATTTGAAAAAAATTTTCAAAGAAGTGGAAATAAGAATGGCCAATAGACACATAAAGAAATGCTCAACCTCTCTAGCCTTAAAAGAAATGCAAGTCAAAACAACATTGAGATACCACTTCACCACAGTTATAATCAAGAACTCTAATAACAACAGATGCTGGAGGGGATGTGGCCAAAAGGGAACCCTACTGCATTGTTGGTGGGTGTGTAAACTTGTTCAACCACTTTGGAAAGCAGTACGGAGGTTTGTCAAAAAAAACTCCACATAGAGCTCCCCTATAACCCAGCAATCCCACTTTTGGGCATTTACCCAGATGATCACAAACAAGACCATACTAAAGCTACTGGCACAACTATGTTTAGTGCAGCATTATTTACCATAGCTAAGATATGGAAC
>NW_012267449.1:480203-496693 GCF_000151885.1 Dipodomys ordii
TATATGTCTGGGACAAGTAGAAAAGGTAAAAAACTATATACATATGACCAGATAAGATGAAGTTAAGCGAAGTGCACCCCAAGATAGGGACACAAGTGGTTTTCTTCTTTCTTGCTATTGTTTCTAACATATTTATATGGTGCCATATGATTTTTTTTGTTGCTTTGTATGTCACTCCACTAAGGTATAACCCCTGTTTTCACTGTATTTCATGTTGGTATAATTTGGGGAGGGGAAGGGAAAAAAACAAAATGTTAAAATAGGAATACAGGTAGACCCATTGCAACAATGAGATGTAGAAGACCCTATGCTTAAAAATCAACTTTACAATTTAGGTGGCGGGGGTCAGGGGCGGGGCTGGGGGGAGAGTTTAGTTGTGGAGGTTGGAAGGGAAGGGATGGTAGGGAAAAACAAAGGAGGAAGCAACAATCCTTGATAAGAAATGTACTCATTACCTTGCTCATGTAACTGTAACCCTTCTGTACAGTATTTTCACAATAAAAACACTAAAAATTTTCTGTTGATTAGTGAAAAAAGTTGCTCTTAAACAATTTGTATTCCTCTAGTGGTAACTATACACACCAGAGATCAATGTTCTCTCTGTCATACTTTATAACACATATTGAAAATCAAATGATAACTAGAACAGATTGAAAACAGAGATACCTACATACTGTTATTCATTTATGCGAGTTCATCATTGAACCCTGCAGCACAAAAGTTTTCCTGCACATATGTCCAAGAATGACATATTCAGACTTTTAAGTATTTTTTCTACACTATTTTCCCTAGTAAATTTAAGGCAAAGTTTTATCCTGGCATAGAGAGAAGGGAGTAAGAAGGACTAAGCATCTGTCCAAATTGTGCATTGGCAAAAAAGAATCCTTTATCAATCACAGACAGCTGTCAGCTGGATGTCTGAAAATTACATTTATTCATACATTAAAAATGGTTATGGGATCATGTGTTGGTGGCTCATGTCTGTAAGACTAGCTACTCAGGAGCCTGAGATCTTTGCGTTGTGTTTCAAAGCCAGCCTGGGAAGGAAAGTCTGTGAGTCTTATTGCCAAGTAAGTTACCAAAAAGCCCAAAATGAAGCTGTGGTTCAAGTGGTAGGGTGCTAGCCTTGAGCAAAAAAGCTCAGGGACAGCTCCCAGGCCCAAAGTTCAAGGATCTGCCCAATAAGGTTGTCATGGGCATTATCTTATAAAATAATAATATTCTGTGTATAAATTTCTAAAACCCATTTCCCCTTAAAATCAGTGAAAGTATGTTTACTTAATACAAATTACATGTATATATAGTAAGAATCTTTATATTAACATACCTTTGAGATGGATTATATCAATCAATTCATGAGCTTGTAAGTTGTTTCAAGTATTTACTAATTAAGTTTTTAAATATTTCTATATCTGTCTTATCTTAGAATTTAAGTATCCTAATATGTTACATAACCTAATTTTTGTCTTAATTTTGTAAAATGGTTTCTGAACAAGACTAGAGAATTCAACAGCTTAACATGATCCACTGATCTTGAGTGAAAATGTTAGTCTAAGAAGTATCTATTTCCATGGCATTTCTTATGTTGAACTTCATGTTCTTCCCAAAGAGAAAGAATAGTTTTTTGGGCTACAAGTTTACCTCAGAAGAGCGCCTGCTTAGCTTGGGGTAGGCCTTGGTTCAATTTTCCACACCATAAGCATACACCATACACACACACACACACAGATATTTTGGATTGTGCTTTATTTTCGTCTTGGAAACTAGTTATGTAGTAATGAAACACCTCCTCTATATCATAGTCCTGAATTTTTAAAAAAAGATTCTTTCACTTAACAGTCATTTAGATTCCCTTGATTATTTTCTGGAAGCAGGACATGTTTTTATAAAGGAAAACATAATTTCCACTTTGGAGAAACTATTTAAAAACAAACTAAGAGTAAGTGCCAAAGCTTTTTTGGCATAGAAAATAGTGTAGCACTTTCATCAACATATAAATTTACAAAAGTGAGAACAATAGTGGGAGGATTGTATTTCTCTACACTATGGTACTTCAAATATATGCCTAACAGAAAAGGACTAAACAAGACACATTAAAAAATAACTTGTATAAATTAATGTGCTACTTTTAAGTTTAATTTGGAATAGATTCTATTACCACAGAGGTTAACTGTAAAAAGTTTTTCACTTTATGGCTAGACAGGTAAAACCTTTCACTCTCCTTCAAGTTTAATGGTATTTTCCATAAAGGTTATGCTTTTAAAAATATTGTTGCATTATTTTATGACATTCATACCATAAATACTATTAATCTATAACATTAATAAATACCATCATAATGTATTAGTGAACCTGTTACCAACAGCTATAAAAATGATTAATACTTAAACTTTTATTAAGAGTTTCTAAATGCCCTAGACTAATTAAGTCTTCTCAGCCCACAGAACAGCACCTAATTACCTTGATGCACAGTTTATACACTTATATGCAAGATGCTTATAGCTCATTTTTATACCATAGATTCACTTGTATGAGATTCTTGTCAAAGCCATCCCATTGATTCTGTGACATTCCATTAGAATTACCACATAATTTGTGACTCCATCAATGAAGTATTAACCTACTACAGGAACTGGAGTAGTTTGTATTATTACTGTGTGCCTTCAAATGAAGAGTTAAATTATTTGTCTAATGCAAAGTTATCTGAAAGTAGGATAGCTTTCACCAGGGAGCTTGTCAATTTCTAAACTGCCTTTGTTTCAGGTTTGCTTAGTGCCATACATTTATCTAAAAGTGGTTACACAACCATTAATTAACACAGACTTAATCTAGTTCAATTACTGTATTTCACACAGACTAAAAAATGTGAGGAACGGATTAAGTATTTCTACCCAGTTCTTATTTTTAACTGTAATAATAACACTAACTCATTGGTGAATTCACATTTGGAGAAGCATGATATATACCATACAATCTCAGTTACATAAAATGGATTGGGGGGTGTTTGTGTGTGTATGTGTGTATGTGTGTGTGTGTGTACGCGCGTGTGCACACGTGCATGCAGGCTCTAGATAGTCATGTCCCACTGAACTGCTTGTGACAGTAATACTTGGTTCTTTGCTTATATGTTTTCTGTCATGCACCTGTTAAATAAAGGTTATTTTTTAAAACCTAAAAAAATTAAAACACTAATTCCAGCAATGAATGGAGTATGCCTGCAATCTTATCACTCAGGATGTTGAAGCAGTAAAGATCCTAAGTTCTAGGCCATCCTGGGTTACATAGCAAGAACTTGTCTCAAAAACAAAGCAAAACAAAAAAAAAAAAGCATTAACCAATGAAGTGAAATTTATTATTAAGCCCACGGTAAAGGACTGTTGATATATAGAATAAATCATTTTCAAAGAAACAATATAAATTAAGATCATTTTGTACATTTTTGGACACTCTTTCCCTGTTAGTACTCACCACTCACTTTCATTTTTTTATTTTCCTGATACATGGTTAAAATGAAGCTTTTATTTAAAAATTCACTTTGGCTGGGAAGTGGCCAGCTACTCAGGACAATAAGACCTGAAGGATCACAATTTAAAGAAAGAATGGGCAGAAAGATCATCAAGACTTCATCTCCTATTAATCACCAAAAATTGCCTGAGGTGTGGCCCAAGTGGTAGAGGACAAGCCAAGCAAGCGAGCCAACAAAGTGAGCATGGGATGGCCCTGAGTTTAAGCACTGGTACCACCAAAAATATCCCTTTGTAATCTAATGGCCACAGCTGGGTGCTGGTGGCTCATATCTGTAATTCTAGCTACTCAGGATGCTGAGACCTGAGGACCTGGTTCAACACCAGCTTGGCAAAAAAAGTCTGAGGGATTCCTGTGTCCAATTAAACACCAAAAAAGCAAAAGGTAGAGCTATGTCTCAAGTAGCAAAAGGTCAGGAATATCACCCAGGGGGGACTTGGTTTGAAGCTCCCAAATAGCACAAAAACAAAATACAACACAAAACAAACAAAAAAAACAAAAAACAAATAAACACATTGGAGCATGAAGGAATAATTTTTAACATCTCTACTTCATAATATGTTCAAGAAATAATTCTGTTCACATATTTTACTTTCTCGGAGCGCTTCTTTCATGTGTATAGACACAAAGAATGTGTGTTATTTGGTGCTATTGAGCACATACACATTTTAAATCTATTTTGTCCTCACCAGAAAAGAATACTTTGCTTTGAAAGTATTTCCCATGGTAACTTTGGATCATTTATTGCTAGAGTATTCATCTTCATTTGAGGCTGAAATTGCAGTATGCAAATGTATTAAGGACGCTTTTCTTTATTTCCAATTTCATTTACTTATTTTTATTTATTTATTTACTTACTTACCTTTGGTCAGTACTGGCATTTGAACTCAAGGCCTGGATCTTCTGGGTAAATGCTCTACCATTGAGCTATGTCTTCAGTCTGACAGCAATTTTTAAGTAAATGACTTAAAAGAGAAAGTCTCCATATTTTTTATAAATAGCTTTGAAAATTTATACAGTTGTACTTTTCTAAACTTACATTCAAAAGAGAGAAAGATATAAATGTAAAACAGCAGCAAGATTTTGGGTGGTAAATGTCCAGTATCATTACAATGTTAGATTACTACATAGATTTATTTTCTAGCTAGAGGTACGAGTATAATTCAAACAGGTCTATAGAAAGTGTATCTTGACACTAATGCCATAATGTCATTATGGAAGTGATATTAATTTAGCATTAATTAAATAGAAATAGACTGACATGAACCAAGTTCCTTGAAATAGAAATGTAAATATATATACTTACCATAAATTAGTATAGGTATATGGACTTTATATTTTTTGCTTGTTCATATATTTGTTTGAGATAAGGTCTTGCTGTGATACTCAAGTCAGACTGGAATTTCTGAACTCAGGTAGTTCAGTCTGCAGATACATAGTATCAACCCTGGTTAAGTAAGCTTCCTACTTTACTCAGACACATTAAAAGCTTGCTGGTATAATTTAGTCAACCAGGGATTTATATTAAAACAAAAACTAGGGGCATGGCTGAAATGGTAGAACTCTTAACTTAGCAGGCAGCAGGCCTTGAGAGCAGACCCAAGTACCTTTCTCCATCACTTAAAAAAGAGGCAAATTTCACAGGCTTGCTGTCCTATAGAGTTCCAATCTTCTTTCTCTGTGACAGCCAAGGTTTTCCTATTTCTTTCAAATGTATATGATCAAAGGATTTGGGATACATAAAAGAGTTCCTTATAACCAAACAATGAAGATTATAGACAACAATAAAAGCATGTAATCTAATTTGAATATGGCACTAATCCTGGTATTAGTAACTCAATAGAGTGGAATGTCAATATTATTGATCAAGTTTGGTTTGTACTGCAATATTTTTAGTGAGTTGATGTTTACAGTTATTCCTGGGAACATCATTTGTCATTTGTGAGATGATTCATTCTTCATTTTGAAAAATCAGCATTTATGAAAGGTAGCAATTTGACAGCTCTGGAGACATTTTCTTATAAAAAAATTCAAATAATAGGAAGAGCGACACCAAAACTTTATGCATAGTCTCCAAGTAAAGCATCTGTTTTGTTTATCACTAGTTTGAAAAGTCCTGGGTGGGGAATTATTTTGATCAGTACATATGAGCAGCACCCTGGGAAGGCTGCCTTTGTGTGATGAGGACACTTGCTCATCCTCGTGATATACAGGTATGGAGAATTTCTGAGAGGCACCTCAACCATGAGATCCATTAAATGTCATGGAAACAAGCATGAACCATATTAACCACAGGAGCTCCTAGAATATGCCCGGTATTCAGTGTGCTAGTTTCCCTTTCTTAGTTTCCTTTGCCTTCCTGAACATAGTAATAAAGACTGAAACTAGCAAACATGGTTTTGTCAGACTGTTCATTTCCTTCAATATCTTTGACAATGTTTTTCTTTCATCAGTATCATTTTCTTCTTTCATTTTTCTTTGCTTTGATCTGCTTTTTATGTATGTATGTATGTATGCATGCATGTATGTATGTATGCATGTATGCATGTATGCATATATGTATTGTTTTGGGTGTACCAGGTTTGAGCCCAGTTTGAAAACCAGATTGAGCCATTTTGAAAATATTCAGTTACAATGAGAGAAACTAAACTAGTTAAACTCGATAAACTAAAGTAGTTCCATGCACTGAATATTCACCTTTGTCATTAGCCACTTTTCTCACCATGAGATTCTAGGGATGTTTGAAGCTGGCAGAAAGGAAAAATGTGTTACAGTTAAAGTAAGGAGAGCTGTTCTCTTGTGCACCATACAATGAGTTAGATGTGAGAGTTAGGTATTTTTCTACCTATGAAAAATAAAGCATATAATGATATAGTTAAACAAAACTCTGATAAATAAAAATGACATTTTATGTTAATACATGATTATAACTACCAAACTTTACTACAATTTATTTTAAAACTTTTAAAGTTTTAATGAGGACTATTTTTTTGATCTTTCTACATTAGATTTTGAAAAATCCTCCCCTTATCTTTCCCAAGACAAGATAATGTTTCTTATCTAAAAGAAAACATAGAATAGTTATTGAATAATGTTGTTCATAATTAAGTAATTTTTCCTTCACTCTTGTCTTCTATTTATTAGTAATTTCTTTATGAGTGAAATTTGAGTTGTTTCATACAATTTCTTTATCTTTTCTCACAATTATAAACACCTCATATAAAGCTCATCTGTTTGTGCTTCATAAAACCATAGATTATTTATATTTTAAGCCTTTTTCATATTGTTCTATAAGTAAATATTAATTGGACAATTCTAGTCCAGAAATATCCAGGAAAAACATACAGAGAAATCAGAGAGACTTACTTCTTCCCACTAAGCAACATCTTGCATGCTTCACCACATTATCCAATTTGTTGTTTCATATACATGGTCTAAATCAGTCATTTCCAATTTATTTCAATTCCTTTTTCATTCCTTATCAACCATCTCCCAAATGAATCCATTTACAAATAACTGACAAGTCAAGATGATGTATGTGAAATATACAGAGTGAAAAACATATAGGCATCAGGGTGATTAATTCCTAGATATAATAATTTATTTCTCTTTGAAAAAATTCATTTTCTCAACAAATGTGGTTTGCTTTTTCTGTCAGTTTTGATCAGCTTCTACATATCTCTCTTGCAATGTTTACCAATGGTCTAAAATTTTCCATCATGATATAACATCACAGTTGTTTGGATTGTAGCTTCCACTTTGGAAGATTTTTGCTTCATTAGATGAATTGATTTTTGTAGAACTAGAGTATTTATTTGGCACTGAATAAGCAACATGTCTTTCAGTTATCTAAGTATATGTGTGTGTGTTTGTGTGTGTGTGTGTGTGTGTGTGTGTGTGTGTGTGTGTGTGTGTGTGTGTGTGTTATTTTGGGACTTTTTAAATTTTTTCCATACTTATAAGGTCTTAGGGGCTGGGAAGGTGGCTCAGTGGTAGAGCGCTTGCCTTGCATGCTTAAGGCCCTGGGTTCGATTCCTTAGCACCACATAAGCAAAAAGAAAAAAGCTGGAAGTGGCGCTGTGGCTCAAGTGGTAGAGCGCTACCCTTGAGCTGAAGAGCTGAGGGACAGTGCCCAGGCCCAGAGTTCAGGCCCCACGACTGGACCCAAAAAATGAAAAAAAAAAATTTGCAAGCTCATGTGGACTTCAGATTGATGAGGAGGAAGAATAGTGTGAGTTTTTTCTGATAAAGTTGGGTGCATATTTCATATTAATTAAAGGTTTACAATTCCATCTCATGAACTAGATTAGATCTAGGATGCAGTTAAGAATATTCCTCTTAATAAAATAGTGTTGACCCCAAACACTATTTCCAAAGAAATTTAGCAGATTTTCTTTATTGTTCTGTTTTGTTTTCTATTTCTTGTAGTTTATTTTGTAAACTATTATTTTATATGATTATATGCACATAGCTATTGGGCCTTTATGATCTGAACTTATAAATATACTCCTTTGGTTTCACTGTGTGAATGTCTAGAGACCAGTACAATTTATCATGTCCCAGTGTATTTTTTAACCATCCAGTATGTTTACTTGCAGATTTATAGGCAGATTCTAGCTACCACAAATGAGGGAAAACATGCAACTTATGTTTCTTTGGGTCTGACTGACTTCACTTACTATAATTTTATTCCAAATGTTTCCATTTCTTTACAAATGATACAATATCATTCTTTCTGATGGGTGGGTAGAATTCTATCATGTACATATACCACATTTACTTGATCCATTCATCCACTGAGGAGTATCTGGGTCGATTCCATATCTTGGCTATGGTAAATAATGCTGCAATGAACATACTTATGCTGGTAGCTTTAGTGTGGTCTTGTTTGTGGTCTATTGGGTAAATGCCCAGGAGTGGAATCTCTGGGTCATAGGGTAGCTGTATGTTTTGATTTTTTTGAGAAACCTCAATATTGCTTTGTGGAGTGGTTAGAAAAGTCTACATTCTCACTAACAGTGTAGTTGACTACATCCTGGCCTATATTTGTATTTTTTTATTTTTAATGTTTTTATTGTGAAAATCCCATACAGAGGGGTTACAATTACATGAGCAAGGTAATGAGTACATTTCTTATCAAGCATTGTTGCCTCCTCCTCTGTTTTTCCCCTACCATCCCTTCCCTCCCACCTCCACAACTACACTCCCCCTCCTGCCTAAATTATAAAGTTCGTTTTTAAACACACTGTCTTATACATCTCATTGTTGCAATGGGTCCATCTATATCCCTATTTAAACAATTTGTTTTTTCCCTTCCCCTCCCCAAATTATACCAACATCAAATACAGTGAAAACAGGATTTATACCATGGGGGAAAGATATGCAAAGCAACAAAAAAATCACATGGTACCTTATAAATACCTTAAAAACAATAGCAAGAAAGAAAAAAATCACTTGTGTCCTTATTTTAGGGTTCATTTCACTTAACATCATCTTATCTGAACTTTTCTGCTTGTCTCAGACATATACTAGTCATTGCAAATAAGAGAAAACATGAGACCTATGTTTCTTTGGGCCTGGATTACTTCACTTAATATAATTTTTTTCAAATCTTTATATAGCAGTTTCTCTAATGAGGTAGAAAAATGTGTCTGTCTGGCAGAAAAATCCAATTGTACATATCATATTCACCTCAACTTTAGCACTAACTTCTGGGAGATTTTTTCTAGGTAAACATTCAAACATATGATATTATTGGAACAAAATATTTATCTTTCTTAATATAAAAAACTATTTTTAAGTTTTTATGTAACCCCTTTTACAAGACTAATATTCAGCAACAATTCTATTTATTACTTTTTGTTTGAGCAGCTGCCTAGAAGTAGTACATTAGAAATGATAACAGCTTTGTCTTGTGTACACCATTACATATTTTATGATATCCTGAGGTATTCAGTCAACTGCAATTTCATTTTAAACAATTAAAAGAACTAAACTTTTCCAGGGACAAATGGAAGAAGCAACACAAATATCATCATAAATGTGTTCTTTTCTTTTAAGAAATAATTTCCTTAGGCTATTTGCAAAGCCTTAATGACTAACAATCTCTCACATTACTCAACCATGTTTTGTTTCAACCCAAAACATAGTCATCACAGTTGTCCTCTAACTTTGACTATTTTGACAAATCATCTCTCAGATAGGAACTCTGCCATGAGCTTCTTTACCATCCCTGTTCCGTTCTACTTTGTTTACAATGACTAACATTTTGAATTCAATACATCTTATAGGAGGCTGTTATACTTTGTACAACAACCTCTAATCTTGTCTTGTGCTTTATGAGGAAATTCACACATATTGCTTAATTCTGTTCATGGAATGGATACTGATCATCATTATAATGATATTTTCAACCTCCTCTCAAAAAAGATCATGTTTTATTTATATATTAATTCCCAGAAGCCTGATGTATGCCTGACTACATGAGGAATGTAGGTGTTTTCTGAATAATTTATCTCTTCTACAAAATTACATAAATGCAATCATATGTTTGAATGTTTACCTAGAAAAAAATCTCCCAGAAGTTACTGCTAAAGTTGAGGTGAATATGATATGTATAATTGGATTTTTCTGCTAGACAGACACATTTTTCTACCTCATTAGAAAAGTTACATAAATTCAATTGTTTTTGTAATGTTGGAAATGGTTTCATGAGATCATTTCCCCATCATTTTGACTTTGGAAAAAATAGATAATACCTGTATTTTCTACATTGGCAAATTAGGGCACTTGCCAGATTTTTACATACTTTGTAGTAAGGTAAGATCATTTCTGGGGCCTGCAGAGAGGTAAAAACATCACTATTCATGAAAGCTTTAACACTTAGAATACTGACAAGGTTCTTCTCCATACATATCCTTTTAAACTTCTTCTAATAGCATTGTGATTTCTGAAGAGTAGCCCTGGAAAAAATGTTTGTAGAAAAAGCAAGCAGAAATTTGTCATGCAAAAAGACTTTCTAACTTATTAAAGCTCACAGAAATTTGGTGTGGTTTAATGAAGAATAGTTACTTGATGTGCACAATTTAGATAGAAATGATCTTCACATTGCATTAGAGACCATAAAGAAAAAGAAAACATGCCATTATTGAGTGATGTGAACCCGAGCTTAGCTTAAGCATGGAGGGAATAGTTCTACTTTACATATCATGGATTCAGGCATTTTAGTATTAGGTTTGGAAGGTATAAAATGCTCTTTTGTGGGTGTGAATGAGGAGAAGAAACCAATAATAAAAGGCTCCTTTTCTTTTGTAATGATGAGTACATGCTTTTCTTAAATAGCATTCTCTGTCCCAAAGTCCATCTTCAATTCATTGTTTGTCTTATTTTACCTTTACAGGTTCTGTGCAAAACACTAAGAATTCATTTTTAAATATTTATTACATAATTCTAAGCACCATAATCTTTATTCACTGAAATGTTTTTGAAGAGCTATGAATTTTTAACAGGAGAACTATGAAAATTAACTTCATTCTTTTCCACTTGCACAGTAAATATTAGCTAGGAATCAGAAAAGCTTTGCAAATAATAGCTACAATGAGCAAATAATTCCTAGAAGATTTTGCAATGTTTCACTTAATTAATTGAACAATAGAATTATGTGCTCACTCTGACTCCCCAAACTTAGTAGGACAGTTAATATGAGATCACTTATCTTTCACACCACAAATATGAAGTACCATATAAATGCACCACCATAATAATAGTGATGAATTTCAGTGAGGCTTAATGCCATGCTCCCCATTTAACTATATCTTAAAATTGAATTTTGCAAACTTTCTTCTTTTCACTAACAGCAGGAATCATATATTCACACTCGGAAACAAGCCAATGCCACTAATGAAACCTTTTGGTTAAAGTACCATGCTTTCAACACCTAAGTCTATTTGTCAAAGTCAAATAAATGAGCTTGCTACATGTAATGCTGAACAGAACTATATATGGTATTCATCTTTGTCCCTGACTTCAGGCAACACAACACTTGAAGAAAAAGAAAGAAAATACTTCCATTCTCTAATGAGTGCAGTAAAATTTGATTTCTTGTTGCCTCTTAGCAACTGTAAGTGTCAGGTCACTCATCAGCCTTTGCAAAATAATGAGATAACATTTATCTCTGTTTTACCTTCTTCCTTCTATCCCTACTTTGAAATAAGATGTCCTATTCAATAGCATCTACTAAAATGATACACCAAATTTATTGATAAATCAGAAAGTATTTGTGGAAAAATAAAAGGGGAAGTCTTACATATGTTTCATAAGATCATAAAATTAATTGGAGTATTTTTCCTACACTATTTGGGTAAACAAAATGGAATTACAAAGCCTTGTTGAGACAGGAAAATCACAATGCAAGACTAGCCTCTGCTACTTAATAAGATGCTATCTGCAAAAAGAGAAAGAACTATAAGCCCATGCACATTCCAGGCCAGAGACCCAACTCAGGGGGTTTCACGTCCGATCTACCTATTTACCCCAATGTGCTAAATAGAGATATGAATAATGGTGGCAGACAGTAAAGGAGCTTCATTATGTGTCATGGGTGTGCCTGGGTAGAGACAAAGTGAATGCTTTAGTTCAACTCAAGTCAGACTAGGGTACAGACATAAGCTTTAGGTTTAAGTATAGGAATAATGGAGGCAAAGGATATTAGATAAGCTTAAATATTATATAGCGCTGGTCAGAGGTGACCCTGTGTGTGATCTAATTGATTATCATT
Source organism: Dipodomys ordii (assembly GCF_000151885.1). NCBI lineage: Eukaryota > Metazoa > Chordata > Mammalia > Rodentia > Heteromyidae > Dipodomys > Dipodomys ordii. The sequence continues at coordinate 492,505 of NW_012267449.1, forward strand.
GGTGAGCGAATGTTGACTCTCATGGCAAGATGTTGATTGTCATATACTTCCTAGATTCCAAGTGGCTGCAAGGTGGATGTTCTGAGCAAAGCATGTAAAAAAGGGACTGGGTGTAAAGCTTTTTTATGATTCTATCAGTTAACTTATGAGCCCAAGTAAGGAGTTGGTGCTTTTTAGCAAAAGCAACTGTTGTTTGTCTTTATTTTTATTCATTTCTATTGTTAATGTAAAGGTGATGTACAGAGGGGTTACAGTTACATAAGTCAGGTAAAGAGTATATCTCTTTTTGAACAGTGTCACCCCTTCCCTCGTTTTCTCCCAGTTCCTCCTCAGCCCCCCTCCTCCACAAATTGTACAGTTCATTTTCAACATAGTATCTAGAGAGTAAGTCTGGAAATAATATTTTTTTCAGACAGTAAAGTTAATATAGATGGACACTAAGAAGTTACAAATGAAACTGAATAAAAGTCTGTACCAAAAACACAGATTCTCATGAAATGTACAAGACACTATGTTGAAAACGAACTTTACAACTTCGGGGGCGGGGAGGGAGGAGTTGGGGAAAAGGGGATGGAGGGGATAGTAGGGGAAAAACTAAGAGAGGGGGTAACAATGCTCATAGGAAATGTAGGAAGTGGCGCCATGGCTCAAGTGGTAGAGCACTAACCTTGAGCTGAGGAGCTGAGGGATAACGCCCAGGCCCAGAGTTCAAGCCCTGCTACTGACAAAAGAAAAAGAAAAAGGAATGTGCTCATTACCTTACTCATCTAACTGTAGCCTTTCTGTACAGTATCTTTACAATAAAATATATATAATAAAAATATTAAAAATGAAGAAAGGAAAAGATTCTTAAATGTTTCCATTTATAGAATTAAAACTATTTTATTGGTTTGAATTTTATGCAAGATTTGCAATCTAACAAGAGGAAATAATTTGATATTCATTGATTAAACTATGCAATGTGATTGATACTTCTTGTTCATCTTCTAATTTCTTCTTGTATTAATTCTCAGTACCCTTTATTACATAAATCCTAATGTGAAGAAAATAATGCTCATAATTGTTTGTTCCTAGATTTCTATGAAGTTGCACTATAGGAAAAGGATTTAAACACTTAATAATCCTGCTATTTCTTTGAGCAGTTTAGAGTACGTAACATGTTTAAAGTTTTAGGGCTCTCTCCTGGGAAGACAACTTCTCTTTGCCTTTCCTCACACTGAACAATTTAATTGCCTCTGTTTCAATAACAATTACAGCCTTTTCTGAAATTTCCTGTTCATGATCTGACAGCTCAGGGTTTTAATTTCTCAGAAGCTTTTCTTAAGCAGGTTATATTACTTATTGAAAGTCTCAGAGGAGTTCAATTTGTACCTGATGGGGTAAATTTCCCATCTATTTGCTTTGGTTCTAGCCCTGTTGTACTTGATTCTGTGTATTAAGCCAGTAGAGCTTTCCAATGTTTCCATTTTCTTTTTTGCTTCCAGGTGAACAATGTACTGGCTCATTCACTTGATTTATTAGTCTACATCAATCCACATAAAGTGTCTTCTGCTTTTTGGCATACATTTAATTCAATTTCAATTCATGTTTTTTTCAAATCCAATAAAGCTTTCCTATTAAGATGGATTGTGGCCATGAAGAACTTCTGCCTCTTTCCCAAACGTTTTGACCCTTTGAGAACATAGCTTGAGAAAATTTTGAGTCTGAATCTCATCTTTCTGTTTGGGACAATGTTCAAGAAAATTGATGAAATATGTTAAAATGTAAATAGTTTCTTGGTGTGTCACAAAAAAGTTGTCTTTTCCAGTTCTGTCCTCTAATTAGTCTGTCCTCTGCTCTCTATCTAGTCTGTACTTTGTACTTATGCTGTTCTCCCTATGCCTTCTTTTCCCCATACCACTTATATCAAATTTGTTGAGTACTAAGAGTAGTTTTCTATTGCTATGTGATAATTGGCTTAAACCAATAACTGTGTATTAGTTCATTGTTCATAGAAGTCCCAGGACTCACCTAGACTCTCTGACTAAGGTCTCACAAGACTAAAGTCAAAATAGTAGATAGGGAAAGTTTGCTTTTATATAAATTCAAGTTGTTGACAGTATTCAGTTCCTTAGGGCTTTAGGACTGAGGTTTCTATTTATTACTGACTATTGACTAGAGGCCACTGTTCCTAGCAAGGTCTCACCACATTCCTTCTCACAATTAGCTCTGCATCTTCAAAGGTAGCAACTGAACCTAGGAATGTTTCAAATTCTTTATTTCTCTCCGAAACTCCCTTTGCTAACAAGACAAGGCACAGAAAATATCTGCATTTAAATGGCTAATAGTTTGAGATTAGGTTCCTTTGCATAATCCCTTTTGCCATATAAAGAAACATACTCATAGGAGTAATATGTCACCTGGACATGTTCCTCTCATACTCAAAAGGGAGGGAATTATAGAAAGATGAAGGCAATTGGAGGGTAATCCTTAGAATTTTGATTACCATATTAATCCATTTTCATGGAAAGACTAATAGCTTTCAAGATTTTTTTATGGATAGCATTATGAGTGAAATACCCTGTACAGCATACAACACTGTCTCAAAAACAATATTTATTCTTATTTTGTGCAATAAAACAATGCTATTTTCAATTGTTTAGCATTCCATAAAAATGAAAAGTTTAACCTACAACATTTATGGGGAAACCCATAAAAATTTTAGTACTTGGGAAGGCAGTCATTTTGGTTTCTCCTTTGAAAAACTCATCCACAATGTTTAATGTTCTGAAAATCTGATTTTAAAAAATTGGGATGAAATCCATTTGAAATGAGATATCTGTTATTTTATAGCAATTTTAATTTTTTTCCTTTTTATATTAGTACTATTGCTATGTGCATCCTTGTTTATTTTATTTTATTTTTGAGACAGGGTCTTACTATGTAACCCAGGCTTACCTGGCACTCAGTATGTAGCCTAGGCTTCCCTCAAACAATTATTCCCCCAACACAGCTTCCCAAGGGCTTGTGTTCACCAGCACATCTAGTGAAATTCATTTTAATGTGAAAGATACTTGGAATTACAATCTCACCAATTGTATAATCTTGGTAGGACCATAGAAAATATCATCATAGTAGTTATTCTGGTAGCCACTAGATGGCAGTATAAAAGTATATGTTGACTGAAATGGTCACTAAGGTAATCTGTTGGCTAATAAATTTGCATTTAATCTTAGATATTCAATGTATTCTTGTGATTGGTCAAGAACAAAGAAAATATTAATGTGGTGTAGTTAAAATGTTTAATGTCATCTGGTTTTCATTTATAAATTTTTTCTATTTATTCTTTTTTTTTTTTTGTCGGTCGTGGGGCTTGAACTCTGGGCCTGGGCGCTGTCTCTCAGCTCTTCAGCTCAAGGGGAGTGCTCTACCACTTGAGCCACAGTGCCACTTCTGGTTTTTCTGGTGGTTTATTGGAGATAGGAGTCTCACGGTCTTTCCTGCCCAGGCTGGCTTTGAACTGTGATCCTCAGATCTCAGCCTCCTGAGTAGCTGGGATTACAGGCATGAGCCATCGCTGCCTAGCTTTCTATTTATTCTCTATGGTATGACTTTCACTATACCTCATTAAAAAACTATAGCCCTATAACCGGTTTCAGATGCCACACTGGAGACTGAAATAGAAGCTTTCACCAATAGCCTATAACCTGATGAAAATAAAATCATACATTGTATAGCATGAATCCTTTAGGTCTTAGTCAATTGTTAACACCTTAAAGAAGGCATAATTGACCAGTCTTATAGTACCATTGTGCCAATGTCATAGAACCATGCCCTTCCCCCTATTTTAGTACTGATCATCTCTGACAATATGGTATTGATATGATTACCTATATAAGGCCAGTTCCAGACTTCATTCTCCATAGAAAACCAGAATGTCAATTTTGCCTCTCAACATGTCTCCAATTCCTAACAGTACCCAGAAATGACAATAACCAGCCCACAAGACCACACAGACACAGTCAGGTAGAGTAAAGAAAGTTTATGCGTTAGAAACAAATGCATGAAAGAAAAAAAACATTAAAATACATATCTGGATGTGAAGGGTAAACCAAAGGAGGAGGCTGCAATGCTTGGTAAGAAATGTACGCATTATCCTGCCCATGTAATTGTAACCCCTCTGTACAGTATGTTCACAAATAAAATAAAA
>NW_012267449.1:497444-514537 GCF_000151885.1 Dipodomys ordii
AATAAAATAAAATTAAAAAAAAAAACAAAGGAGGAGGCTGCAATGCTTGATAAGAAATGTACGCATTATCCTGCCCATGTAATTGTAACCCCTCTGTACAGTATGTTCACAAAATAAAATAAAATAAAATAAAATTTTTTAAAAAAAGAAAATTTATGTACCATTGAGTTCCACCTAATTGGCAGTAAGCTGAATGACAGGCGATTTACCACTGATGAAGCAGGTGCTAGGGATACATGCTGAGAGCCTAGGATAGAAACGCACCGAATGGAAGAGGATATACTAATATACCCAACACATGGAAGGCCTCCAATGAAAATTTATTCAGTAATTCTTCCCCTTCATCAAATTTGTTTTTCTGTTGAGAGATTTCAAACATTTAGCTACATGTGAGTTTTTTCTCAAAGGGTACCAAGACAAAAGTAAATCACCTCTGTCATTCAGGTTACTGCCAATTAGGTGGAAGTCAATAGTATGTAAGTAGACTTCAAAAATCTAGCTATGCAACATTTTAAATGAAATTTTTCATTTTGAAAACTTCCTATATCTATAATTTTTGTGTCAGAAAAGAATAAATGTCAACCTGGTAGCCAATATGTTCTTCTACAGTTGTATTTTCTATGATCCATCTGATTTTATATGACTGCCAGTTCTCTCATTAAAATCAAAGGTTGCTGCCACAGATACTGGTACATTGCATTTCTTATGATTCACTTAAGAAATTCTTGGCAAGAAAAGCATGAGTCTACTGATTTGAAAGAATATATAATGTGAGCATAATAAAGTGTCTCTACATTTTGCTGTAACACTTTGTACTGGCAGGTGATTTTGTACTCATTCACATTTTTCTTGTTATAATAACATAACTAATGAAATAAGACATTCAATTATTTCTTGAAGTGTAATATGTATTATGCTTAAGTGTAAATAGGTACCCTCTTCCAAACTTTCAGAAGCATAATACACCTTCCCTAATAAGCTATCCCTTCATTTCATCTTTGTTTTGTTTGAACATCAAATGGCTTATTGAATCAACATAAAGGCTTTAAATGCATTGGACATACTAACTTCTTCTACATTTGTTTGTCTTGATTGTTCTGAACTTTAAAGTAAAAATGCCATAGATATTAAATTATTTTCTACTCGTTTCAAGATTAAATGACATTAAAAAAAATAGTACCAGGCACCACTGGCTCAAATCTGTAATCCTAGCTACTTGGGAAGCTAAGAATTATAGGATTAAGGTACAGGTCCTCCCAGGCAGAAATGTCCATGGGTTCCCTTTACAACTCTTAGTTAGACCCAGTGGCATACAATTGTCATCAGACTTTGTTTCTTTCCATGTAAATTCTCAGGGTATTTGGGAATCCTTTTAATTTGAATATCATGAATTGCTACTAGTTGCACTTCTATACTAGTACAAATATAGTCAATTTAGTTTTATGATGTTAACTTTTTTCAAGGTAATACTACTTAAAATGTATTATAACCATTTCCAAGATTTTTTTACTGTTTAATGAAGACAGTAAAAGTATCAAGGCAAAATAAATTTGCATAGTGAGTTTCATTGAGAATATGTTTTGAAAAATCAACATTTCAAAACAAATAGATACTTCTGAATTTTAGAATACTCGCTTATTCATGGAATCAATTCTTTAAATTTATTTTAATATCTACTATTCAATCTTTATTTATTTTAGCATCCTTTAGTCATGTATAGAGCAATTTCACATATATCAGCAAGAGTTTGGGATGCATATGAGATGAAACAAAAGCCCATAAAGAATTAAATGGCTTACCCAAAGATTCACAGCTTAGAAGTAAAAGCCTCAATTGTCCATCTTTTGATTCCAAATTAAACATGCTTCTTTCAAATGCAACATGTTTATATCTTCAATTAGTGAGCTTACTCCATTCGGGATATGTCATGTCCTAAATTTTTTAAAACACACACACACACACACATTTTATTTCTTGAGTCAAATGTTTTAGTAGTATACGACTTCATATACAATGGACATTAGCCTTTCAAAGGGAACTTAACAAGGCAGCCTAGAAGCAGAAGGCATTCTTCAATTTTTTTTACCACAATCTAGTAGTTTATTCCTTCCAAGAGCTTTGTGTTTTCTCAAAAAGCTAGTACACTTGAGCCATGTTAAAAATACCAAAGTCAATGTCATCTTCTCAATCACTTGGACTCATCTTAATGAATCAAACCTAACATTATCCACTTGGCAATTTGAATTCTTCCTAATGGTTTTTTGGTCTGCCTACCATTATGCTAATTGAGCTATATTTATAAATGATATTAAAATGCTAATCCAGGAATATTCACAGATGAGATGAACCCAACCTTCTTTGTTTGAACAAACAGACTTGCATATTTTTCTGCAAATCAAAATGATTTTGTTAAATTTTCAGTCGAGTCATGGAATTATTCATTGTTTCTAAAGTCACTTTGTTTCACTGTTTTTGTTGTGAGTAAATTAAATGCTCAAGAAAGCAACTGTGAGATTTAACAAAGTTTTTATATAAACAACTTATGTTGGTGAGTAGTCCTGCCAGCTTATTTCTGCCAGAGTTTGTCCCTGAAACAGTACTCATAACAGAACCATGTGGAACTTACAGATTCCAGGAATTAGTACACATTTTAAGACAAGTTTTGAATATGTTCTTCCTTCCATGTACTCTTTTCCTCTTATTTTTACCTTTCTTCTTCTTTGTCTTTTTGCTAGACTTCCTTTCTTGAATAGTTGAAAAAACAAGTGTCAAGGTAGCAGTCTATTGAATTTAAATTTGTAGCTATTACGATTACTTCATTTCCTTTCACTACAAGGAAGGGCATGAGATAATTTTACTATGAGTTATACACAATCTAGTGACCCTAAAGATCTTTTACTCTTAGAAGCCCTTTACAATCTTCAAGACTCAGAATTAGAGGACTGAAGATAACAGGAAACTGATTTCTATTCTTGGCACTGACAAAAAAAAATCAAAATAAGGACATTGAATAAGTCATTTAAATCTTCTGGATCAGTTTCCTCAGCTATCAAACCAGGTAGCTGGATGATTTTCAAGTACCCCTTTTAACATTTTCTTTGAAAGTATGCTTAGCTAACAAAGAATTGAGTCACTCTGTCCAATTTGGAGAATTTCACAATCTTTATAGGAATCAATAAACTATAAAGGGTATTGGTATGAAGTGAAAAAGTATGAACTGGACTATAACGAATCTGAAATGGAATCCTGTTATATTACTTACTAGCTGCATGTGATAAGTGATCATTTTAATTTAGTGTTACATTGTTGCTTTAGCAAGCAGCAAATGATGAAAAGTATATATAGAAATAAATTGGTAAATGAAAATAATTATTCCTATTCCTATTCTTTTTCATATTGAGCAATATCTATAAAGATGACTTGATCAGAAAGATTCTTTATTTGTCTTAGGATGACAGATGGTGTCTTAGATAATAAGGCTTCCCACAGTACACTGCAATGACAGACTCCGTAGCATGTGCTTTACTAGATTCTGTACTAACAGGTTTTCTACTGCCAGAATTTTAAGGTATCAAGCCAAAAGTTTAGTTGGAGACTAATGAATAGATTCCCACAAATATTGGAATGAGCTAATGCTTTATTCATGAATGTAACTTTTCAGTATTTGGCAAGGTAATTACAGTGACCATTCAGAATAAATTCTAGCTTTCTGTGAGTAGTGGATATTTAGTGGAGTCTGTTGAAATTTTTAAACATATACATATAATTTAATATGATTGGCTCAGAATGCACTACATTGCCAGTTCTTCCTTCTTTGGCTTTTATTTATTTACAATGAACATGATTGTAATTTGGACCAAAATATTTAATTAACTTAAATGTTTATTTTAAATTGCACTTTTTCTTTTGTCTGTCGTGGGTCTTAAACTCTGGGCCTGAGGGCTGTCCCTCAGCTTTTCAGCTCGAGGCTAGCACACTACCACTTGAGCCACAGTGCCACTTCCGGTTTCCTGGTAGTTAATTGAAGATAAGAGTCTCACGGACTTTACTGCCTGGGCTGGCTTTGAACAGCTATCCTCAGATCTTTTTTTATAACAAATAACACAATAATAATTCATTTTGTATTAGAACCCTAATGCCAGCAGATGATGGAAAAATTAAATTTGAATATTGAATAGAAGTAAATATAAGGTAGCAAATACATTAAAAATTGATGTAATTTGCCAAAAGTAGCATAGGTAACATTTATTCTTTTATCCATAGAAAAGAAGAACAAATGTTTTTTTAAAAAAAAAACACAAGTTATTTCACTTTAAGTGGTCATTTAAGAAAAAATAGAAGGAAAGAATAAGAAATTAATCTCTACATAATAAAAAAATTTTGCATAATTCACTGGTATATTCCAAGTGTCCAGTCAAGAATATTGTCAAGCATATAAGACATTAAATAAATGTTGGATAAATGAGCAACGCTCCAATAGACACAGAACTAATTTCTGATGTGGCCTTCCTGTGTGTGTTTTTTTGTTTGTTTGTTTTACTAATCCCTAAAATGTTTTTTATCTTAACCCTGTGGGGGACAAAACCCTATAAAAAATAACAACATCTTTGAAATTCACAGTTCCTTTTTCTATAAAGTAAATTTTGTTAAAATAAGAAAAACTAGTTAACACAATGTTGCTGTATAGTAGAGAGTGAATTCTCTGTTGAATTATTTTTATCATTTCATATCACATAAACCTATCAAAATTGAGTACATTCTTATAAGTCAAGTGCAATAATGACATAATAGCTTTAACTCATAAATACAGTAGCTATATCTTTTTTAAATGTATCTTAAAACAAATCAAGAAATTATTATTTATAATACATGGAAATATGACATTTTAAAAATGTAACAATGATAGCAATGGCACCTACAACTCATACTTGATGAACAAATGGTCATGTTGATGTATATATTTTTGTTAAAATGTAGAATTTGCTCAATATTATATGTAGCTCAGAAAAGGAATATATTTGCATTATGTTTAAATACTTATACAAAGGGATTTCAATTCAAATTGCCTGTGAGTACAGTTCATCCTGATCAATGTCACCCCTTTCATCATTTTCCCACATCTCTTCCAAACACACCCTTTCCTCTCATTACCTGGTTTCATTTTGATGTATGTACATTGAATATTATAACCGCCTTTCCTTACTTCCTTTCTCCATTTCTCTACCCACTCCCCTTAACTTCATATCCCCAGGACCACAAGTTCCAGCTACCTGGTATTCAAGGTACTCAAAGGACTTACCCAATTGGAATATTCTTCTGCATATATCATACTATTTGTATAGATATTCATATGGCCTTGTATATATATATATATATATATATATTAGATATAACTTCCAAATATGAGAGAAAACATGTGTTCCTTTGTCCCTCTGAACTTGACTTACTTCATTTCACATCATTTTTTCCAGGCCGATACATTGCTTTACAAATGACAGAACATTATTCTTCACAATGGAGGAGTAAAATTCCATTAATGCTATTTCTGTGATCTCAGGAAATGCAGATCCACTGAAATGAGAGAAAAGAACAACATATTAGTGAAGTAAGCCAGGCCCAAAGAAACATAAGTCCCATGTTTTCCCTTATTTGCAATAACTAGTATATGTCTGAGACAAGCAGAAATGGTCAGGTAAGTTGATGTTAAGCGAAATGAACCCCAAGTTAAGAACTCAAATGTTTTTCTTTCTTGCTATTGTGTCTAACATATTTATAAGATATTTCTTTGTTACTTTGTATGTCCCTCCCCCACGGTATAACCCTTATTTTCACTGTATTTGATGTCGGTATAATTTGTGGAGGGGAAGGGAAGAAACAAATTGTTTGAATAGGGATACAGGTGTACCCATTGCACCAATGAGATGTACAAGATGTTATGTCGAAAATGAACTTTACAACTTTGGGGCGGGGAGGGGGGAGGTGGGAGGGGGAATGAGTGGGAGGTGGAGATGGGATGGGATGGTAAGGGGAAACAAAGGAGGAGGCAACAATGCTTGACAAAAATTGTACTCATTACCTTGCCCATGTAATTGTAACCCCTCTGTACGGTATTTTCACAATAAAAAGAAACATACTCTAGTTAATCTAATTCCCTTAATAATTTAAAGTCCCGGGTAATGCAAAGGTGTTTCTGGGTGATGACTTGGACTAAAAACAATTACTTAATATATTTCCAATGAAAAATCATTACATGTAGTCAAAGTTACTTATCATTGTATTTAGCCACTGATACTGAAAATTTTTTCCTATATATGGAAGGTTGAGCCAGTGGTCCTTCAGAACGTTGTGGCCTATATTAAGTAACTCTCCATTATTGTTTTCCCCTAGAGATCTTAGATGAGAGAGCTTAAGCTGTTATAGACTGTTATTAAGTGAAGAAGGTAATACTGACAAAAAGGCTTTAATAAATTGTTATTTTGAAGTGTCATTTACTCAAGGACAGCTTTTCTCAAAATGTATTATTATAACCTATTAGAAAGAAACTCATCAAAGAAAAATTGCACTAGTATGATCTTATAATACTGAGAAAGAATACATTTTTAAGGGAAAATAAATTATTCTCACTTTAGTAAATGGCTAAAATAATGTCTTTTGTTTTGCATCCTTTTGTTTGAAACAAGTAAATTGGTGGCATATTAAGGTACTAAAAATAAAATTTGACTGGGGCAAGAAAACCTTAATAACATTTATTTTTGAGAAAACTTAGTACTTTTCATGCTGCTTAACCTAAAAGCATATCTCATTTGCCAATATAATTTATTTTGCAAAACTTTCAAACATACACAAAAGTAGATATTGCAATATAATAATCCTCCATAATTCCATCAGCCAGATCTAGTAATTATTAAGATTTTGTAATGGCTAGATCAGTATATCCCTTTCTCTTTTCCACATTCTTTTTTTTGTTTTTATTTTATTGTGTTGTAAAGGTGATGTACATAGGGGTTAGAATTACATAACTAAAGTGATGAGTATAATTATTGTTGAATATTGTTACCCTTCCCTCATTTTTCTCCCATTTTCCTGCCTCTTGGACACCCCCCACCCCCCAGCCAAATTGTAAAGTTCATTTCCAGCATAGTATCTTGTGAGTATGGCTGTTGCATTGGTTCATCCTTTGTCTTTTGTTTCACCATTCTGTTATTCCCCTTCCCTTCCACAAATCAGACAGAAGTATATACAAGACAAGGGGTACCAGAATCATAAACAGTGATGACAGGTGATAAACCAAAGGGGGGAAAACAAAAGAAAAAAGAAATAACTTCACACAGTACATTAACAACAATGACAAAATTCCACTTGTTTCCATACCTTGGAGTTCATTTCAATTAGCATAATTTAATATGGTCATATGTAAATTACAATTGAGCTATTGTGATCCTCTATGACTATCCTAGACATATACTAATTATTACAAATGAAGGAAACTGTGGAGCCTATGTTTCTTTGGGTCTGGCTTACTTCACTTAAAAGGATTTTATCCAAGTCTTTCTATTTCCTTGTGAATGGGATGATGTCATTCTTTCTGATGAAAGCATAGAATTCCATTGTGTATATATACCACATCTTCTTTTCAAATTAATTTACTTGATCCATTCATCCACTGAGGGGCCGGGCATCTGAGTTGGTTCCATATCTTACCTAGGTGAATAATGCTGCAATGAACATAGCTGGGCTGATAAATTTAGTATGCCTTGTTTGTGCTCATTTGGGTAAATGCCCAAAAATGGGATTGCTGAGTCATAGGGGAGCTCTATATGGAGTCTTTGGAGGAACCTCCATACTGCTTTCCAGAGATGTTGAACCAGTTTACATTCCCACTAATAGTGTAATAGCATGCCCTTTTGGCCACGTTCCTGCCAGTATCTATCATTTGTTTTCTTGATAATGACTATTCTAACTGGAGTGAGGTAGAATCTCAATGTGGTTTTGATTTGCATTTATTTTATGGCCAGAGATGTTGAGCATTTCTTCATGTGTCTATTGAATATTCTTATTTCCTCTCCAGAGGCTTCTCTTTTTAATTCTTTAGCCCACTTATTAATGGGGTGCTTGTTTCTTTGAGGATTTTTTATTGGGGGATTTAATTTTTTTAGAGCTAGGTATGCTTTTTTACATGAAGCCCTTGTCCATTATAAAGCTAGTGAAAATCATCTCTCAATCTGTGGGCTTTCTGTTGATCTTGCTAGCTACATAGGACTCCATTTTCTTTACTGAATTATTTTAACTTATTTTACAAACTTTTCCAAACAAGGGTAGATTTTACAAAATCACATTTAGAAATTAACATATTTAGCAATTTTAAGAATGATTTCTGTCATCTAAAACACAGGCCAATATTCAAGTTTTCTCAATTGTTTCTGAAATATTTCATTTTTTCTCTTTAACATTAACCTTACATAAAACTGTGAAGCACATTGATATTTTACCAAAATCATCTAGGGTTGATGTATGTTATAAAATGAGTTTATACAATAGGAAAACAAATTTCTACAGGACTGGAGTGTGTTAAATGATTGTAACTGACTATATATAGAATTATCTTTCAGGTACGCTCATGCAAAACATCTGTCATTTCACAAATTTTTGGTAAATAGAATTCTATAGGTTATTTTAATTATTAGATAATTTTTCATGAAGGAAAATTATTCAGTCACGCAAAGGGCTTTGATGCATTATGAAATGGTTTCAAATTATGATATGATGGTGCATTGGAGAATGTTAATAAAAAGTTTTGTATGTTTGAAATCCCTTTCTTTTCATTACCCAAATCTAACACACATAAACCATATACATACACAGTTATGTATGCACACACAAATATACAAATATACATATACCTTGAAGTTATGGACAAAAGGATTTGAGGGTTTTTGTTGCTTTGAACTTGATAGGTTTTATTTGTAACAGAAAGCACTTTTGAGGAGTAATTAAAAGAATTATCTATGAAATGAGTTAAAATATTTTAAAAGTAAATATATATGTGTGTCATTTCTAGTCTGATAGTTTGGCTTCAATCACAGAAAAGGAAGTGATAAAATAGGCATATCTATTTCTTTCAATGCTGACAGCATCTGTTGTGACAGTTATGGAATTGGTGAAAAAATAGAGTATTTTCAAAATTGTCAAACTGAAGCATAATTTTTTCATACAAATTAAATAAATGTACTGTGGAAATCCACAAATGAGTGAACAGATTCCAGGCAAGCATTAAGTCACTGAAAGCCAGACATTACTTCTTTAATGTCATTTGTCTGTAAATTTTTGATTTCTTAAATCACAAATAATTTTGTCTTCAATTTTTGTAAGTCTGTGTAGACTCAACTCTAAGAATGAGGTGCATATTTGCGATTCATTTAAAGAAGTAAAGAGACGTGAATGTCATACTTTATATTAAATTGGTAATAACAAATAGAATCTAATTATAATCATCCTTAGGTATTCTGATGTATCTTTTTGTAAATTCCACACAACATAATGTCAAATATTTACAGAAGAAAAACATCTGAACCCCAGTGACTTAGAGCAAGAAGGGACATAGGTTTTCTACTGTGCCTTTAGAATGATTGCAGACAATGAGCCCCAAAGGGAGTCAATAATGTATTCTTAGACACACATCAACTAGGTGACCGAACTATAGACTCTGAACTCAAATATGTGTATCCTTCTGGCCAGCTCAAAGACCTATAACCTAGAGTACTGAATGATACTAGGATTAATTACACATTACATAAATAATAAATTATACAAAATAATTTTGATTTTGACTCAATTTTCTGTATTATGACAAATTTAAATTTGTATTAACATATTATTTATATATATTAGTGATTTTAGTGATCTATATACATTTTATGTTAATAAGTTATAGAACAATAGCAGGGATTGCTTCATCTTCAGGTGGAACAGCAAAACTACAGACTGATCCTTCAGCTTCATAGTGGCTTGCTTCTCCTTTTCTGTACGAGTTTCTAAACTATGAAAAGAAGAACTTTTGGAAGGATGAGGAGTTAAGAGTTCATTCGGCTGTCCAGATGTATCCAAGTACCCAGTTATTTGGCAATAAATACATCTGGGCAACTGATTGAACTTTTCGCTTTTCATAACTCAACTGGAACTCTCTACAACATAACAGCCTGCTAGATAATCCTGTTTGCAATGTCTTGATGTAATGAGCTAGGGAGTAAGGAGCATCTATGTGTAAATGTGAGTGGGAATGAATTTTGGTACAAATCTACATTGAATTGCAAGTATCTTGACAAAAGAAATTATTTTACTGCTGGGAAGGTGGCTCAGTGGTAGAGTGCTTGCCATGCATGCCTGAGGCCCTGGGTTTGATTCCTCAGCACCACATAATCAAAAAAAAATAGTTATTTTACTCTACTTGTAAAAGTAAAATCAAACTAATAGAAAGGTTTGAAACATTCCCATCAGTGGTATTTATCATATATCTACCTCAAAGGTTTGAGGTAACTGTATGTTTCCACATGCTTGAGAATAGCTAGCAAATGCAGGCTCATATGATTCACATGATGTATGTATGTATGTATGTATGTATGTTCATATACATAGCGAGAAAAAGCCATATCATGCTATGTCTTTAAACCCATCTCATGTATTTCCACCAATCTCTACACAATTTCATTTTATTCAGAGCAATGATCACTATTTGAAACTATCTTATCTATATATTTACATAATATATGAGCAAGAGCCTCATTCATCTTGTTTCTCACCATGTACTCACCATTTAATGATTTGGCATAGTACCTAGCATATAATAGGCAATCAATAAATACTCAAACACATGAAAATTGTGTTGTAACAACGTCAGCCTTGCAAATCACTTTGAATAAATTTCCAACACAGAAATTTAGCATACGGGTTCTGCAATAGATTTTCTCTTTAAAAGTCTTTAGATCACTTGCTATATAGATACTTACACTGAGATAATTTAGGGATAGTTCTGCTACTCCCTATGGAGAAGGCAGCTTCAAACTACTGGCATGTTGCCCATTAAGACAGAGCCTCTAAATATCTGTTACTATAACCACAGAATAATAATAATATTTTTCACTATCTACTTTAACTGTATTAATTTGGAAAATGTGAAAAACATATAATCCTGCACACTGTAGATTTTTTAACTGTTCTATTAATTCTCACTAAATTTGACAGTAGTTAATGTCTCAAGAAGCTAGGGAGGTAGCATAGTCGTAGGACACCTCTCTATCATGTGTGAGGCCCTGGGTTCCCTTCCTAACACCTTAATTCTTTCACAAAATATATGAAACAGAAGCATTTAATAAACACAAATAAGGTAAAAAGTTTCATTTCCATCCCAAGTACAGGGAAAATAATACATTTGTCTCCACAAGCACTTTCATTATTTGGAGCAGAAAAGTAGAGAATAAAAGACTGACTCTAGGCCTGATTTCAAATTAAATAGTTACCTAACATTTATGGATGTAATGCAATGTCAAGCACAGATGTAAGTCTCATGCAGTTAATGCTATCCCGCTTCATTTCACTGAAGTCTCACTATGGAAAAGGAATTATAAAAGAGCCTAAGATATTTAACTGTATATTCAAAATTCTTAGATTTATTCATACTATGGATATTATGGAGAAGCATCCAGTTTTATGTCTGAAGCATTGTATTCCAGGTAGGTCCAGTAAAAATGCAATAGGTTACCTATTATTATCTTGTGGTATAGATCATATACTCAACTTAATAAGGAATTAATAATTTCCAGGGAAGTCTATTAGCCTAGGGCTTTTTCCCTGAAATAAAATATAACTGCTGGATAGTGTAAGGTTATGAAATTGCCTTGCCCAAATATTGTTCTGAAGAATATCAATTGTCAGCTATATGGAAATGTTTTCAGTATAAACCTGTTTAAAGAGAAAGCTCTAGATTATTTGTTATAAATTTTCCAGTCCTGGGCTGGGAAGGTGGCTCAGTGGTAGAGCTCTTGCCTTTTATGCATGAGGCCCTGGGTTCAATTCCTCAACACCACATAAGCAAAAAGAAAAAAGCCGGAAGTGGCGCTGTGGCTCAAATGGTAGAGCGTTAGCCTTGAGCTGAAGAGCTGAGGGACAGCGCCCAGGCCCCACAACCAGAAAGAAAGAAAGAAAGAGAGAGAGAGAGAGAGGGAGGGAGGGAGGGAGGGAGGGATAAAGAAAGAAAAAAAGAAAGAAAGAAAGAAATTTTCCAGTCCTAGTAATTCAGTGAATTCAAAATTATACAATAAATTAAGACCTTACAATTGAAGGCAGAAAGTATGAGTTTGGCTTCATAGAATACATTTCCAAATGAACTCACTTTGTTGGGAGATCTTATATTTTCTGATCATAGAGAAGTTTTTAATTTCAAAAGTTTATAGATAATAATCAAAATCATAAATATAAATCACCATCAAAATCAGAGAATTTACTATTGTAGTCAAAAGTGGATTTTAATATGACAAATGTATGCTTTATGAGAACACACATTTGAAGACAGAAGTAACACTCCTACAATATTCAATAGGTATAAAAATAATTTTAAAATTGAGTTCTTTCCAAATTGTCATCAATCTGTGCAGTATTAATATTTTTCTGGGACTAATCTGAACATTTTTTACTAAGTCATTTTTTATTTTACCATCTGCTAAATGTTCAATGGGTACAATACCAGAGGGAATGTTTTGAACAGTGATAACTGACTAAATCAAACCTCTATATGTAATATTATATATTCAATTAAAATGTTTTAGTATAAAAAGTCAGACAGGAATCATCTGTTGACTGTATTTTGTGATTTTTGTAAGCATTCATTTGCAGATTGTCTCTCATTATCAAAGAAATTCATCTACTATATCATCATAATGGTTTCATGGAGATCAGAATGATCATGAAAACTGTATCTTTTTTTCTTTTCTTTTCTTTTTTTTTTTTTTTGGTTTTGAGGGCTGAACTCTGGGCCTGGGTGCTGTCCCTCACCTCTTCAGCTCAAGGCTAATGCCCTACCACTTGAGCCACAGCGTCATTTCTGGCTTTTTTTTTCTGCTTATGTGATGCTGAGGAATCGAACCCAGGGCCTCATGCATGGGAGCAAGCACTCTACCATTGAGCCAACTTCCCAGCTCAAAAAGTAAATCTTTTCATAGATTAATCCACACCATCCAGTTTTGCTTAAAAGATCAGGAGAAATACTATTATGCATCTTCTTTTTAAATTCATCAAACCACTTCCAGGAAAGAAAGCATAAAAATTAATTTCAGGATAGAAAATGTAATTGAACAACTAATTGAAAACCAATCTTTCTCAAGTGCCAAATGAATTAGAAATGGTTAGCTTCAGAGAATGCAACAAAATAACCTGTTTTTACAGTAAACCTGTAAACTATCCTCTCTAGACACAATTTTAACAAAACCACACTTCCTTGATTTTTAGGTAGGGCCTTCTGACTCCATATACCTTCAACTTCTGCAAGTCTCTTCTATTACCATCCCTTCAATAAGCTAATTACTTTTTTTAAAAGAGCCTCATTTTTATTAAACTACAAACTAGCAGGGAATAACCCACACTAACCAAGAAACAAATGAGTAAAAAATTCTCAACACCTAAATCGTCACTGGTTATTTAGTAGTTTGCTGAGAAATGTGGTCTGCACGAATAGGAGACTAAAAATGCTGCTAGATCAAGAAGTACTTTAAACTGTAGGATTTAAGGAGACATGTAAGTCACAGTAAAGGAAAGTTGTCACTGTACAATAGTGATATTTGCTCATTATTATATCATCAGACTTTTAGAAAATTTAACCATGACATATCAGACCTTAATGTTTTTACTATTTTTGTTTATTATTTTTACTCAGCACTTGACTAATGACTATGAAAAAGTACTTATATACAGTTCCTTTTCTCAGAAATTTGTCTTTAAGGCAAAATCTTGAAAAGGGAATGGTGGTAACAGCCTTTATTGCCTGAAGAATTTTTACATTTATTATTTTTTTCACTTTAGAGATGATTACTGATTATGCTGTTTAAGTATTTTGAGTTTGAATTTTATTTCTAACTTATCCAGTGGAGATCTCATATTAATTCAATTATTGTCAAGTATTCACACTATTTGAATGACATATGCTAATGATACATGTCATATGCTGACACAATAAGCATAAGTTTTATAATCATTTAAATATAAATTTGTACTTGGAAGTGTCACATTAATTAAGATTATTCTGCAGTATCTTGCATAAAATTACAACATTGAAAAATATTTGTTCTCCTTCTGACCTTAGAAAAGGTAGTTTCTGTAATTGATGTCCAGAAATCTTACAATGGTTTAGAGATGGCATGAAAAGTTTTGTTAATTATGCTATAGAAAGAGATAAGAGATTGGTCTAACTAGGCACTTACCCATCCTAAATCTGTTCCTATTATTCAACCTATGTTGCTCAGTTCAAAACAGAGTTGGCTCATTGATTTTAGAGCCACTGATCATTTTTTGTACATAAAGTCATGTAAATGTGTATATATGTTTGCGTCTCTCCTTCTCTCTCTATATATAGACATACACATATGCCACTTCATCAATATAAACATATTACACATTCATAATTTTGATAGTCGTATAATTCTTTAATAAAAATAAATTAATTCTGTCAGTATCTGACAAGGTTTAAATTTTTTTGTGAAACACTTATCTATCTGGATTTGAATACAGGAGTTCATAGATATTTTTTGTGTTTAAAGAATGCTGAGAGTTGGGCTGGGAAGGTGGCTCAGTGGTAGAGTGCTTGCCTTGCATGCATGAGGCCCTGGGTTCGATTCCTCAGCACCACATAAGCAGAAAAATCCAGAAGTGGTGCTGTGGCTCAAGTGATAGAGCACTAGCCTTGAGCTGTAGAGCTGAGGGACAGTGCCCAGGCTCAGTTCAGGCCCCATGACTGGCAAAAAAAAAAAAAAAAGAATGCTGAGAGTTCTACTGAGATGGTATACAGATCAGTAAGCTGATTACACTTGTCATGTTAATTTTGTGCTTCTAGCCTTTACATCTTGAAAGATTTTGCATACCTCTTCCCTTTGTGTACAATTATTCACAGAGCATTTCTTGTTTATTTATTTTTATTGTGAAAGTACTGTACAGAGGGGTTACAATTACATGGGCAAGATAATGAGTACATTTCTTATCAAGCATTGTAGCCTCCTCCTTTCTTTCCCCTTCCCATCCCTTCCCATCCTCCCCCTGCCCTCCCCACAGAGCATTTCTTTTTGCAAAATATTTTCATATGAACTCAGTTGTTTGAGGAAACACATAATGGAACATGTTTGTGTTACATAATGGAACATGATTTGTGTTACATAATTTATGATATTAAATATCCTAAAGTGCTTATGAACACTTGTAGAGTATTTTCTTTCAAATAAAATCAACTTTAATACAATTTTGAAGGTAACGGTATACCATATGCAAGGCCTCAGTTTTATCCTCATCATCCCCCCAAAAAAGAAAATAAAAGAATAAAAAATTTAACAACATAGAAAAATGTGATTTTGCCCTCAAGTTATTTTAGTTAATAAACTGGTGATCTATATACAGAATAAACTTCTATGATACTTACTTTTTCTATCTAATTAACGAATTGAAACTTAAAAATTAATTATTTGCCACTTAATATTTCGATCTATATTTAAAGGAAAATATAGATACAAAAACTATGACATTGATTTTTTTCCCTGATTCTGGGGCTTGAGTTTAGGAACTGGGTGCTTGCTGTCTCCTGAGTAGTAGCTGGGATTATGGACTTGAGCTACTGGTGCTGGCTCAGTTAATTTTTAAGAGGTTATAATATTAGAGTAATAATGGGATTCTACCATAGCTGAGAATGTGAATGATAAAATGTTTCACAAAATGATAGATCAACCAAGCTATGGCAAATATGATTTGTTTTTCTGTTACAAATTATTGGAGTAGAGTTTATTTTACCATCTTTGAGACTTTTAAATTAGTGTAATATTTGGACACTTAAAATAAGTATTGAAAACTAGTTTCAATTCTCCTTTTCACATTAGAAAAAGGAAAAGATTTTCTGTCTATACTTGAATGTTAAGAAGATTAAAGGTAAAAGATACTGATATTTATTAGTCAGTGAGCATTTCTTTCTGTCATTTATTTGAAGACCTCCCAGAACAAAAGGTATTTATGTGTTGGCTGGCAGGATTTTATCTTATACAAACAGCCTAGCAGTTTTGTTGTTATCACTGTATTCTACAAATTATTTTGAGTTCCTGAATATTAGAAGGCCCAATGTTATGTGTTTGTGGCAGAAGAGGATGATTATGTGATATACTTTTGTACTTATAGTATGATAAAAGTGAAATGTGAAGATTGAGGAACAAAGAAGAGAGAAAACATTAAATTAGTAGTTCAAGTGGCTAGAAGAGTAGTTCTATTAAGTGAAGTGAGAAACAAGGAGATGAAGTTTATTCTAGAAAAATTGACTTCCAAAAGTCTAAAAAACACCAAGGAAATATTATGAAGCTAGATTTTCATTTTTCATTATCATATTCCTTGAAAACATTTATGTCAGACAAAATTATCTTTAACATTATACCATGTTCTCAAGTCATTCAACTGTCTTTCTTTTTGTCTCTCTGTCATACACACACACACACACACACACACACACACATCCTTGCATTGAGAGCACAATGAAAATATCATTCCAATATTAACTCTTAGAATGGGTTTATAATCTCAGAAAGAAATAGATGTGTAGTGTGGGAAGAGTGTGTAATAAAAATCCCCAATACTAAATAAACCTTTTAAAAATACAAAACAGGCTTAACCACTTTATTCTATGTTAGTCTATGCAGAAAAAGCAAAGGATGTCTTTTGAGGAACCTCCATACTGCTTTCCAAAGTGGTTGAACAAGTTTACATTCCCACCAACAATGAAGTAAGGTTCCTTTTTGTCCACATCCCCTCCAGCATCTGTTGTTGTTAGAGTTCTTGATTTTTGCCGTTCTAACTGGAGTGAAGTG
>NW_012267449.1:515739-516115 GCF_000151885.1 Dipodomys ordii
TGCAATGCTTGGTAAGAAATGTACGCATTATCCTGCCCATGCAATTGTAACCCCTCTGTACAGTATGTTCACAAATTAAATTAAATTAAATTAAATTAAAAAAAGAAAAAGCAAAGGATTTTTATGGTAATTGCCGCGGACCGGGTTCTGTTGGGACAACGGAGGACACCTAGGGGAGGAACTGGAATAGGTGGGGAGATGGCAAATAGACAACTCACACACATTAGGAGTGGATGCTGAGTGCTGAGTGTGATTTAATGCAGAGGATAACAAACTTTTACAGCAAAAAGTCTCCATAAGAAAGGGCAAAAGGTTACACAATCTTGCTGCAAGGCTTCGTTCTTGGATAGTCACCAGCTGGTCGCCTGAAAGGGCA
>NW_012267449.1:516865-534232 GCF_000151885.1 Dipodomys ordii
CATAAGAGGGGTTTCAGGGTAGCACTTAACTCTGGTGAGTTAGTCATATTTTTAAGACACTCATCAGATATTGGAGTCGTCAACACTCTTAAGAAAGAGCTTTGAATAAGGGAACGTTGACAATGAGTAAGTACGATGAACAGCAGAAACAGTAAAAGATTAATAGGCACTCTTATATAGTGAGGAAAAGAAAGGCAAGAACAGAAACACATCTTTCCCAGGGGTTTGTCAGCCTTTCCAGGAGGTAGGCCTCTATGAAGGCCTATTCTCCGAGGTAGACTTCGGTGAAGTCCCAAAACTTGGAGATAGGTCTCTGAAGCCCCTTTCTTAGGTCTGATAGATGGTTTCCCATGCTAAGCAGACTCCACTGGAGTAGGCGTGGCAGGTAATTACTAGAATTCACAGTGAATGTTCTGACAATATTTGTTGTCAGTGTGAAGACTGATAGTGATATGGTCACGAGTAGTGTAGCATGGATTCTCAGCAAGTTTGTATACAATTTAATTTGCAGTACTTTAACAATCTACTGTGGAAATCTCTGTAAACATCTGCTAGGGTTTATGGTATAACAATTCCTTGAAAACTAGCTTACAGAAATACAAAGTATTCACTCTACAGTTATTTGATAAGTAATTTGAATTTCATGTTTTCTTACCTTAGATATGTGTTAATCAACAAGAGAAACTAAAGAGTCTTGCTTCAATTATCCAGCACAACTGATCTTTTGTTTGCAATTTTCAATATTGTTCTATACAATCTTTATTAGATAATACACTATTAGCTGCTCACTTGATACATAGAGTAGGTGTATTTAATATAATAAACTTAATTTATTTACTTTGGTATAAACCAGTTGTTGCTGCCCTCTGGAGAATATTGTTGCTTAATTAAGATTGCTTTATTTTGAAAAAATCAAAACTAACACTAGGAATCTCGTACAAAATATGATCATTTTATAAAGCTTTTTCAAATTTATGGCTTTTGCATGCTACTAAAAAATGAATCTTTTTATTTTAGGCTGGATTGCATAGTTTTTCCTAATGGTTGCAAATTAAGGATATATTTTTAAATTATTTTGTGATCTTTAAGTAGATATACAAAAGGGATTTCAATTGAACATACAATTGATAAGTACAATTTATCTTGGTCAATGTTCTGCCTTTTATCATTCTCCCCCCATCTCTCCCAACCCCACCCATCATAATTCTTTCTTCAAAACATTGATTTGAAGGTATATTTCCTCCACTGGGTGATTTAGCAGAATTCCAGATAAATGAAGCCTATACAAGAAATTTTAGAAAAACTGATAGCTTTAAATTTGTTGAAAAATTGCAATTTTGTTGAAAAAAGTGCTATTTCTTGATTGCTTCTACAATATGCCATATTTATCCTTTTACTAAATTAAGTATTCACTGTTTCCTATAAGTGTATTTACATTTATTGAAGCCATAAAAGTTATTTAAATTTAACTAATTTTTTTCTTTTCTTTTTCTCTCCCCAGAAAATGAATCCAATCTGTTAAGTTTCCTTTTCTCAATTTTCCACTTGGGTTGCTGAATACTAAAGCAATCATGGTGAACCTGAGGAACGCGGTGCACTCATTCCTGTAAGGACATTGTTATACCTCTTAGTTTCATAAAAAAGATAGCTTTATGTTTGTTTATATATATAAAACATGCTTCTATGTGATCAGGGACATATAGCTGATAAAGTATTATGTCAAAAAATAAAGTACTGAAACTTTTGGCAAATTTTAAACACATCATTGGATAAATAGCAAACCCAAAATACTTCTGATTAACTTTGAGGATAGACTAGGGGTGTAGCTCTGTAGCAAACAGTGGTCTTAGCATGTCCAAGACCCTGGGTTCAATCCTCAAAACCAAAAAGTAAAAAGTAATCTAATAGCAGAAAGGAAATATACTTTAAAATTTACTTAAGTTCTTTTATGACACGTCTTTTTAGTACTTTACATAGATTATATCAGTTAACTTGAACAACAGCGCTAGATCATCTCTGTAATCTTTCTGATAAAGGAACTGATACCTTAATAGATTAAGTGACAGATTTAAAAAATCATAGAAATAATAGGGCCAGGACATTGTCCATAAGCCAAATAAATGGAAAGGTTAACCAAAGTTGAAAGCAAAATAACTTGTCTCTAATTGGTCCCTTTAATAATTTCTATTTATGCTAGTCATAAATTTTGATAGATTTTTTTAAGAGATGTAGTCTCAATACATGCTGGCATCAAGCAATTCTGCTGCCTTAGCTTCCTGGTTTGATGTCAATTTTTGAATCATGTATTATTTTTGCTTATTGTCTATATCCATATTGTTTAGAATACCAGGTAACTTTGTCTAATAGTTATTTCCAAGTAGATATCCGAATATATTTTCTATCCATTGTACAATAATAGACAAAATATTTTTCATGTTGTCTTCATTGTCTTAACAACATAGAAGCATATTAACATGGTATTAAGAATGACAAGGTATTTTGGGCTATCTTAGGCATTTAAAAGAAATAATTTTTAAATATGCTAGAAAATTACCATAATATTTTGACTTAGGTTTAAATCATGCCTACATCTTTTTAGAATAAGTGTTCCAGCTTTGGTTCAGAAAGTATATACACATGTATATGTTACATTATGGATATGACATAATTTTGATAGCTAAAATTAGCTAGTTTTACCACTCTAAATTTCTCTGATAATATTAATGACTCAGTCATTAAGTCATTAACCATTGACTTACTAGTCAATCAAATGACACGTTTTCTCTTTATAAAAACAAAATTTTCACTTCAAAGAACAAGTAGATGAGATTTAAATATTTATATGGAGAAGTCATAGACACTGGATGTTAATATCATTATGTTTCAGTTCTCCAATTCCAAAAAGAATCTTCCAACTTCTTACACAGAAATTCTCTAGCTTTATTTATCAGGTCTTAGAAATGAGAGTGAAGGAGAAAAGTTGACAGCACAAGGCATGAAATTGTAAATATGAGAAAGTAAGAAAAGTTCCAAAACAACTGAATATGTACTATTATCACAACCCTCTGTACCTCTTCTGGACACTTTTCTGAAGTTGATCTTATAGCAACTTTTTTTCTTAACTTTCAATCAAAAATGCCAAATTCTAATTTTCTTGAAAGGTCACAAAATTCTTTTATTCTTTGTCAGCTGTCTCAAAGGATATTTTGAAGAAATTAATGTTTAAAAAATAAACCATTGCCACAAATCAAACAATTTGAATTGAAAGTTTAATGACCAGTCTTTTAGATCAGTTCAGTTTCAGTTAAGGTCCCCAGACCTGTGACTTTCTTGGCTGTATTGTCTTGAGAAAATTTACTAATCTCGCTTAACCTGTTTTATCATATAATTATTCAGTATAGATCAGTCCTAAACTCATGTGATTGTTATATGTAATCAAATAACATTATACAGATATATTTCAATAAACTAAGTGTCTAACTCATAGCAATCATTCAGGAAAAGTATTCTTTGGCAATAAATAAATTCTGAGGTTTAATTAGGAGAGTAGAAATGATAGGAATAAGATAATCACAGTAGTTAAAGGAAAAGCAAATATATAAGCAATGCAGTGTATATAATTACTCTAATGGGTACCTAATTGGGTTTTTTCCTTCTTCTTAATTTTCAGTGTGCACCTGATTGGCCTATTGATTTGGCAATTCGATTTTTCAGTGAGTCCAGTGGCTGCTATAGTAACTGACCTTTTCAATACCTCCGATGGTGGACGCTTTAAATTTCCAGACGGGGTACAAAACTGGCCAGCACTTTCAATCGTGGTGATAATAATCATGACAATAGGTGGCAACATCCTTGTGATCATGGCAGTAAGCATGGAAAAGAAACTGCACAATGCCACCAATTACTTCCTAATGTCCCTAGCTGTTGCTGATATGCTAGTGGGACTACTTGTCATGCCACTTTCTCTGCTTGCCATCCTTTATGGTAAGTATAGTGGAATTCATTGTCAGTTGCAGATTATACCATAAAATCATGTCAAATATCATAATCAACATTCATCATTCATTATTTTACCTATGGTAATTGCAAAATATAGAAAAAAGCAAAATGTATGACAGAAGGAATTAATGGGTATATTTGGATTTACAAAATAAAGAAGTTAGAGAGTTTTCAAAAAGCAAAGCAGACATTTTATAGCACGTTGAAATTAGACATAGATTTACTGTTCCCCAGAATGGGACATTGACAGAAACATCCCTAGATCTGTATTCTGGACAGCATACCTACTATTACTATTAACAACTTGTATGCTGGTACACGTTTGCTTAGTTTTAGAACTAACTCTTTTAGTGTCCATCTGTATTACTGGTTGAAGAAAAATATTATTTCCAGGTTTCTATAACAGAAACTTAAAAAACTTCTTTTTCTAGAAAGCTATTTGGATTTTAGAGCCTATGTTCTGTTTCTTTTTTTTCTTTTTCTCTTTTTTTTTGTTGGTTGTGGGGCTTGAACTCTAGGCTTGAGCGCTATTCCTCAGCTCTTCAGCTCAAGGCGAGTGCTCTACCTCTTGAGCCACAGCGCCACTTCCAGTTTTCTAGTGGTTTATTGGAGATAAGAGTCTCACGGACTTTCCTTGCCCAGGCTTGCTTTGAACCATGATCCTCAGATCTCAGCCTCCTGAGTAGCTAGGATTACAGGCATGAGCCACCAGCGCCTGGCTATAGCCTATGTTCTTAAACAATAAAATAAATATAAGACATATTGCTATCCTTTTCAAAGAGACAGACTTAACTAAATATCTACAAAGAAAAATGGCACACATAGTCTAAACACCAATATGTTCTGTTTTGTCATACAGAAAGATTTATACACATCTAATTGGGAGATAATGAACTAAGAATGTATTACATGATTGCATTAAAACAGAATGAACACAGTTCAGAAACACTTCACTGAGATAGTGAAGATGGCTAAATCTTGAAGTACACAATTTCATTGAATTACATTAATGTCAGGATCTTAACAGTTGATATTTAAAATATTCACAAAATATTCATGAAAATGGAGTATCATCTATTCCATGATCACTTATTGAGCATTTACTCTATACTAAGCAAACTTTTGGATATTTTGGTTAATATACAGCCTATAATAACAGATTCCTGCCCTGGTGAAGATTATACATTTCTTACTTATGCTATGATTTACTCAAGGTCACATGATGAGACCAGTAGAGTGAGAAGCCAGGTTGTACTCTAGAGTGTTAAAAGTGGGAGGAAGGAGGTAAGCCTATAGTTTTAAAAAATGACTTCAATGAATTGTCAGAAGGGGAGTTAGTTTTGTGAATTGGTTCAGTGCTTCAAATTGTAGCTGATGTCCTTGTATATCATTGAGGTATTTAGCTCACAGGGCATTTCAAAATGGTCATTCTTATTCTTGCAAAATGGAAAGACTTGTTTTTGCAACAATGTACTTTAATAATTACTTCAGTTTAAAAATATTCTTATTGCTATAATTGCTGTTATTGTTATCATATTCTTCCCTTGAGACAGTCGTTGACTTCAAACTTCTGAGATCTGCTATGGTAAGATGGAAGATTCACATTTAGCCTCAACTTTTATACAACACAGAACTTTACAAACAGACAATGATTGTTAAATTAAGAAGTGTCAAACTGAAACTATAAAGAATCAGACAAGCACTTATAAAAAGGTATCACAAGAATAAAGATGAACTAGGGAATTCAGTATTTCAAGAATGACACTATAGTGACTTCTCTTAGGTTTCTCTTTTATCTCTTCTGTGTCTGAGCCAGATCTTGGAAAGGTCTGAAATTCAAGTTCACCAATAGGTATAAATTTTTTTTAATGATCAAATAGGTTGTTTGCATATATGAGAATAGAATAATAAAACCTACTGAGATTCTTGTAGGAAGAGGGGGAGTATGAAGTCATAGAGGGAGGTGAGATTGATGGGAATACATTGTATTACATGTACATGTACAATGAAATCCCTTCTGTATAATTAATGCATGCTAAAGCATCAACAACAAAACCCAAGTAAACCAAAGTAGATTTAACAAGGACACACAACCCCAGTAACAAGCAGTTACTTTACTACTTAATTTACTACCTAATTACTACCTAATGCAATGGAGACAGTGAAATCTAGGTGCAAGATTGAAAGCTTTTTCCTAACTTCAAATAATACAGTAAGATAGGGATAAGAAGTTGTGATATGTCATCACATAGTAGGATGCCTGTCAAGAAAAATAATGTACTGTACATTTCAAAAAGTCAGTGGAAAAGATTTAGTTTGGCTAGCACTCTATTACTTGAACCATACCTTCAGCCTGACTTTTCATTAGTTACTTTACAAATGGAGTTTAGTGGACTTTTCTGTCAGAGCTAGCCTCAAACCACCATTCTACAGATCTCAGCCTTCTGAGTAGCTAGGATAACAGGGGTGAGCCACTGGCTCCCACCTAAGATTTTTAATGTTTTCACCCTAGAGAAGTGATCTTTTTTGAGGAGACACGTGTGTTTGATTTTAAAATTATGTACATGTACATTACATGCACCCTCTTAATATATACTTTATATATTTTTTTATTATTTATTTATTTTTGTCATGGGGCTTGAACTTTGGGCCTGGGCTCTGTCCCTGATCTCGTCAGCTCAAGGCAAGAGCTCTATGGCTTGAGCTACAGCTCCACTTCCGGTTTTCTAGTGGTTTATTGGAGAGAAGAGTCTCATGGACTTTCCTGTCCAGGTTGGCTTTGAACTGTGATCCTGAGATCTCAGCCTTCTGAGTAGCTAGGATTATAGGCATGAGCCACCAGAGCCCTGCTTATATTTTATGTATCAATTAAAATTAAGTTAATTTAAATAAAAACGTGGTTGTTGTGCTGTATAAATTACATGCAAATAAAACCTTTCAAAAACAAAACAAAACGCTATCATTAAGTAATATCATACTGAAAGTACTAGCCATTGTAATAATGCTAAAAGAAAAAGATGTAGATTGGAAAGGAAGAAGTAAAGCAAAACTGTTTCTATGGGTATATATGATGAGAGAAAAATTCCAAAGATGATACAAAAACCTCTTAGAACTAATAAGTGGGTTCAACCAGGTCACGGGTACAAGACCACAACACAAAAGTCAGTCATATTTTCATGGTAACAATGGTTATATGGAAGCAAAAATTAATATTTAATATCATGTACTGTCATTCAAAAGAAAATGCTGCAGTGTAAATGTGATTTAAAAGATATATACCTATTTTCACATTTAGCATTGGAAAATGCTAGTGAAATAAATTAAAGAACTAAATAGATGAAGAGATACACCCAGTTCAAGCATGGGAAGACTCAAAACAGTAAACATCTACTAGTTTGCTAGAATGGCCACAAATTAACTGGTTTAAAAACAAATTGATATAAAGCCCTTGTACAACTAATTGATACTGATTCTGCCCACGAACATAATCCAGAATAATCTCTCCATCTCAAAATCCTTGACTCAATTACACATGCATGGATCCTTCTTCATTGCCATACAGCCTAACATTGACACTTTCCAGGTTTTGACACATGGCTATTTTTTTTTTGTCGGTGGTGGGGCTTGAACTCTAGGCTTAGGCGTTGTCTCTGAGCTTCTCAGCTCAAAGCTAGTGCTCTACCACTTGAGCCACAGAGCCACTTCCAGTTTGCTAGTGGTTTATTGGAGATAATAGTGTCACGGACATTCCTTGCCCGGACTGGCTTTGAACCTCGATCCTCAGATCTCAGCCTCCTGAGTAGCTAGGATTACAGGCATGAGCCACCAGTGCCTGGCTACACATGGCTATTTTTAAAGTGTCTAAAATCTCAGTACTAAAAAAAGAACCGACTTTGATAAGGTGCAAAAAACACAAAGAGACATTTCACTGTAGAGACTATGCAGTTGGTACATTGATACAGAAAATTATTTTTAAAACAAAAATTACACATTAGAGAAGTTCAAATTAAATCCAAATGTTATATGAATAAATAAATTACAAAATTAAACCCTATTTTTCTACTTATTTCTTACTTATTTGCTGTACTAGGGATTGAATTCAGGGCCTTGCATATGCTAATCAAGCACTCTACTTGAGTCACACCACCAGCCCTTTCTTATTTCATTTATATTTCTTTGTAGGGTCTTACATAGTTGCCCATGCTGGCTTCAGACCTTGCTCTTCCCTATTTTGCCTCTAAAATAGCTGAGGATAACTGCGAACTACAACACCTATCTTGCATTTTGAGATGAAGTCTCAATAATTGTCTTCCCCAGACTAGGCTCAAACCCCAATTCTCCAATTAGTACCATTCAAGTAAATTGGATTATTAATGTGTGCCAACAACAAGCTCATTCTTACATTTCAATCATATCTCAGATATTTCCCAAACAACATTAATTCTTTCTAGCTACAATTTTAATAATAGCTCCACAATCTTTGAGAATGTAATGAAACACAAATTAAAAAATAACAGCAAGAGGCTGGGAAGATGGCTCAGTGGTAGAGCGCTTGCCTTGCATGCCTGAGGCCCTGGGTTCGATTCCCCAGCAACACATAAGCAAAAAGCGGGAAGTGGCACTGTGGCTCAAGTGGTAGAGCACTAGCCTTGAGCTGAAGAGCTGAGGGACAGCGTCCAGGCCCAGAGTTCAGTCCCCACGACCGACCAAAAAATAAATAAATAAATAACAGCAAATTCAAAATCTGTAAGGTCAAATTTTCCTTTCCTTAATAAATACTATTACATTTGTACAAGTATTTAAATTATTAAGGTAAATAGGACACCATATTTCTAAGGCTTAATCACTTACATATCAAGGGTTTTTTAATTTAATTTTATTGTATTTTAAAGGTGATGTACAGAAGGGTTAGAGTCACATAAGTAAGGTAATGAGTACATTTCTTGACAAATATTGTTACCTCCTCGCTTGTACATATCAAGTTTTTCAGATCAGCTGTTTTGATTTCTAGCCTTTTCTTCTACAAAAAGAAACAAACATTTTCTGGTTTCTTAGCTAAATATGGTGAGAATCTTTGAATGATGGAGTGCTTAGAGTAGACATCAAGTTGCCTATTTTGCTAAACTATCATTTACTTTTTATTATCATACAATGTTTCTACTAGTAAAACCTTTTAATGTTAACACTCAGTCTACCTCTATTTATTTAAAATTAAAGCATATGTGTATATAAATACATTAAGTTTATATAGTTAAACTATTTGTCATGTCAAATGCATCTTTAAAAATATTTAATGGAGAAATGTAAACACAGATCTTGCAAGTTGAAAATGATCCTCGCCCTTGATATTTTTTATTTTCAAAATATCTAATATGGGGGGCTGGGAAGGTGGCTCAGTGGTAGAGCGCTTGCCTTGCATGCCTGAGGCCCTGGGTTCGATTCCCCAGCACCACATAAGCAAAAAGAATACAAGCCGGAAGTGGCGCTGTGGCTCAAGTGGTAGAGCGCTAGCCTTGAGCTGAAGAGCTGAGGGACAGCGCCCAGGCCCAGAGTTCAGGCCCCACGACCGGACCCAAAAAAAAAAAAACAACAAAATATCTAATATGTATTTTTTCTACAGGGCTCACTTTATTCAACTCCTTGAATCTTTTCTGCACATAGAGAGCCCTATGGCACCATGCATGCCTGAGGGACTAATATCTTTACTCTCTGTCTCTGTCTGTGTCCCTATATCTTCGTCTCTCTCCTATCAACTTCTCAGTACAGTTCCTGAGCACAGGAAACACAGAACTTATTCTTACCCATGGCTTTCCTCAACACAAAATAAGCTCATTGCTAAGTACTCAAGGGCAGCAGGAAACAATGCAATGCCATTTAATAAATTCATTCATTCATTAGTTCTGACCACTCACTAAACGTCCAGTGTCATACACAATGAGATTCAGCAGCAACACAAAAAAGACACAGTTTCTTAGAATTTACAATCTACTTTGAGAATTTAAAGCAAGATCTAGGTGGCACCTTTCCTTTGCAAACTCATAAATGCTGTGAATAAGTAATAAGTCACAACTGAGAAACAAATACCTTTCCCAGAAATTGGCATAATATAGTATGCTGAATGAAAATTTTAGCTGCATAAATCATGTATCTGTCAGTCCAAATAACTTTGCAGAATTCAACTTATTCATCATCATTACAAATTTCCCATATGATTTGTAATAAATGTATCACAAAAAAGTGTTCAATAGACAAGGTTCCAAAACACAACCTTCATTTTACCAGTCCTAGGACTAGAACTCAGGGGCTGGGCACTGTCCTTTAGCTTTTTTTGCTCAAGGTTAGCACTCTGCCACTTGAACCACAGCACCACTTCCAGCTTTTTCTGTTTATGTGGTACTGAGGAATTGAACCCAGGGCTTCATGCATGCTAGGCAAGCACTGTACCACTAGGCACATTCTCAGCCCCACAAGTTCTTCTTGAGAAAATTTTTACATACCAATATTTAGTATCACTTGAGGAGAAAAGGATTCTTTTCTCAAAGTTACAAACCTCCATCTAGATATTATTGAACAATATATGCTGTTGAACACTCATGAACATACAAATTATCACAATGGAAATACATCATTATAAGTCCTCTATTGGGTAGCCATGATTTATTTTCAAACAATAACATGTTTATCATTTATTAGTAAGGCCTCAACCAAACAAAGTATTGAGGGTATTTGGAAAGAAATAGTTTTTTTACCTCACTACTAGTGGGCAAATCAAACAATCAAACATCTGTGTGAAAAAATAAATTTTACAAGTCTAGGTTGCTTGGGAGAGGAAATGTATCATTAATTTTTAGCAACCTTTTTTTAGATCTTTTTTGTGAAAATATTGTACAGAGGGGTTACAATTACATGGGCAAGATAATCAGTACATTTCTTATCAATCATTGTAGCCTTCTCCTTTGTTTCCCCTTCCCATCCCTTCCCATCCTCTCCCCACCATCAAAGTTGTAAAGTTCGTTTTTCCACATAACGACTTGTACATCTCATTGTTTCAATGGATCCACCTGTATCCCTATTTAAACAATTTGTTTTTTCCCTTCCCCTCCACAAATTATACCAATATAACCCAAGTGGGCCTCAAATTTGCAATCCTCCTGTCCCATCTTCCCAAATGCTGGGATTACAAGCAAGAACCACCATTACTTGTAACATTTTTTTTCTTACTTAAAAAGAAAGCAAATTCATTTGTTTTTTTTTAATACACAGTTGATATATGCTGCCATTTTAAAGAACTAAGGGAATTTAATATCAGTATAATATGTTTAATTATAGCTTTTGGCTATTTTTCAATATTTGATATTAAGACTAGTAGTGATAATTACTTAAATACTTATTTTGAATCCTATGTTCATCTGATTCAAGAAATCTGTTGATAAGAATAAGCAAATATTCCTGTGAAACTTTTTAAAGGGTTAGTTGTTAGCAACTAACATTTATTACATTTTCTTATTATAAAGATAAAAAATTAATATGTATGAAGCCTGTAGTTAATAAGTGGTGAAGCCTATCTCTGTCCCTTGAAAGCTGGTTTTGTATAATCCTAAAGATTAAGGTAGATCTATGTTCCATTTGAAATGAAAGATACTAGGTCAGCTGAGCTTATTAAGAAAATTTCATGTGAGACCCAAGCAGGTGAAACTAAAACCATTTTCATAGGATATACTCAATAATTAATTTTGTTTTTCATATGAAAAAAATATAGACTCAGAGAAAAGGGGAGGGGGCATAAAAATTTTACCTTCTCCTTAGGATTGTTGGGAGAATGAAGGGACAAAAACTTAAGATGTATCCTATGTATCATACAGCATACTCAGTAAATATTGGCTCTCATACATCCATGTCATTGAGAACTAAATTGGATGTTACTATATAAGTGAAAGCATTTTATTAAGATATAAATAGGGATTATTATAATAAAACATACTAATATTTAGAGAACTCCAGTAATGTGTCTAATGCTTTATAACTTATTAGTAACACTGATTATTAAGAATGAACATAACAAATGTCAAAAAACTTGCCATGAATTTAAACATGTGATCAATATCATTGCCCTAGTTTCTTTGAATTAGTTAACAGATGATACAAGAAAACCTTCTTATAAGTAAGTACTACTAAGTAGAATGTGTCTACCTAAAGCCATTCTAAAATTGGAACAATTTTATTTGTATAATGGTGCTTCCCCATCCTAGGACATTTATTCTTGCTTTTCGTCTAAATCAGATAGCAAAATAGTTGTTTCTTTTGTCTGTGTTCTGCCTGCCGGTGAATTTTGTGAGATTTACAACTTTGTGATTTGACCACATTTTAATAGTGCATGAGTTCTGAGTTGTCACGTTTTCTACACTTCTTATCTTCTCATACCTAGCTGTCTTACTCATGAATATTATCTTTCTGACCCCCTAGAACTATGAGACCTTTAGCTTGTGACAGGCCCCATAACTGTGTGCACAAAGGCCTTTATAGATATCTTAAATTGACTTTTGTGTTATATTTATATGGCTACAAGGTTCTTCTAGCCCTATAGAAAGTACATCTATTGCCCCTATGTGCCTCTAAAAGTCCTCAGAGGTTTTCTCACATGGTCACCTATGAACTAGTTTATATTATATACTGTTACAATGCCACCAGATTTCCATAGAGCATATATACATACACATCTATAACTATACCTATATCTATATATCACTTTCCATCAGTCACAGTATCTGCTGGTCATGCATCTTTCTATCTTCTGCCACTAGATATCTATACTCTCTCATTGGGTTTTCTTCATCTTCCTTTGGCCTCCATCATCTGTCACTGGGTACCCAGTACTGGGTATCTGCTGAGTACCACCATGTCTGTTGGACATCCACAGTCTCCCACCAGGCATTGTAGTCTCAGCTGATACCCTGCCACTTAACCACCAGTGCCATTCATGAGAATGATGCTTATCTGTCCAGGGTGCTTTCATTTGGTTCCACCAAACCTACAAACCTTCAAGATGCATTTCTTTCCATTTTATTGTACTTTGTTACATTTTTTGCACAAATTAGAAAAGTGTCTTTCTGTAATTATGGCATACGTTACAATTTTCATATTTAAAAAAAATCAATGTTTATCACTTCCCTTTGCAAAGACTTTCTGTAATGCAGCTATACATTTTTTTTACTTTACATTTCCAGAGCTTACATATTCCAATATACCACAGATTTGTAATTTACATCCTGATGTTTTAATCTCATCTTCAGGCATTCACATAAAATATCCTGATAAAAGACTAAGCAAAGATTTTGCCAATCTTATGTCCTTGTGTATACCTATTATTTATGTCTATACTTGGTCCTTTTAATTCTTAATGAGTCAATAAAAGCATCTTTTCTCTTTCAATCTACCCATGAAGTTAGATACTTTGCATTTCCATATCTATAGTCATGAATCATACTTATTGGTTGAAATGTTTTCTCTCAATTTTCTCTTTTCCTCTATCAGTACAGTACCTGTAGGCTTATTAACTCTAGTAGAATTTGGAAATTGAATGTTCCCCAAAGGTCTATGCTCACAAAGTCAGTCCCCAGGATGGCCATGTTGAGAGGAGCTCTACCCCTTTAAATAGAAAGGCTTTGTGGGAGGTGGTATGTCATTGGGTGTGTGACATTGGAAGGGTGGGACCCTGACTCCTTTCTCTTTCCCTTTCACTTCATAGCTATGAGTTTACTCTAGGTTATCTGAAAAACAGTAAGTCTAATTGTCTCCATGATTTGGCTGGTACCTTGTAAGTTTCCCTGAAGGGCTTTATTTGAAACAACCTTTGAGGCATTAACAGTCATTTAATGGAGCAGCACCTTCCCACCTCTGACCTTGCCTCTAACATACCTGCCTAGCAGCTAACAATATTTATGCTACAAAAATATGTGGAAATGTTGGAAATTCTGTGTTCTTAAAGACTTAAACTAGATGTTGATGCTTGCTTTATGGTCTAATATAATTGTAGAAATAGTATAGAATAAGTAAAAATAATCTAAACCTTATGAAAATAAAGAAGTTATTGTATATTTTCTATTGCTATACATGGTCATAACTGATAGATACTGTCATTAGAGAGGAATTCATAATTCTTCCTGGCTTGCCAAAATAAAGACGCTGAGGTTATAAATTTTCTCTACCCTCAGTAAATTCATAATTGAAAAAGATTGTAACAAAACACATCAAAAAACAAGGCAGTTTTAGTGAGTGAAATGTACACCACACAAGAGGAACTTCAATAAAGTAACTCAAAGCAGTTGCTTAGGGTCTTGCATTTAGTGATATTTTTTAAACATCAATAAACTATAGAGAGGTAACAATACAAAAGAAAGCAGTGTTCAAGCTTCAGAGGGACAACTCTGAAAGTATAAATTTATGGGAAGAAAGACTCTATGCAGATTCCTTTATCACCTTGTCGGAGCTAATAAGCAAGTGAAAATTTCCACTTCTGTCTTTAGATGTGGAAACTGAAGAGAGGAATAGAGAGAATTTTTTGTGTATGTGATTTTCTATCTATTTTAAATGTATTTATATTAAAGAGGCAAATTTGAGCTGGTTCTCTGTTTTACTATTTCAGAACCATATCTTTACTGAAAATAATTGTTTCATCCCCCTTAAGACATAGATTGGAGGCCCAGATTTCAATGTCTCTGCTGCCATCAGATAAAAATAAAATAAAATTAAGGAGAAGTAGATGGTAAAAGATACAGAACATAGACTAAGTTTAATTACATGAAAATCACTGTATTACAGAGAGAAGAATTCAACCACCACTAGACATTATACAAGGAATTTTTACACTAGACAAGTGGTTGAACAATAGTATTCTTTGCACCCTAGAACCCTATAATTGTATCACTTTGAACAGGCTGGAGTATGAAATTATTAAATGAGGGTAGGCATATTGTGTCTTTGTAAATGGGAGATGAAAAGAATTACTATGTCATACAAGAGCGTTACATGTCATATGTGCTTTTATGTTTCTATGATCTTTATAGTAACTTTGGTTCATCTAGGTAAGAAACTCTAGAAGAAAAACTTAGTCATTAATTTTATATTATTTTAATAATTCACTATGCATTTATCTGTTGTTGCTATCTAAGGGAACATAGGTAAAATTTGCTTAGAAGGAATGGACCCAAAACCCTTGATCTTAAGGATGGTGAGATGGATACAATATCTATTGCAAAGAATAAAAATTTAATCTTGAAGGCTGTCTTTCATATACTAAATGGGACCTCTTACAACTATTAATATCTTAAATGTTCTCATAGCATTTCAACTATTGTATTCTGGGTGGCCATAGACTAATCCTTAAAACTCATTTTTATTCTCTTCCTTTTTAGGCATTTATATAATATCTTGATTGCTGAAATGTGCTTTGGGTTCTGAATCAACTAACATAGATCAATGTATGCCTCAGTGATGAAAGTCCCTGTTTAGCATGTGCAGATTCCTGGGTTCAGTCCACAGAACTGAAACCAACAAAATCCAAACCCTTTTCTTTCTAATTTTTATGCATTTAAAATAAAGCAAAGGCTAGCCACACACACTCAAGGGTGATATGACACTAAATCCCCCCAAATACACTTACTGAATTATATTTTTCCATGAGCTGATATTACTGTTTCTTTTTAAATAATCAACAAAACAAACAAGGATGAATGAGATTTTTCTTGTAGATTTTGAGAAACATTTAATAAAATAGACGATAAAGATAGAATTTTTATTATCTATTGATGTATCTCTTGTTTTTCTTTTTTTTTTCTGGTCCTGGGGCCGGAACTCTGGACCTGGGTGCTGTCCCTGAGCTCTTCAGCTCAAGACTAGTGCTTCTAGCACTTGAGCCACAGCGCCACTTCCAGAGTTTTCTGCTTATGTGGTGCTGAGGAATTGAACCCAGGGTCTCATGCATGCAAGGCAAGCACTCTACCACTGAGCCACCTTCCCAGTCCCTTGATGTATCTCTATTTTTATTCTTTAATTATATATGATGAGTATTTGGAGTCTTTATAGGAGTTTGTTCAATTGGAGATTACACATGTCATTTTAGATCCCATACTAGTCTTCTCTATGTAATTATAGCATCACAGAACCCAAAACTTCTTTACTCAGGATGAAGTATTCTGAATTAATATTTTGAGTTCATGTTGGAAAGCCAGGTCAGGTTATGTTTTTTGGAACAAAAGCTTTCCTTACTCTAGATTGAGTTCATTCAAGGAACCCAAAAGTATGAAAATGGCAAAAAAAATTCCCATTAAAACATCTTGAAGAAAGTTATTTAGCATTATTAAGTAAATATTCATTTTTCTGTTTTGGTTAAGCCAATCTCATATACTCCAAACTTAATATCCTTTTCATGTTTATAAAGAGAAAGAATATTTGCTGGTTTCTACTTTGGTAAAAAGTAGAGCTGAATAAGTGATAAGGAAGTGATGCTGAAGCTAACTTTAATGTATTTAATGTCAAATGAAATGTATTAAAATGAGAGCCAAGCAAGTAGTGCAAAATAACTTCCTTTTGTTCTTTGAAGTGTTTCTACTTTTGGGAGAAAGTAAAGTCTCTAATTTTCAATTCTTCAAAAAGTCAATCACAATCTCTGTGAATACACCACTCCACCAGCGGGCGGCGCTTATGAACATATAATCAACTATGTGTCCTCTAGACAGACTACTGGAGTAAAAGAAAGAGGCAAACTATTTTCCACTAAACAGTATAGAATATCTTTCCATTACTTTTAGTATTATATTAAACTAAATCTCTATCTACAAATAAAAATATTGCATTAATATGAAATTACAACGCGTGTTTTCACACATATTA
Source organism: Dipodomys ordii (assembly GCF_000151885.1). Classification (NCBI taxonomy): domain Eukaryota; kingdom Metazoa; phylum Chordata; class Mammalia; order Rodentia; family Heteromyidae; genus Dipodomys; species Dipodomys ordii. The sequence continues at coordinate 533,753 of NW_012267449.1, forward strand.
GAACAAATTTCTAGAAGAATATTTTTCAGTTAAATATAATGTAATATAGTATAATGTATTTCTTCAGTTTAAATACAATTAAGTAAAGGTAAGCCTCTTACAGTTCAAGTAAAGTGAGAAATAAACAACAGTCCCTCTACCATATTTCCTTTTAATATATTAAGACATTTTTTGAACGCTTCATAAAAAATCACTTAGTGAACAGCACTATAGAAAATTATTCATTTAGCTCTCATTGTCTCCTACAAGTTTCTTTTTTCTAGTTTATAATATAATTTACATGTAATTAAAAAACTTTGATTAAATTAGCTGTGTCTGATAATGCCTTTGAAGTTTTTTTTTCAGACACAAATCAAGATTACTTGAAAAATAATAAAACAAAGCCGGGCGCTGGTGGCTCACGCCTGTAATCCTAGCTACTCAGGAGGCTGAGATCTGAGGATCGCGGTTCAAAGCCAGCCCGGGCAGGAGAGACCGTGA
>NW_012267449.1:534282-555298 GCF_000151885.1 Dipodomys ordii
GTAAGACCGTGAGACTCCTATCTCCAATAAAACCACCAGAAAACCGGAGGTGGCGCTGTAGCTCAAGTGGTAGAGCGCTCGCCTTGAGCTGAAGAGCTGAGGGACAGTGCCCAGGCCCAGAGTTCAAACCCCACGACCGACAAAAAAAGAAAAATAATAAAACATATATGCAGCTCAACCAAAGTGATGGAACACTAGTCTTGAGCAGAAAAACTCAGTGTCAGTGCCCAGGCCCTGAGTTCAAGCCTCAAGACTGGCATACACACTAAAGAGAAAACAAGGTTCACAAAGTTGATAGTTAATAGGAAAAATTGGAGCAAAAATGGGAAAAATAGTTGGAAAAGAAAGCTATACATACTTCATACTCACCTTATTTTCTAGTTGGTTTTCTTTTTTCCTTTTGTCAGTCATGTTGTTTGAACTCTGGGCTTGGATGCTCTCCCTGAGCTAGTTCATCAGGTCAAAGCTGGTGCTCTCCACTTTGAGTTATAGAGCAGCACCACTTCTTGTTTTCTAGTGATTAATTGGATATAAGAGTCTCACTGACTTTTTGAACCTCGATCCTCAGATCTCAGCATCCTGAGTAGCTAGGATTATGGACTTGAGCCACTGGCACCCAGCCTTACACTATTCTATTATCTGTTGCCTTTGTAAAAATTAAGGCTTACTAGAGCAGTTATAGACTTAAGAAAATTATACTCTAAAGACAGAAACAAAAAATAATACTAATAATAATTAAATCTATGACATATTGAGTTCTGATTGTATACCAAGTACTTCACCCTAACAAAATTATCAAGGCAGTTTTTATTATTCAACTCTTAGGGGTAATGATGTTGCTATAGGATGGACTAGAAGGCAAGGAGTTCCCTCAGCTTCCCAGCTTCCACACAAAATCACAGGCCCTTTAGGTCCATTCTTGACAAGCATTTTAAGGTGTCTGACAAAAAGGAGAATCTCATACTAGTAAAAGTTTTAGCAAGTATTTCTTTTAGTATAACAGGGTTAAAGAAAGAAGAAATAGAAAACCACTTACTGTTCCTCATTCAGGAAATGGTAGTTAAAGCGGTGGTTCCTATCTGTAGTCTTTATACTTTTCTGAACTGGGAGAATTCATAACTCCTAATCCTTAGACAGTGGTTCTAGGATTGGTTGTGTTTGTTATTCTAAAATATGGAAATGTACCTAAACTTCCCTAAGAACACAGGGACAGTTAAGAGAGCTTAGGATTTCTGTTCTCAGATACACTTCTTATTTTTCTGCCTCCATCCTTTTCATGAAGAGCTAGCAACTTTTTACCATTTCAAAGGAGAGGGCTGATGCCTCTTAGATTTCTTAAGTTTCACAACTTAACATCAGGAAGTAGGTTTAGTGAGAAGGAAGCTTAACTAATTGTTTTTCCTCATCTTAAGGTCTGCCTTCAACTTCAGAGTCTGGCCTTTTCCATATTTGTTACAACTAATATAAATTATCTGTCTTCTCATCTACCAATCCTGCCTCAAAGAAACCAATGTTCAGGTTGTACAACTAAAGGAGCAGTCTGCAGTCACTGTGTCACACAATATTCTTCATCAATACCTCAGAACCAGCTAGGTATGCTGTTTATTATGTATAAGCCTAGCACTTTTGACGCTGAGATAAGAGGCCACATGGAAAGATACTTTCAATTCCTTCTACCACTCCAAACAAACCTACCATCAATAAATAAACTTTAGAACAGTGTTGTTATAGGTGTTATTATCTATTATTTTAAATTTTAGCAGGAAAAATACTGCATAGGTGGTAACTTGAAACAATACGCAAATTTATAAAAATTATATAACCATTCTTCATCATTTTTCCCTTAAAAAAGACAATCAGGAGCCAGGTGCTGTGGCTCATGCATATAATCCTAGCTACTCAGAAGGCTGAGATCTGAGGATCAAGGTTCAAAGCCAGCCCGGGCAGAAAAGTCCATGAGACTTACCTCCAATAAACCACTAGAAAACTGAAATGGCGCTGTGGCTCAATGGTAGAGCGCTTTCCTTCAACTGAAGAGCATAGGGACAGTGCCCAAGCCCAGAGTTCAAGACCCACGTCTGGCCAAAAAAAACCCAAAAGACAATGAGGGTTGAGTTTGTAGCACAGTGGTACATAACTTGCCAAGCATATAAAGGTCTTGGGTTCATCCCCAGCACTACAATGAATAGAACAAATCTAAAACTAACATAATTACCTAATAAGCAGGGGATTTAGCTCGGGGTTAGAATACTTGCCTGAGTTCCATCCCAGCACTTGAAAGATAAAGAAAGGAGGGAGGAGGAGAAGCCAAACCCCTTACATAAAGAATGACATGTTTGAAGAAAAAAGAGAAATGTCATTATTTTCTTTCATTTTTAAAAGATGTTTTATTATGCTTAAGAAGTTGTATAGAAGATGTGTGATTTAATGAAGCTGTTTATGAATACAATGCAACTTAATCAGTGTCACCTCCTTCAACATTCTCATCCTGCTTTGACCCACCTTTTCCCTTACTATTCTTAATTTTGTGGTATATACAATGAATTCTAGACTGCATTCTCCCGCCACCACTCCTTCTCCTCTTTATTCAAAGATCATTATTTTGTACACAATTTTCTGCCTCCATGAAAATAATATTCTGGAGTTTGAAAGACCAAATACTACTAGTCAAAGAAAAAAAATTTATTTTTCCATTCCTACCCCCTGCATTGTCATGTAAATTATGTCTATATATATTGCCATAGATTACAACACCTTTGCAGCTCTTTTTAAAATTTTGTTGGATATTTTTTATTTATTTACTTTTTCCCAGTCCTGGAGCTTGAACTCAGGCCCTGGGCACTGTCTCTAAGCCTTTCTACTCAGGCTATCACTGTTCCACTTGAGCCACATCACCACTTCTGGCTTTTGCTGTGTATGTGGTATTGAGGAATCTAACCCAGGGCTTCATACATGCTAGGCAAGCACTCTACCACTAAGCCACATACTCAGCCCTTGTTGGTTATTTTATTAGAGTAAGAGAGCATATTAATAATGAAAATATGCAAAATTATGAAGCCCATACAAGTTGTTTTTTTAAAAAGCAAAAATAACAACCATGTTGGACCAACTGAATTGTGCATGGGTCAGACATCATCTCTTATGAAGCCATGCATCTGGGTCCAGGTTATTACTCTTCCTATCACATGTGCTCCCAGCCAGTGTCAAGCTGGCAGGGTGTGTCTTCTACAAGTAACACTCATGATGCTTGCCTTTCTGTCTGTATGTCACAATTTCAAGAGAACTTTTGCATCAGAATAAATACTACTTCAAATAAGCAGGACAGCCTTAAAATCCAGTGTCCAGTGTATCAGTGATTTACTTAACGCATGGAGTCCACAGTCTGAAAATACAACTCAAGGGATCTTGGGAAGAAATTGAAGATCTTTGAAAATAATTAAGTTATGTCTTTTAAGCCATTGAAAAGCAAAAATAGTTTTAATTTATGTGGATTCAAGTTACCATGTAGTTTTAATTTCAGCTGAATTCTTTTGAGTAGCTACAGTAAGTCAATAATGCTGTTTAAACATTCACACAGTGAGACCAAAAGTGGATATTCTTAGGAAAGGATCACAAGGGCTCAATAGCTATATGCATATGATCATATAAAATGATGCTTATCGAAATAAACTCCAAGAAATTGAAGTAAGAGGTTTATTATTGTACTGTTCGTGGTTCTTTATTTTCTTCTTTCCCTTTTTTTGGGGGTTTATTCCCATTTGTCGCTGTTTTTGTTTTTGTACCCCTTTATCTTGTATGTATGCTTATCTGATTTGTGGAGGGGAAGAGGAACACAAAAATGGTGGAACAAAGAGTGAACCAATTCAGCAGTAAAACCCACTAGATACATGTTGGAAATGAATGATACAACTTGGGGGGAGGGAAGTCAAGAGGTGAAAAACTGGGAAAGAATGAGAATGGGGGGTGACATTGTCCAAAAAGAAATGTACTCATTACCTGACTTACATAACTGTAAATGACTTTTACAATAAAAATTTTAAATATAAAAAACAGTATGCTGTTTACAAAGATAGCTTTGCCAGATACAGAATTCTTGGTTGGTAGGCTACTCTTATTACATATGTTATAATTTAGTTCTTGAGTGTATTTTTTCAAATTCTAGTCCATCTTGGCTTCTGACTAGAAATCAGCTGTTAATCCAAAATTTTTATCTTTGTCATTATCTTGTTGATTGTTTGACTCTGAAGGTTCTAGGTATATATCACTAAGTTTATTGTAGCTAGTATAGATAGACTTTTTTATATGTTAATTCATGTTTCTCTTCAAATTCAGAGAAATCTTGGCCATCATTTCTTCGTATGCTTTTTCTATCTGTTTACTTTCTGTCCTGGGTATCCATTATGCATAATTTGAAGAGATCCAGATAGGCTTCTGAGGCTCTGTTCATTTTCTTTATTTTTTTTATTTTGTTCTTCAGGTGAGATAATTGCTTTTAACTTCTAGTACTTTGCTCTGACACTTTGATTTGCTATTAAGCCTATGTCACTAATGTAGTTCAGATATTTTTCAATTTCAGTGTTTTTAGTTGTATTTACTTTTTGAAATATCAGATTAATTTATATCTCATTATTGATTTTCTTCATTAAGACAGAATGATCATAGTTTCCTTTATTTAAATTCTTCTCTACTTATTTGAAGATTTGTATAGTCTGATTTAAATTCTGGGCTTAATAAAATCCAATATCTACTGTATTCATAAGTATCTAAAATTTCTTTCCTCTTTCCTTTCTTTTCAATATTGGAATTTGAACTTAAGATCTTGTATTTACTAATCAGTTGTTTTACCACTTGACCCACACTCTCAATTCATTTTTCTCTAGATATTTTCCAGGTAAGGTCTTGCATTTTTGTAAGGGATGGCCTGGACCAAGACTGGTCTCCTCCTTCTTATACATGCCTCAGAGATAAGGTGACAGTCATGCACCACCATGCCGGTGTTTTTGTTTAGTTTGATGGTGGAGTCATTTTGTCCAGGCAGGTTTCATTCCACAATTTGCCCAATCTTTGTGGCCTAAAGATAGAACTGTATGAATAAGCCACCATTCCTGGCCTTTATACTTTCTATTAACTGCTTTTTTTTTCTATTAGCTACACTTTCTTATCCCTGGTTGAAAGCCAGATATTTTATGTAACATGTTTTAGTGACTGGAATGAAATCTCCCCAGCAGCTAGGATTTTTCCTTGTTGCTGCTTCCTTCAATAACCTTCCTAAATTACTTTTGCTAAAACTATTCCTTACATTTCAGCTATTTTCTTTCCTATCTGCCTTTGTTCATGTTTTTCTTTTGGTCTGAAATCTTAGGAGTTCCCATAGAATCAGTATATTATGGTTAACTAATGATGGTTCTGTATATATTTTTTTTGTCAGTCATGGGACTTGAACTCTGGTCCTGAATACTGTCCTGAATATTTTATGAAATATTGCCAACCACTTTTTCTTCCACCGATTCCAATGGGAATTTTTGTGAGAAGTCACAGCTTCAAATTTCAGTGTTGACATCACTTGAGCAGAGGATCAGAATCAGCAAATGATGTTACGGGTATCTTAGTATGTGCATTGACAAGTATATGTGCATAGTTTTTTAGATATCCTGAAATATGTTGGGGAACTTTAAAATCCCCTGTGTTGCTCTTATTCCCATTGTCAAATTTGCTTTGAAATTTATAGCCAGTCTTTTTTTTTAGTTCCAAATACATTCACAGCCTTAGGCAACTGTCATGTTACTAAATCCAGCTTATCACTACTGTTTCCAATAATAACCCGAGGATAGGGATTTTTCTGAGGAATTGAACTCATAGTGAGGTCAAATAGCCTACTGACCTGGGAATATGATGTTTCAATGAAACTCTTGTAGGTACTGTAATAACAGTGATAGTGTTCTAAGTGTGGCAGGCCAAAACTGGTCAACCCCACTCCACTGGCTGCTAGCTTTTCATATTCTTTATACTCCCTTGCTGTGGAGAGAGAGAAATAGAAGTAGGCTCAAGGCAATATACATCATACAGTTGTTACCAGATTTAATTAGGTTGCTTTTGAATAAATATCTTTTAGAGTCAGTTTTATACCTTCTATAAATTTCTTTAATTCTAAAATGGCTGATTTTCTTTGTACTTATGCAAAGATTTTTCTTACTCATGTCAGCGAAATTATTCAACTGGGATTCAACCCTGTCACTCTGGATGTCCCACCTTCATAAATACATCCTTATCAACCATCAAATATAATAACATTTTAAACAAACATCATAAAATTATCTTATCTGATAATAGTTAAGCAGTCATTTTGTATTATCCACCACCTAATCTGTAATCACTTTTTACCATTCACCAAAGAGATCTAAGTAGAACTACTTAGATATAGCCTTCTATGTAAGAGAAAATGTCTAATTCTTTGGGAAGCAGATGGATGATTATGCTATTGGGTACAAAACATTTGCTATTCCAGATCAGCAATGCAAATGCTCTAATTACTGCCAATAATTCAGTTCCATCTTACTTTATTATTTTCTCAGACTCCTTTTAGAAAAAGGAATGGAACACACAAACACATACATATATACATATACACATATAGTTTCAAGTGATTATTAAATTTTTGGGTATATGCCCTACGCCCATAATCATAGACTGAACAGCTCTGTAAAGACTCCATTTTATGTGACGTGGGAAAAGACCAATTCACCTCTTGGTGGAGCATTATTTTTTCAGTTGAGTCTATGGGCTTTTTAGTTTAAAATGAGTTCCCAGACATGAATCTGATTCAGTGCAGTAGATAACTTATGAGGAAAGTGCAATATAGGTACAAGTGTGATCTGAGCTGATATCTGAAATATCTGACTCATTCATGAAAATTATTTTAGCATGAGCAACATTATAAGATAGGTAACTTGATCTTAATGAGAAAAAATTATTTTATATATCAACATAGATATCAAAGAATCCTAAAAATACTATAAAAACAGGAAGCAGTGTATTCTAAGAATACAAAGTTACTTTAACATCACATAATCAATTCATAGTGTTCACAACCTTAACAGAGTAGAGAATAAAAACCAAATAATGATCTTATGGATACAGGAAAACATTTGATAAAATTAAAACTTCCCTAATATCTGGGTGTTGGTGGCTCATACCTCTATTCCTAGCTACTTAGGAGGTTGAGATCTAAGCCTTGTAGTTTGAAGCCAGCCCAGGCAGGAAATCCTGTGAAACTCTCATCTCCAATAAATGACAATGAAAAGTTGGAAGTGGTACTATGGCTCAAGTGGTAGAAGAGTACTAGCCTTGAGCAGAAAAGTTTCTGCTCAAGCCCCAGAACCATGAAAAAATCAACCTTCTCTCATAATTAAACAGCTCAGCAAATGAGAAATAAAGGAAATTTCATTAATCTGATAAAGGTTATATTCAAAACACATACAGAAAGTATCATATTATTAGAGAATGATGGAAGGAGTGACTCATCAAAATGCATTGCATACATAAATTGGCATTCAAACAACTATTTAAGAAAACCAACTGTACAAGACACTATGTTGAAAATGAACATTACAACTTTGTGTGGGGGGGAATAGTTGTGGAGGTAGAAGGGAACAGATGGTAGGGAATAAACAAAAGAGGAGGCAACAATACTTGATAGGAAATGCTCAAGTAACTATAACCCCTCTGTACATTATTTTTACAATAAAAAACATACAAAAAAAGAAAACCAACTAACTAAATAAGATCAGACCATGGGCTGGGAAGGTGGCTCAGTGGTAGAGCGCTTGTCTTGCATGCATGAGGCCCTGGGTTTGATTCCCCAGCACCACATAAGCAAAAAGAAAAAAAGCCGGAAGTGGTGCTGTGGCTCAAGTGGTAGAGAGCTCACCTTGAGCTGAAGAGCTGAGGGACAGCGCCCAGGTCCAGAGTTCAGACAGGATCCAAAAACAAAAACAAAACAAAACAAAAAAACTGTAAAAAAAAAAAAAGATCAGACCATTCCCTCACAGCTATATCTCAAATAACTTAGAGTTGCATTGAAGAACAAATGAAATATATGAATTATGCAGATTTTACAAAATCACGTAGAATATTTTTAGGATCTCTTAATAAAAGAAAAAATTAGTAAATAAGGTAAGAAAACAATAATTATAAAAATGAAAAATCTAATTATTTTAAAATAAAAAACATTGATTTACCAAGACATCTTTCAGTGAATTTTTTTTGTTCTCTTTTTTTATTGTCAAGGTGATGTACAGAGGGGTTACAGTTACATAAGTAAAAGAATAAGTAAATTTCTTGTCAAACTTGTTAACCCTTCCCTCATTTTTCTCCCTCTTTCCCTCCTCCCAAATTCCCCCTCCCTGAGTTGTACAGATTATTTCTACCATATCGTCTTGTGACTATCACTGGTGCATTGGTTCCCCTCCTGTCCTTTGTCTCACCATTCTGTTGTTCCCCTTCTCTTCCCTAAGATTTTGGTACCCTAATTTATTTTTTATTGTGAAAATACTGTACAGAGGGGTTACAATTACATGGGCAAGATAGTGAGTATATTTCTTATCAAGCATTGTAGCCTCCTCCTTTGTTTACCCTTCCCATCCCTTCCCAGCCTCCCCCTGCCCCCCCACCTTCAGTGAATTTTCATACAAATTATATCTTTATAAAATATGAGGACAAAAGCAAAAACTGTCAGACACTCAGCACAATAAAAAGATAAGCCACAAAGGATGAAAATATATTTGTTATACAAGTATTCCACATAAGACTAGTAACAATAAAGAACAACCATTTGAATCCTTATATTGAGGTTCATTTCACCTAACATCAACTTATCTGACTGTTTCTGCTTGTCTCAGACATATACTAGTTATCACATGGTTTTTCTTTCTTGCTATTGTTTCTAACATATTTATAAGATGATTTCTTCTTTGCTTTATATGTCCCTCTCCCACAGTATAACCCCTAATTTCACTGTATTTGATGTTGATATGATTTGGGGAGAGGAAGGGAAAAAACAAATTGTATAAATAAGGATACAGGTGAACCCATTTCAACAATGAGATGTACAAGATATTATGTGAAAAAACAAACTTTACAACTTTGGCACGTGGTGGGGTGGGGGAGGGGTTGTTGGGGAGATGGGAAGGGATGAGAAGGGGAAACAAAGGAGGAGGCAACAATGCTTGATAAGAAATGTACTCGTTTCATGATTATTAAAAGGCTTTAAGGTAAGGTCCCCTCCTGGATGGCTAGCAGACTCCACTCTCCTCGCAGCAAAGTCTCCACCTGGTACCTGCATTACCTAGGCAACTGGGACACCTGGAAGAGGTCACATCTGCATCTGCTGAGGTCACATATGAATTTGATGTGGCCACACCTTTCTCCGCCCATACCCTAGATAAGGCCCAGCCCAGGCCCAGAGGCTCTCTCTGCTCTTTTCTAGCTCTTTCTCAGCTCTTTATTTCTCTTCTCTTTCCCAGTCTAGCTACTTTCTCTCTTTCGTTTTTTAATTTTTATTTTTTTTATTGTGAAAATACTGTACAGAGGGGTTACAAATACATGGGCAAGATAATGAGTACATTTCTTATCAAACATTGTAGCCTCCTCCTTTGTTTACCCTTCCCATCCTTCCCAGTCTCCCCTGCCCCCCCACCCAATCCTCCCCCCCCCAAAGTTGTAAAATTCGTTTTGGACATGACAACTTCTCATTGTTCCACGGGTCCACTTGAATCCTTATTTAAACGATTTGTTTTTCCCCTTCCCCTCCACAAATTATACCAACATCAAATACAGTGAAAGCAGGGGTTATACTGTGGGGGAGGGACATACAAAGCAACAAAGAAATAATCTTATAAATGCGTTAGAAACAAATGCGTTAGAAACAAAAGAAAAAAAACATTTAAGTACATATCTTAGGGTTCGTTTTCCTAACATCACCTTATCTGACCTTTTCTGCTTGACTCATACAGGGTGAGGATTCTGTCTGGCTACTTCCTGCTGACAAGGGGCTTCTACAATAGGGGTAAAAGGCTGGAATTTGGTCCCCTCCCAGAGAAGGCTGCAGGCCCTTCCTGGGTTTCAGCACCATTTATGTTAGGTTTTTAAAAAGAGGTAGCCAAGTAAGAACAGCACCATGCACGTGGTATTCAGGTAAGGAGTAGGTTTATTCATTGTTCTGGCTGGCACCAGGCCATCTTAGCCCTCCGCAGTGGTGAAAGGCCTGGGAAAGAGAACTGGGAAAGAGAGAGAGCTGGGAAAGAGTGAGCTGAGAAAGAGCTAGAAAAGAGCTAGAAAAAGAGAGTCTGGGCCTGGGCTAGGCCTTATCTAGGGTATGGGTGGAGAAAGGTGTGGCCACATCAAATTCATAGAACGATGAATAAACCTACTCCTTACCTAAAAAAAAGAGAAAGAAATGTACTCATTACCTTGTTCATGTAATTGTAACCCCTCGGTATGGTATTTTCACAATAAAAAGAAAAAGTAGAATAATAATCTTATTGATGGATATTCAACTCAATAAAGTGATTTAATTTTGAGAAAAAAGACTAGTAACAAGAGTATGTATATAAATATATATTTATTTATATAATGAATTAATAAACAGCAAACAATGCAATTACACAAAGGAAAAGACGAGACTATACTTCACAAAGAAATCCACATGCAAAATAAACACCTGAAAAGGTGATCAAATGTCTTAATAATCAGATATTAAACCCAGAATTAAATATTAGTTAATATGTATCAGATTTACACTATCAAAATATGACAGTAATTGTCATAGTCAGCAAGTCTGGGAAGCTGGGTATAATACAAATGTATATTGATAGAACTATATTAAAAAGCAATTTTATATTATATGATAACATTATAAAACCATATTCTGTGACCCAGAAATTTAATTTTTGGGTGTATAGATCAAAAAGGCTTACAACCAATCACAAATATAATTATAATGAAAATATTTATATCAAGGTTGCTAGTAATTACTCCTGGAAAGAACTAAACTATAGGCAACAATTTAAAAATATACTTAAATTAGTGCCCCACTTATTCAGATGAATACTATATAGGTGAATAGGTTCAGTTACAAAATGCAATCATTTGCCCCAAATCACAGTCTTTGAATTGTTAAGGTAGGGTTTGTAGTCAAGTGTTTGAATGTTTAACTATAATGCATATTATACTCTGTCACCTCTTTTAAATTTATTTTGGAGTAAAGGAATAAAATTTGGTTGAATTATGTGAAATTAACATTTTTGTAGATGAAAAGTGTTGACTATGAGAAGTTTTTCATGAATCATTCTAATAGCACTGGCTAAAATTTTCATTGACCCCGAATCAGTAATTTCTCTCTAGCTTTTTCACCCAATATGACCTCCTAAATGGTAAGTTAGTGAAAGAAAATTTTCTTTCCTTTGTGTTTTCCTCAAAAAGCATCATTAATAAAGGGTTTTGGTTGTTTGTTTTTATCTGACATTTGTTTTATAAATGAAACACACACACACACACTCACACACACACACACACACACACACACACAACTAACTACAAGGAAAAGAGATAAATAATGCTTTAAAAATGTTCTACAACTGTAAAACATATAATCTTTAGTGTACAGTTGTACTGGTCAGCTGTTCCAGGGTGACAGAAGAACCTTTCTCTGATCTATAGCATGTCCCTAATGAGAATGAGTCTTCTGTCCTTGGGCCGCTACTCCTATTCTGAATGAATTTATATAAAACAAACAGCAATAAAATTGAAAAGCTAGTCTAACATTACATAGAAGCCAATAAGTAAATATATTGCATAAGAAAATTTCTCACATATTTTAAGAACATAGCACAATATGGAAGAGGTTATGAAAAGCATCATCACAGAAAGATTTTAAGATTTCATATGCTGGGAATTCTTATCTGAAACATATGAATAGCAGATTTTGAAAGTTCATCTTAAATGCAGTAGATAGAGTTAACCTAATCTAGAATGGCCAAGCAGTTTTAGCATAAATACTTTAGAAAACAGATTTTCACTTCATGTAGAAATAATCAATTCAAAGCTAAATTTGAAGTCCCAAAAATATTTCCTGTATATGTTTTAAAATACTTTTTAGTTTAGACAAGCATTGGGAGGATGAGAAAACCCCACTGAAGTTCAGAGATCATCTTGTACTTTCACTCAGAAGGAGAAAATTTAGGAATATTCCTTTTTCTATTTCCTTACATCTACTTCCAAACCAATCATAAATCATACCATCCATACTACATGTGAAACTAGTACTATATACACAAATAGCATAATAAAAGTATTTGAAATCCTAATGGTGTCTTTGGCCTTCATCAATATAACCTCAATTCAGACAAAATGAGCTATAAGCTAAGGAAAAATCATAAACATTTTTTGAACATTGTAACTGTATACCAAGTTGAAGCTTTCACACTGTATTTTAGCTTGACTTTAAGGAATAGCTATTAATTTCAGCCTTCTCACAATACATTGACAATACTCTATTATTGAGATAATCATTAGAAAAATTACATTTCTCACAAAAGTTTACACCTTCTCCTTACTGGTACTATTTAATAAAGGAAATTATTCACTTCACATTTTTTGGCCCACGGAAAATTTACTTGGAAAGATTTTGAAACTGTTTAATTACCTTTTTTGTGCCAATTGAAATTGGGAGTTTGCTTGAGATTTTTAACTTTGCCACAGAATGACAATATTTTGGTGTAGTTATTTTGCACTACATAAGAGAGGTGGTAGTAAAGTTTTATCATAATATTATGGTACTTCTCATTATTGTCAGGCATTGTCCCTCTAAAATTTTGAGTCAGATCCTCCCCAAGATTCAACTTTTCCTTAGAAACTAAGCCTTTAAAACAGTCGTTGAATTTTTTTCAAGTTGTTTTTTTCTTTTACTTTCTTTGGGTTTGATTTGTTTTAAATTTGTTAACTGACAAATAATAATGTAAATATTATACATATTAATGAAATATAATGATCTTTTGATGTTATACATAATGTTTAAATCAGTTGAAACAGAATTTAGCATTTGAAGCACTTACCAATTCTTCTGTTTTTTAATAAGCTTTTTATTGTGAAAATACAGTACAGAGGGGTTACAATTACATGTGCAAGGTAATAAGTACATTTCTTATCAATCAGTATTGCCTCCACCTTGGTTTTTCCACTACTATCCCTACACTCCCATCTCCACAAGTACACTCCACTCCCTTTCCCACCTAAATTGTAAAGTTTGTTTTTCAACATAGCGTCCTGTACATACCATTATTGCAATGGATCAACTTGTGTCCCTATTTAAAATTTTTGGTTTTTTCCTTCCCCTTCCCAAATTATACCAACACCAAATACAGTGAAAACAGGGGATATACCAGGCGGAGGGACATACAAAGCAATGAAAAAAATCATGTGATATCTTATAAATACCTTAGAAACAATAGCAAGAAAGAAAACACTTGTGTCCTTATCTTGGGGTTCATTTCACTTAACATGAATTTATCTGACCTTTTCTGCTTGTCTCAGACATATACTAGTTATTGCAAATAAAGGAAACCATGGGACCTATGTTTCTTTGGGTCTGGATTACTTCACTTAATAAAATTTTTTCCAAGTCTTTCCATTTCCTAACAAATGGGGCAACTTCATTCTTTCTGATGGAGGCATAGAATTCCATTGTGTATGTATACCACATTTTCTTGATCCATTCATCTACTGAGGGGCATCTGGGATGGTTCCATAGCTCAGCTATGGTGAATAATGCTGCAATAAACATAGTTGTGCTGGTAGCTTTAGTATGATCTTGTTTGTGATCATTTTAGTAAATGCCCCAAAGTAGGATTGCTGGGTCATAGGGGAGCTCTATGTGGAGTCTTTTGAGGAACATCCATATTGCTTTCCAAAGTGGTTGAACAAGTTTACACTCCCACCAACAATGCAATAGGGGTCCCTTCTGTCCACATCCCCTCCAGCATCTGTTGCTATTAGAGTTCTTGATTATAGCCATTCTAACTGGGGTGAGGTGGTATCTCAATGTTGTTTTGATTTGCATTTCTTTTTTAGCTAGAAAGGTGGAGCATTTCTTCATGTGTCTATTGACCATTCTTATTTCTCCTTCAAAGAAGTTTCTCTTTAAGTCTTTAGCCCACTTATGTTGAGCAGTTGTTTCTTTGAGTAATTGTTGTTGGGTGATTTATTTTTTGAGTTCTAGGTATATTTTAGATATGTCTGTTGTATGGCTAATGAAGATCTTCTCCCAATCCGTGGCCTTTCTATTGATCTTGCTAGCTATGTCCTTTGCCATGTAGAAGCTCTGCAACTTCATGCAATCCCATTTGTCCAGCCTTTCTTTGATTTGTTGTTTCTGTGTCTCTATTAAGAAAATTTTGGCCTGTGCCAATGAGACCTAGGGTTTTTCCTATTCCGTCCTGTAATGTTTTCAGGGTGTCTGCTTTGACTCCAAGATCTTTGATGCATTTGGAGTTGTTTCTGGTGCTGATATATAAGGATCTAGCTTTAGTTTTCTACAAGCAATTAACCATTCTATTTTTTTAGCTCCTTTATCCAAGATTAGGTGGCTATAGGTCTGTGGGCTCATTACTGGGTCTTCAGTTCTATTCTTTTGGTCCTTAGGTCTGTTCTTGTGCCAATACCAAGTTGTTTGATGACTATGGCTTTCTAGTAGAGTTTGAAATTTGATATTGATATTCCTCCAGCACTGTTCTTTCTGCTAAGGATTGTTTTTTCTCTTCAGCAAAGACATTGTTCATATGAATTGTTCATATGTATTTTTGGGTTGCTTCTTCTAATTTCATTGAAGAATGAGGTTGGACTATTGATAGGTATCATATTGAATTTGTATATAGCCTTAGGCAGTATTGCCATGTTCACAATGCTAATTCTCCCAATCCCAGCGAGGGAAGTTTTATTCTACTTCCTTAGTTCTGCTTTAATTTTCTTTTTCTGGTTTTTAAGTTTTTCATCATAGAGGTCCTTCCCTTATTTAGTTAACTCCTAGGTATTTTATTTTTTGTGGGAGTATTCCAAAAGTGTTGCTTTCCTGATTTCAGCTGCACTGTTCTTGTTATTCTCATACAGAAAAGCCACTGATTTTTGAGGGTTAATTTTATATCCTGCTATTTTGCCAATGTTAAAGATCAGCTCAAGAAACTTGGGAGTGGAGTCCAGGGGGTTCTTTAAATACAAGATTATGTCATCTGCAAAGAAGGGGAGCTTTGCTTCATCTTTCCCTATTTGTATCCCCTTCATATTTGCATCTTTTATTATGGCTGCAGCTAGGCATTCTTATACTAAATTGAAGAGAAGTGAAGAAAGTGGACATCCATGTCTGGTTCCTGAGTTTAGAAGAAATGGCTTTACCTTTTCACCATTAGATATAATGCTAGCTGTAGGTTTGTAATACAGCCTTTATTATATTGAGGAATGTTCCATGGATTCCTAGTTTTCCCAGAGCTTTCATCATAAAGGAGTATTGGATCTTGGCAAATGCTTTTTCTGCATCTTTTGAGATAGTCACGTGGTTCTTATCTTTGCCCTCGTTGATGTGATGAATTATATTAATTGATTTGTGTATATTGAACCAGCTTTGCATCCCTGAAAGGAATCCTGTTTGATCATGGTGTCTGCTTTTTTTGGGGGGGGTCCGGTTGTGGGGCCTAAACTCTGGGCCTGGGCACTGTCCCTCAGCTCTTCAGCTCAAGGCTAGCGCTCTACCACTTGAGCCACAGCGCCACTTCCAGCTTTTTTGCTTTTTGCTTATGTGGTGCTGAGGAATCGAGCCCAGGGCCTCATGCATGCAAGGCAAGCGCTCTACCACTGAGCCACCTTCCCAGTCCCATGCTTTTTTTTGATAAATTATTGAATTCAACTGGCTAAAATTTTGTTGAGAAATTTTCATCAATGTTCATCAAAGAAATGGGTCTATAGTTCTCTTTCTTTGACGAATCCCTGCCTGGTTTGGGGATGACGGCTATGATGGCTTAATAGAAAGAGTTCGGTAGTGAACTTTCACTTTCAATTCAGTTGAAGAGTTGGAGGAGTATTGGTGTGAATTCTGGTTTGAACGCCTTGTAGAATTCTGCAATAAATCCATATGGTCCTATTGTTCTCTTTTGTGGGAGATCTCTTATTTGTTTCTATTTTGATTATTGATATGGATCTGTTAAATTGGTTTAAATCATCTTGGTTTAGATTGGTCAATTAATCTTTGATTATCCTCCTCATGCTTGTGATATTTCTGTATTAAACTTTGGTTAGCCTCATTACACTCATGCATTTCTCTATCATGATCACACAGTGTCCTTTGCAAGCTTCCATCTTTTCATCCAACATGTTTGCAGTAAGCATTTTGGTAACTCTCCTCTGCATTATTCATTAACTGCTCTGTTACATCATGAATGGGAGTTGAAATACCTGGACTAGCCATTTTTCTTGTGTTTCTCCGGATTTTCTGCTCATTTGGGTATGAAATCAAAACCAATTCTGCACTAGAACATTATTTTAAGGCAAGCATCATGCAGTCAAAATGAGTACAGATACAATCTAGTTCAACTGATACAATCTAGTTCAACAACAAACAACTAGGTATCAGTCTACTAAGAAAATCAAAGAGGGAGTCAGCAGACCAAAAATCAATAGGCTTGGGGAAAATTTTTAGGAGAAAATAAGATTAGAGGAATTTGGAGAGGGAAAAGGAGAGAGGGAATATAACCAAGACCTAAATTCAGAGAGAGGTAAAGGGTAGAAGGAAAGGAGAAGAGAGATAAAAAGGAAAAAGGAAAAATAATTTTTTTTAAAAATGAAACACTTAAAAATTATGTAAGTATAAAAAATAATACCACAATGAAAGGCTGAGAATTTGTGAATTGAATAATCAATATCTGAATTAAGTATGCACACAACGAAGGATAAGGTCTAATAATGAAATATTTCTGAGGGTAAACAGAAGAGCAATTAAATAAAACAAAAGAAACCAAAAAGGAACAAAAAGGAAAAGAGTAAAATAGAATTTAATCAAAACTAAAATAAAAATGATGAAAAAAAGGAAAACTTTTTTTTTAATTTTCAAAGCTTAGGTAGAAAAAAGAACTTTTATGTTCCTTCTGTGTCTGTAACTAGCCTCTTGGTGGAGTCTCTGGTTTGCTTGTGATGTTTGTTTTGACTGTGGCTTGATTGGTTTTTTAAATCAGTTTGTTTGAGTAGGCAGAATGAAGCTCTGCCTTACCAGGGACTTTTTGACCCTACTCCTGACCTAGTTCAGTGGGAGGGTGATCTGCTTTGACTATAACAAAAGAAGGAGATGGCTGTTTCCTTTAGCTTGGAGTTGCTGTGAGGGGCCTAGCTTGTGGGTAGGGTTGAGACCTGTCAGCAATCATTAGCTTTTCCCTGAGGGGCTAGCTCCTGAAACATGCATACAGCCCAGCCTAGAGCCCTTCTCAGGATTTATGTGTAGTGAGTTTCCAATTGTTTTTCTTTTACTTCCTTCAGCTGGGTCTGCTGCCTGTGCTGCAGTGGGAAGGGGCAGCTTCTGGCTCTGTTTACCCAGTGAAGAAAGTCACTCCTCCCTCTGCCTGGGAAGGGCAACTTTCACCAGGGGTAGACATGAGGCCCTCATGTCAGGTTCCTTTGACCATCTGAATGGTCCCTATTGTCTTCTTCTAAGGCCTTAGTCATGGGCCAGGTGCTCTGGCCCGCTTTTTGTCAGTATCGGATGTTGTTCTTCTCCAGTGGTAGGGGAGGGTTACATTCCCACTGCTGCACCATGAGAAGGAGTCAGTGAGGATGTCTTGTGGTATACTCGTGTTTTTCCCTTGATTTCTGAGCCATCCATGATCTGTAACTGGCTGTGGTCAGCAGGATGAAGATTTCCTCTTCTTGTCAGTTCTTGCTGGTGGTGAGTAGAATCTGCTTGCACACCGCCTCTGGCACCTTTGTCCCAGGCTCTCTCTGTTGATGTGGTGGCCACGGCAGTAGCCATCGCCATCACCGCAATGGATACCGGTGAGTGCTTAAATCTGTCTCCTTAACCAAGCTGCTGGAATTTTTCCTCTGGCCAAACTCTCTGTACTATGATGGCATACTTGGTGTGACTCTCTAGCCTGGGAGTTTTCACTGGAACACTAAAACTGATTTCTATGCAAGAGTTTGTTTAGCCCCTGGCTTCTCCGCTGCCATCTTCCTACAGACTCTGAGGGTATATTCTTATTCCCTATAATCACCCTATTGTTAAATAGCCTGCCTACTAGAACCTCCTGTTCTTTTTTAACAATGAGGTAATGCCATTGGTCAATATTTCCCCAGATCTCCCTTTCCCTGCCATCCACTGCCTTTGGAAACCACCATTCTACTCTCAACTTCTATGACACTGAATTATATAGATTCCACATGTGAGCAAAATCACACAGTATTTTTCTTAGTGCGCCTTGCTTATCACTTAGTATAATGATCTCCAGTTCCATTCATGCTGCTACAAATGACAAGATTTCATTCTTTGTATGGAAGAATAGTATTTTTGCATATATACAATGTTTTCTTTATTAACCAGTTTGTAAACTTTTATGTTGTTTTCATTTATTAGCTATTATAAATACTACTGAAAAGATCATGAGAGGGTAGACGTCAGCATGCAGATTTCACTTTCTTAGGATATGTAGACTAGAATTGCTTTGTGAAGGGGAGCTAAACTCTATCAGAGCTCTCTCAAGTAGGAAACACCAACAATTAAGGTAAAACAAAATTGCAGAATAAGAATTTTAAACATTATACAAACAGAGGTAAAAAGGAGAAAATAGAAACCCTTTTTCTTTCATCCATTTAGAACATAGCACGGCAAGCCAAATGTGGTAGCACATGCCTATAATCTCAGCACTGCACAAATGAAGGCAGAAAGACTATAACTTTGAAGCCAGCCTAAACTACCTAGCAAATACAAGATCAGTCTGAATGATATAGTAAGGTCCTATATATCACTATAAAGTTCCCCACAAAATTTTAAATTTTAATTGGTGTCAAGGTGACATACAGAGGGGTTACAGTTACATATGTAAGGTAATGAGTACATTTCTTATTGATACCCACTCCCTTGCTTTTCTTCCAAAATATACATTAAGCTATGAGCCACTCTTGTTTTTATCAGAACTTGATAAATTATTTGAAGCTTTAATCACAGAAAGTTACTTATCAATCACAAGTTTTATTATGGAAACAGTATAAATATCCTTGGTGTTCAAGGCTATTCAGTTCATCACTGGAACATCTGGAATTTAAAATAAGCAAACTAAAAATGCAATATAATTTTCTTATCATTTTAACAAAGCAACAGTTCCAAGGCCCTTTAAAATTCTCAACAGATATAGATTTCTGAACACAGCAATCATTGACAACATGAGCACACAAGCAAGTCCCATAAATGGCATTATACTGTAGTGCACAATAAAAACTCAATCATGTAACAGGTGTGACAATAAAATAGACAGAAAAGATAAGAAAGTATGTGCCAAACATGTTTATAATGCCCTAGTACATTAATCTGAACATACTAATGAATATTTACATATGAACATATGCATGAGTATAGGAAAGCATTCTTACATAAAATAGGGACACAAATACATCAAATTTGTCAGAACAGTCTGCAGGATTTTTTTCAACTTCTTCTTTCATACACAGAAAAGGAAAGCTGAATTACTTTGAGAAGACATTGAAAATAGCAAAAGAAACTCTTTCAAAGCTATTGAATAATAGTGAGTAGCGGGAATGAGGAAAGTAAAAATGAGGATTCAATCTAAAGTACTGTGTATGCATGTTTTAAATACCCTTGTGAAACTCCTCTGAACAACTTATGGATCTCTAAAGAGTGAATGATAGGAATGTAAAACAGAGCTTCTCTAAGGTTTGGCTATTTATATGGGGGAAAGCCTGAGCCTGTGGGGGAGGTTGAATATACAGGTGAAAATGGAGCAAAGAGTGAGAGTCATAGAGGGGTGAGCATGATCGGATTACATTTATGTGTGTAGGACATGTCAACATGAAATTCAATTATACAATTAATTGGTACTAATAGAAAATATTTAAAAAGAACATTTTAGTTAATTAGGAGGCAAAAAAGAGATATGTGGTAGAAGAATGAAATGAGTTCTCCTTCTTTCTCTTAGAAAAAAAATATGTAAGCCAGGCAATGTGGGCTCATAACTGTAAGCAAAACTACTCAGGAAGGTGAGTTCAAAGTCAGCCCAGAAAGATAAGTTAGAAGGACTGTTATCTTCAATCACCCAGCAAAAAAGCAGGAAGTGAAGATGTGGCTCAAGTACCAGAGCACCAGCTCTTGAGCCAAAAATATAGAGCCCTCAGTTCAAGCTCCAGTATTGGCCAAAAAGGAAAAATTGGGAAGATTTCTTCCCACAACCAAGTTTTCAGTTGGTTCAAGACCATATTATGAATGGGAAAGTTTTGGGTTGCTTGAGCTAAATTCTCTTCAGTATCTACCAATTAAACATGGGTATCAAATTCATTCATTCAAATATTGAATATCAATACCAGTTACTTGATCTGAATTAGCATTTTTAAAATGGTCATTATGATGCACACTAAATTCAGGACTGGCTGTTTTAGGTGACCTTCCTTTTATTTTCTAAAATATGCATGCATGTATGTATTGTGTATGTTTATATATATAAAGGTATTTCCTACTACAAAGCTCTGAGGTCTACCAATTATTGAACTCAACAAGTACCAAAAGAATTAGACATAATGACTTGTACATCTCATTGTTGCAATGAGTCCACCTGTATCCCTATTTAAATGCTTTGTTTTTTCCCTTCCTCTCCACAAATTATATCGACATCAAATACAGTGAAAGCAGGGGTTATACTGTGGGGGAGGGACATACAAAGCAACAAAGAAATAATCTTATAAATGTGTTAGAAACAATCACATG
>NW_012267449.1:555628-603348 GCF_000151885.1 Dipodomys ordii
AAGGGATGGGAAGGGGAAACAAAGGAGGAGGCTACAATGCTTGATAAGAAATGTACTCATTATCTTGCCCATGTAATTGTAACTCCTCTGTACAGTATTTTCACAATATAATTAATTAATTAATGAAAGAATTAGAATATGAGCAATCTTTAAAATATTATTTAATATTGAAGATCTTAGGAAGATGTTAATGAGTTACTGTCTGATATCTATAATTTAATTATTTAATCTATGCAACTCCCTTTTCTCATTGCTTCTTAGATTTAGCACAATTTGCTTTTCCCAGGAATATTACTATATAAGTCAATAGTCTTCAAGGAATGTTTTTTTAATTACCTTCATCACTTGTATGACACTTCCTACTCTCTTTTAATGGGGAATTATTACGTACTTTCATAATTATCTTTCACTTCCACTAGTAAGAAGTATAGCATTGAAACCTAGGAGGTCTGGTATCTAGATTTGGCTAAACTATTCTATGATGCATAAATACAAGAGAATCAATAAATCACCCTTATGCCTTACTCATCCAATATATATTAGGTATCTACATTATGTCAGGTAGTATTGTAATGACTATGGATGAAGCAGGGAAAATAAACATCCCCAAAGCAAAATGCATGGAAGGAAATTGACAATAAAGGAAACAAGTAAAATATAGAGAAAGGTAGATGGGGATAAACTCTATGAAATAAAGTAGTTTAAGCAATAGGGAGAAATTAGAGTGTCAAGAGAAAGATAGGTACATGTACCATGTTTTGTTCATTGCGCTTATAAAACATTGCACAACCATGTCAAAAATGTCATCATTTAGTTTGTGATAATTTTTAATTATTACATATTCGATTTTGTTTATGTCAATCACAATCTTCAATGTACATATTTGAAAATTAAGCCTGGAAAACTGAAAGGAAGGATGTGGTTGTGAGAGATGAGAGAAAATGAGATAAAAAACATCATACTGATCAAGATGCATTGTACTCATAAGCTAACATCATGAATTGAAAACCCTTTATGCAACTACTTAAAGACAAAAAATAATTTTAAAAGTTCAGTTTCACTGGTTGAGCCACACTGTGCTTTCCATTTCTAACTTTAAAAATGAGGTATAGAGATTAAATATTCATGAAAGGAAAGTAACTTGAATTGTTACTTCTTGGCCTTAAATTAATTGAAGAACATATTGCAGTGCAATCAAGGTTAAATGAGATTAGCAGCTCACAAAGAGCACATTGTTCCATAAATGTTCTCACTTGGGATGTAGGCAAAAGTATTAAATCAAGCTAAAGAAAATTTGACCAACACAGGTGTGTGTGACTGAAATATTTCTAGTTAGCCTGAAATGACATCTGTTCTCATAAATAGAGATAGCATAGAACAGTATAATGAAGAAAAAGATTATTCCTAGGATGTAAGGAATTAGCCATCATCAAATAAGGAACAGGGGCAAGCAATATCTTTTTGATACTCTGGAGTAAAATGTATTTTGCACTTGTTACATGCATCAGATTTTACAATATGTATGTGCTAAAATAGGGACTTATGAAAAGAAATACATGAAATACTTAGCCACATTCTGATAAGAACGTTTGCTTTTAAAATGTTCCAAGTCTTTCCATTTCCTAACAAATGGGTGATGTCATTCTTTCTGATGGAGGCATAGAATTCCATTGTGTGTGTGTGTGTGTGTGTATACATATCACATTTTCTTGATCCATTCATCTACTGAGGGGTATCTGGGTTGGTTTCATATCTTAGCTATGGTGAATAATGTTGCAATAAACAATAAACGTAGTTGTGCTGGTAGCCTTAGTATGGCCTTGTTTGTGATCATTTGAGTAAATGCCCAAAAGTGGGATTGCTGGGTCATAGGGGAGCTGTATGTGGAGTCTTTTGAGGAACCTCCATACTGCTTTCCAAAGTGTTTGAACAAGTTTACACTCCCACCAACAATGCAGTAAGGTTCCCTTCTGGCCATATCCCCTCCAGCATCTTGGAAAAAAATTATATTAAGTGAAGTAAACCAGGCCCAAAGAAACATAGGTCCCGTGGTTTTCCTTATTTACAATAACTAGTTTATGTCTGGGACAAGCAGAAAAGGTCAAAAGCTATGTACCTATGACCATATACGATGAAGTTAAGCGAAATGAACCCCAAGATAGGAACACAAATATTATTTTCTTCCTTGCTATTGTTTCTAACATATTTATAATGTACCATGTGATATTTTTGTTTCTTTGTATGTTCTTCTCCCAAGGTATAACCCCTGTTGTCACTGTATTTGATGTCCTGCATGTTGTATATACATTTCTCTAATTTGGGGAGGGGAAGGGAAAAAACAAAATGTTTAAGTAGGGATACAGGTTGATCCATTGTAACAATGAGATGTTGAAGACACTATGTTGAAAACGAACTTTACAACTTCAATGTGGGGAGGGGGGGATAGTTGTGGAAGTGGGAGGGAAGGGATGGTAGGGGAAAAACAAAGGAAGAAGCAACAATGCTTGATAGGAAATGTGCTCATTACCTTGCTTATGTAACTGTAATCCCTCTATAGAGTATTTTTACAATAAAAAACATACAAAATACTTAAAAATTAAAAATTGTTCTGTTACTCAGTTCCCTCATTTTGCAGATTTAGAAACTACTATGAAGTGACACAGAGAGAGCTAAGAGGTATAAAACCAGGAATGAAGTCCATCCCCAGAGGCTGGCCATCCAGCCAGACTGCAGCCCTTGAAAATCCAGAGAACCCCAGACCCTAGGGCTTCCCTCATATACTTACTTTTGATTCTGCTAGGAACTGATAAATCTGATGAAATTCTAGTGTTTGGTGTTTTTATGTCAGAAAACTACTAATTCCTTAGCACATTACCCCTGATTCCTTACATATTACATTGTATGTAATACATGCAAATTTATTTATCTGTATGTAAATATGTGTTTGTATATTATATAATTTCAGCATACATTTTTAATGGCTAAAGCACTTAGCTGCATGTAATAACTTTGGGTATATCAGTGAATGGATAACCCAGGGTATTTGGAATTTGACTGATAGGTCAGATTAGTCATGTGCTGTCTACAAAAAAAGAACTGTCAAATTCTACTATGATCTTTGGATTCAATTAAGTTAAATAGCCCATAGTGTCTAGCCTCTAGGAGACAGAAAGAGAAAGAGAGTGAGAGAGGAATTAGATATATATTTAGTTTCTAGTTGTCAGACACAAGTGACAGAAAGATGTAGGACAAGGCACAATAACTACCCTTTATGTCTACAGAAAAAAAATAAAAGAAAATTGAATAGTTTAGACCAAGGGACAAATATGTGATGTAAAAGGACAGAAAATGACAGAATTAGTGGTCAGAGAGTACCTCAGGTAAACATTATCCAACTCAAATGACATTTGATTTGACTGGTGAATATTAGGAAAGAAACCCTTTAACTTTATTTTTAATATATTAATTTCTCAATTAAGATAAGGACTGGATAGGGGAGATATGGGTGAGAATGTCAAAAAGAGCAACATTGTTCAAGTTATATTGTGTTCATAATTACTTTGTTTAATGGCAACTCCATAACATAACCATTAAAGATAATAATAAAAAACAATAAGTGAGTCAACATAGGTCACATCTTAAAAATAGAAAAAGGATTATATTCAGTAGATAATAGTTGCTGTCACAATTCATTAGTAATAAATTCTCCTCAAAATGATAAAATAAGCAATAAGGAAAATCACAGTAAGTTGAAATCTATATTTATTAGTGTAATTTAAATCACTATTTGTGAGTCACAAAAGGTTAGGATGAGGATAAGACCAATAGTCACTTGAAATAATTTCTCTCTGAGTCAATAACAAAAATTCCTTTTTAAAAATGAATATTTGAAGTTTTAGCACATATGTTTTCTACACAGTGAGAAAAATAAATCTTTTGCAATATCTAAAAATAGATTATAAGTAATTCATTAAATGAAAAAGTGAGAAGTAGCATAGATTTAAATTTAGCAGTAAATATATTCATTCCACAAGTTAGTGTTAGAGAGGACACTTTATATTCAGAATTTCTACATCCTTAGAGAGTAAAACTAAGCATAGGTCAAAGTTCTATAGGAATCATGTTTCTATATTTGTGTTTATACATATTCTACTGATAACACTTTTGTGTCTATACTAGATCTTGAACTGAGGGGCAGGGTACTTTTCACTCAAGACTGACATTCTACCATTTGAACAACACCTCCACTTCTGGCTTTTTGTTGATTAAGTCGAGATAAGAGTCTCAAAGAATTTCCTACCCATGCTGGCTTTGAATTGGGATCCTCATATCTCAGCCTCCAGAGTAACTAGGATTGCAGGCATGAGTCCTAGGCCCACAGCTCTCCTGAAATGTTTGATACATGATAAACTAGAGGAGCATATTAACTTCTAGGAGGGATATACAAACTATGAAGTTTCAGTTGGAAATTCACTCATTTCTTTATTCAGATATTTACTTAATCTCTATTATGTGTGAGGCAGCATTCTATTTGCTTCTCAAGAGAGGTGACTTCTGAGAAGGGTCTCAAAGAGATTTTTTATTATAAAAGATTACTAACATTTCCCTAAAGTCTCCCAATATCAGGAATCTTGTGAGAATAGTCACCATTCTTCCCAGTGTCTCCTTCCTACCGTTTCATGCATTTTTTGAGATATCTTTGTCCCACTGGCCTCTCTGCTACCTTGCTATTCCTAGAGTTATTATTTACATACCTATTTTTTTCAGTAAAAACAAAAAAGCATTGGCTTAGTAGCCATCTAAATTTCATTGGCTCCTTCCTTGGTTGCCTGATTTTGTTTACCATTCTAGTTCCATTTAGAAGCATTAGAGGGCATTTGTGTTTTCCTGTTCATTAAAATTCATATTCTGTTTTAATCTATTCTCATTGTGAAGGATAGTAGTAAAATTTAGGGTGTGAAGATATTTGCAAATTTGGCACATGAAAAGTAATGAACTACTTAGTTTTAACCCATAATTGGTTCAAACTATAATGTGAAGAAAGGGAAATTGGGGGTGTTCAAGGCCAAATATTTGTGGTTCTCTAAGATGTATCTTGCTAAGCCTTTAGTCATTACTGCTAGTAAACAAAAGCATTATTAACTGGATAAAACAGATGTGAGTACAGGTTACAAGCTCATAACAGAAAGCAGCTAGTCTGTTGATCTCAGGCTATAGACTGTAGCTCTTTGAACTAATTCCACATTGAGCAATCTGAAAGCCTGACTGATACCTGATGTTTTAAGGAAATCTTCTTGCTACCCATCTGCAATATTTAGCTATTTACTTACCTTAAAATGAATGGTATATATTAATAACTACATGTAAGATAAACTTTACTGTAAAAAATAATGTACTACAGCCAAGTCCTTTGTAAATGGTCTTAAAACTAGAAATATTTGTGAAAAATTTCCTAATGCTGAATTACTTCCTTGAGAATAAATTCTTATTTAGAATATTTATATTTAATAAATAATAATTATATTTAATATCTGCATTTTAGTAATTTTAATCATATTTTTATTATCTTTAAGTACTTGTACTTGTTCCACTCAATATACCAGTTTATGAGTACAATGTGTCCTGATCAGTAATATAACCATTTCATCATTCACCCCCATCCTTCCCCTCCATAAGATCTGTATCAAATATTATCATATTAATCATATCATAATAATCATATTATAATAATCAATGCATTTAAGTATTTATGAATAGATTATGAGAGATTTGATTGGTGAATACAAAAAACATATATGGAACAGCATTTACAATTTAGTCTATTTCATTAAAAAGATGATGTACCTACAATACATTTCACTGAAGTAGTACCTAGGAAAGTCAGCAATTTTAATTCTGCTATTATCATCAAAACTATATTTTAAAGAGCTATTTTTCTGATAGTGATTTTAAATCACTTTTCATAGATGACATTCAAAAAAGTTTTATATTTTGCTCTTGGAAAATGAAATAT
Source organism: Dipodomys ordii (assembly GCF_000151885.1). Lineage (NCBI taxonomy): Eukaryota > Metazoa > Chordata > Mammalia > Rodentia > Heteromyidae > Dipodomys > Dipodomys ordii. Next base: position 561,642 of record NW_012267449.1, read on the forward strand.
CAGAATAAGGATATATTTAATGTAATAAATAGAGCCAAAATCTTAAACAGAAACTCTAGAACCATAAAATGAAATCCACACTTGCACCTTGTTCCCTGTCCTGCATCATTTATTTTTCCTTCACCATGGAGAGAGTTGGGACACATAGAACACGCATAGGTGAAATCCTTATTGATGTGTACTTTCTTTCACAGAAAGCACCAAGAAAGAATTCATGATTTCTTTTCCCTAATACGTTTTTTTATTGTAAAAATACCATACAGAGGGGTTACAGTTATATGTGAAAAGTCATGACTATATTTCCTAACAAGCATTGTTACCTCCTCCATCGTTTTTCCCCTACCATCCCCTCCCTCCACCTCTACAACTATACTCTTCCTTCCCACTACCCCCCCCCCGCTTAAATTGTAAATTTGTTTTTCAACATAGTGTCTTGTACATCTCATTGTTACAGGGGTCAATCTGTATCCCTATTTAAGCATTTTCTTTTTTCCCTTCCCCTCCCCAAGTTAGAGAAAGGTATATATGAGACAGAGGGCACCGACATCAAATACAGTGAAAACAGGAGTTATAGGGTTATACCATGGGGGAGGAACATACAAAACAAAACAAAACAAAAAAAAAGCACATGGAACATTATAAATACGTTAGAAAAAATAGCAAGAAAGAAAAAAACCACTTGTGTCCCTATCTTGGGGTTCATTATGCTTAATATCGTCTTATTAGGTCATATGCACATAGCTTTTGATGTTTTCTGCTTGTCCCAGACATAAACTAGTTAATGCAAATAAGGAAAACCATTGAGACCTATGTTTCTTTGCACCTGGCTTACTTCACTTAATAGAAATTTTTCAGAATCTTTCCATTTCCTAACAAATGGGGCAATGAAATTCTTTCTGATGGAGGTATAGAATTCTATTATAATCACACACACACACACACACACACACACATATATGATATTTTCTTAATCCATTCATCTACTGAGGGGCATCTGGGTTGGTTCCATAGCTTAGCTATGGTAAATAATGCTGCAATAAACATAATTTTTGCTGGTAGATTTAGTATGGTCTTGTTTGTGATCATTTGGGTAAATGCCCAAAAGTGGAATTGCTGGGTCATAGGAGAGCTCTATGTAGAGTCTTTTGAGGAACATCCATACTGCTTTCCAAAGTGGTTGAACAAATTTACACTCCCACCAACAATGCAGTAGGGTTCCCTTCTGTCCACATCCCCTCCAGCATCTGTTGCTATTAGAGTTCTTGATTCTAGCCCTTCTAACTGGGGTGAGGTGGAATCTCAATGTTGTTTTGATTTGCATTTTTTATAGCTAGAAAGGTTGAGCATTTCTTCATGTATTTATTGGCCATTCTTATTTCCTCTTCAGAGAAGTTTCTCTGTAAGTCTTTAGCCTACTTGTTTATGGGGCAGTTGTTTCTTTGAGGATTTGTTGTTGGGGAATTTAATTTTTTGAGTTCCAGGTATATTTTAGATATGAGCCCCTTATCCATTATATGACTAGTGCAGATCTTCTCCCAATCCGTGGCCTTTCTATTGATCTTGCTAGCTATGTCCTTTGCAATGCAGAAGCTCTGCAATTTCATGCAATCCCATTTGTCCAGCCTTTCTCTGATTTGCTGTGTTTCTGAGTCTCTAGTAAGAAAATTTTGGCCTATGCCAAAGAGACCTAGGATTTCTCCTATTCCTTCCTGTAACATTTTCAGGGTGTCTGCTTTGAGTTCCAGGTCTTTGATCCATTTGGAGTTGATTCTGGTGAGGACAATATATAAGGTTCTAACTTTACTTTTCTACAGGTATTTAACCAAATTTGCCAACACCATTTACTGAAGAGGCTGTCTTTCTTCCATTCTATTTTTTAGCGTCCTTGTCAAAGATTAAGTGGCTATATTTCTGTGGGGTCATGTCTAGGTTTTCAATTCTGTTCCATTGGTCCCGAGGTCTCTTCATGTGCCAGTACCAAGCTGTTTTGATTACTATGGCTTTGCAGTAGAGTTTGAAATTTGGTATTGATATTCCTCAAGCACTATTCTTTCTGTTAAGGATCATTTTTACTATTCAGGGTCTTTTAATATTCCATATGAATTTTTGGATTACTTCTATTTCATAGAAGAATGAGGTTGGAATATTGATAGGTATCACATTGAATTTGTAGATAGCCTTCCAATCCAGAAGCATGGGAATTTTTTCCACTTCCTACGTTCTGCTTTGATTTCCTTTTTCAGATTTTTAAAGTTTTCACAATAGAGGTCTTTACTTCTTTAGTTAACTTCTAGGTACTTTATTGTTTGTGGGACTATTACAAAAGGGAGGTACTTTCCTGATTTCAGCCTCATTCTCCTCATTGTTGGCATACAGAAAAGCCATTTATTTTTGAGGGTTAATTTTATACCCTGCTACTTTGCCAAACGTTTGTATCAGCTTGATTATTTTGGGAGTGGAGTCCATGGGATTCTTTAAATACAAGATCATGTCATCTGCAAAGAGGGAGAGAGTTTTGGATCCCTTTTATGTTTGGATATTGTCTTATTGCTGTAAGTAGGCGAGTGGACATCCTTGTCTTGTTCCTGCATTTAGAGGAAATGGATTTAGTTTTTCACCATTAAGTATAATGCTGGCTGCAGATTTGCCATATACAGCCTTTATTGTATTGAGGAATGTTCCATGAATTCCTACTTTTTCCAGAGCCTTCATCACAAAGGGGTATTGGATCTTGTCAAATGCTTTTTCTGCATCTATTGAGATAACCATGTGGTTCTTATCCTTGATCTCGTTGGTGTGATGAATTATATTAATTTATTTGCATATATTGAACCAGCTTTGCATCCCTGAAAGGAGTCCTGTTTGATCATAGTGTATGATTTTTTTTTTGATGAATTGTTGAAGTCGGTTGGCCAAAATTGTGTTGAGAAGTTTTTCATCGATGTTCATCAAAGAAATGGGTCTGTAGTTTTCTTTCTTTGATGAATTCCTGCCTGATTTTGGGATGAGAGTTTTGATGGTGTCATCGAAAGAGTTCATTAGTGAATTTCTCTTTCAATTTCATTGAAGAGTTGGAGGAGTATTGGTATGAGTTCTGCTTTGAAGGCCTTGTAGAATTACACTGTAAATCCATCCTGTCCTAGGCTTTTCTTAGATGGGAGGTCTCTGGAAGTGGCTCTGTAGCTCAAGTGGTAGAGTGGTAGCTTTGAGCTGAAAAGCTGAGGGACAGTGCCCAGGCCCAGAGTTCAAGCCCCATGACCGATACACACACAAAAAATATTAAACCTTAGATGCGAGGTCTTTTATTGCTATTTCTATTTCGATGCTTGATATGGGTCTGTTAAGTTGTTTTAACTTATCCTGGTTTAGTTTCAGCATGTTGATATTTCCTACGAAATCATCCATTTCTTCAAGATTCTTAAACTTATTAGCATAAAGATTTGTGAAGTATTTCCTTATGATGTTCTAAATATTGGTTGTTTCTGTGGTGATATTTCCATTCTCATCTCTGAGTTTGTTAATTTGGGTGTGTTCTCTTCTTTTTCTGATAAGATTTGCTAAGGGTCTGTCAATTTTGTTAATTTTTTCCGAGAACCAACTCTTTGTTTTGTTGATTCTTTCTATAGTTTTTTTACTCTAATATATTTAATTCTGATTTAATTTTAATTATTTGTTTCCATCTACTGGATTGGGATTTAGCTTGCTGCTCTTTTTCAAGGAGGTTCAGATGTCTCATTGAATTGTTGGTTTCAAATCAGTCCAATTTATTGATGTAGAAACTCAGAGTTTTGAACTTGCCTCTGAGTACTGCCTTTTGTGGGTCTCAGAGGAGCTGGTAATTTCTGTGTTCATTTTTGTTAAATATCATGAACATTTGAATTTCCTTTCTAATCTTTTCCATGACCCACTGGTGATTCAACCATGTGTTGTTCATTCTCCATGTGTTACCAGACTTTCTTTAATGCCTTTTAGTGTTGAGTTCTAATTTTATTCCCTTGTGGTCTGAAAGAATGCATGGCCTTATTTCAATGTCTCTGAATTTGGACGTTTGCTTTCTGACCTATAATGTGGTCTATTTTGGAAAATGTTCTGTGTGCTGCCGAGAAGATCATGTATTCTGATGTTGTTGGGTGAAATATTCGGTAGATGTCTGTTAAATCTAGTTGGTCTATGCAGTTCTTTTGATATGTGGTATCTCTGTTTAGTTTTTCCAGGTTGATCTATTTAGTGGGGATAGTGTTATGTTAAAATAGCCAACAATTAATGTCTTTGGATCTATGTGAGATTTGAGGGAAAATAGTGTTTCTTGGATAAATTTGGATTCTCTGTTGTTTGGTGAATAGATATTAGGATTGTAATGTCCTCATGAAGGAGAGACCCTGAAATTAGTATGTAGCGGCCTTCTTTATCTCTTCTCACTAATTTTAAATTGAAGTCTATTTCATTTAATATTAAGATTGCAATGCCCACCTGTTTATGGAGGCCATTTGCTTGGTAGATTTTATTCTACCCTTTTACTTTCAGAATATGTTTATTTTTATGGGCAAGGTGTGACTCTTGAAGGCAGCTTTTTAACCAAACTACACAGTCTATGTTGCTTAACTGGAGAGTTAAGTCCATAAATATTGAGAGTTAGGACTGAGAGGTGTTTGGTAGTTCCTGCCATGGTATCCACCTTCTTGGAGGCTGTGACAACTGGGTTGTTCCTATGGTTCTTGGATTCTCAGTTTGGGTGCTGTTTTTTGGCCTGTATTGTGCTCTTGTTGGTTTTCATCTATAAGTAGGGCTGGTTTGGTGGAGATATATTGTTTCAGTTTTTCTTTGCAATGGAAAGCTTTTATTTGACCTTCCATTATGAAGGAGAGTTTAGCTGGGTACAGTATTCTTGGATGATTATTGTTAGTTTTTAAGGCCTGGCATACATCATTCCAGCCTCTTCCTGCTTTAATTGTCTCTGCTGAGAAATCTGAGGTGATTCCAATTGGTTTTCCTTTATAGGGATTGATATTTTCTCCTTGACAGCTTTAAGGATCCTTTCCTTGGTCTCAGTTGATCCTTTGTGGATTATAATGTGATGGTGGGATGTCTTGTTCTGGTCTAGTCTATTTGGGGTTCTAAAAGTTTCTTGTATCTGAATAGGCCTATCTTTTTGCATGTTTGGGAAGTTCTCTGCTAGGATCCTGTTAAATAAATTTCCTAGACCATTAACTTCTGTCTCTAGGTGCTTCTGTACAACCATTATCCTCAGATTAGACCTTTTGATGATGTCTTCTAAATGTTGAATTGATCATATTTCTTGCATTTATATTGGATAGTTGTATGTTCTTTCTCCATAATATCTAGGCTGTCTTCAATCCCCGAGATTCGATCTTCTGCATGGTCTAACCTACTGTTAAGACTTTCTACTTTGTTTTTTTAATTTCTTTTCCTTCTAATTGGTAGGCCTTGATGGCTTCAAATTCTTTGTTGGAGCTTTGTTTTAAATCTTGTATAAATTCCTTTACTTCCTTAATTTGGTATTCAGTGTTTAATCTCATTTCCCTTAGTTGATTGTTTATGGTTTCATCCTGTAGTTGCACAGTCAAAATGGCTGTAGGTACAATCTAGTTGAACAGATACAATCTATTCAACATCAAACAACTCTGGATTAATGGGCTAAGAACATCAAAGAATGACTCAGCAGACCAGAAATTAATAGGTTTAAGGAGAATTGTGGGGAAAAATAGGATTAGAGGGATGTGGAGAGGTAAAAGGAAAGAGTGAATTTAACCATGTCCTAATCTCCGAGAGGAAATGGATAGGACAGAAAGGAGAGAGATAAAGAAACAAAAAAAATGAAAAAACAAAAACAAAAAAAGTGTTTCTTTTGAATTTAAAAAAAGAAACACTTAAAAATCATGTAAGTATAAAGAATTAATACTGATAGAAGAAAAGGATAGGATGAGAGGAGGAGAGAGATAAACCAGAAAAAATGAAAAAATTAAAAATTAAAAAATTAAAAATGGAATACTTAAAATTTATATAGGTATAAAGAAATAACACGATCTGGGAAGGTGGCTCAGTGGTAGATCTCTTGCCTTGCATGCTTGAGGCCCTGGGTTCGATTCCTCAGCACCACATAAGCAGAAAAAAAAGCTGGAAGTGGCACTGTGGCTCAAGTGGTAGAGTGCTAGCCTTGAGCTGAAGAGCTGAGGAATAGTGCCCAGGCCCAGAGTTCAGGCCCCACGACTGGACCCCCCCAAAAAAAGAAAGAAAAGAAAGAACACTACTATTAAAGAAGTTAAGCCTAAGAAGTTGTGAATTGTGTAATGAATTCATTATGTACACAATGAAGGATAAGGTCTAATAATAATAATCAACAATGGGTACATATCTGGGGATGAGCAGAACAGCAATTAGGTCACGCACACAGACACACACAGACACACACACATACACCTAAAATAAAAATTATGAAAGGAAAAAATAGAAAAAAAAATTTTAAATAAAAACAATTAGGTAGAAAAATGAGTTATTTGACTTTTTTTTTTGGTGGGGGGGAAGATCTTGTATCTCCCCTGGGTCCATAACCAGTCTCTTGGTGGAGTCTCTGGTTTGCTTGTGGTGTTTGGTTCTCTTCTGGCTTGACTGGTTTCTTAAGTCAGTTTGTTTGAGGAGGCAGAAAAATGTTCTGTCTTACCTAGGACTTTGTGATCCTCCTCCTAGGCTAGTTCAGTTGGAGGGAGATCTGCTTTGAGTCTCACAAAAGTGGGAGGTGGCTGCTTCCTCTAACAGAGTTGCTGTGATGAGACTAGGTTCTTGGTAGGATTGAGGCCTTTCAGCAATCAGTAGCTTTTCCCTGAGGGGCTAGATCTTGAGATACTCACAGAGCCAGGCCTGGAGCCATTCTCCAGATTTATGCTTACTGAGTTTTAATTTTTTGCCTTTTACCCCTCCTGCTGCTGGGCATGCTGCCTAGGTTGTAGTGGGGAGGGGCAGCCTCTGGCTCTGTTTACCCAGTGAACAAAGTCACTCTTGGGGGGGGGCAGAGCTTTTTCTGCCTGGGAGTGGTGACTTTCCCCAGGTAGAACTGAGCCCAGCAGGTCAGGTCAGGTTCCTGTGACCTGCTGAATGGCTCCTAATGTTTTCTTTCAAGGCCTGAGTTGGAGCTAGCTGATCAGCCTGGCCTTTGTCAGTATCAAAGGTGGAGTTCTTCTCCGGTGGTGGGGGAGGGGCTACCTTCCCACCACTGTTCTGTGAAAAGGGGTAAGGATGTCTTGAGTGTACTCACACAAGCCTCTTAGTTTCTGAGATCAGCAGGATGAAGATTTCTGCTCCTTGTCAGTTCTTGCTGGTGGTGAGTAGAATCTGCTCACACACTGCATCTGGTGCCTTTGTCCCGGGCTCTTTCTGATGATATGGCAGGTATGGCATCAGCTGCTGCTGCTGCCATGGACACCAGACACTACCAAGTGCTCAGATCTGTCTCATTGACCAAGCTTCCTGGATTTTCCCTCTCTGGCCAAACTCTCTGTACTGTGATAGCACACTTGGTGTGATTCCCTAGCCTAGGACTGTTCACTAGAGCACTGAAACTGCTTTCTTTGCAAGAGCTTTTTTAGCCTCCATCTTTTCCTCTGTCATCTTCCTCCAGACTTCCGAATTCATGATTTCTTCATGGTTCTCATTCCTTTCTCACAACTTATGATCCATATAACTTATTCTTAAGTCTGCCAATGGACTCTGAAGAAAAAATAAATAGGAATGGAAATCTTTACCATGTACCCATAGAGAAATGCTTGAAGTCAACTGGAAAAGAAGCCACTTAATCAGAAATCATAAGGAAATCTATGAAGTTTTAGAACTATCTCAGGAGGATAAATCCAGGGTACTTTTCTAAAAATATTTGTAAGTCATATAAAATATTCCAGATGTTCGATCCAGTTAGAAATGTGGTATCACTTAGTTTTACAGGTAAAATTCTCAGGCTTCTAAGACTTGAGATGAAAAAATACCTTAGATGGAATTTCCAGCTGAAAAAAATATGTAATAGAATATTTCCCTAGATAAATCTCTGTTTCAGGATTTGGTAGCTACACTAGCCCCAAGGCCTCATGTCTCAGGGTAATGCCTCTAGGCCATTTGAGCTGTAATTCTTATAGGATAGTTTGTTTCAACCGGGATAGATCTGGGGAAAAATTATGTGTGTCACATCTATGGACTTTCTTCAAGCTATAGGATGTAGTGTATAAAACATCCATGTGCATTATTCAGAAGGGCAAGCCTAAAATGGAAGGGGAGTTGGAGTGTGTAAACCATGAAATATCCTAGAATTATCAGAGGACTTCTCCTTTTATGTATGTATTTATATATGTAGATATATATGTATGTATGTATGCATGTATGTATGAAATTATAGTTTTGAGATTTGTGGGTTAAATTTGAGGATGAAATGGATTATTCGTTATCAGATTTCTAGATCATTTGGACTATTAATAATCACAGCCAGTTCATTAGGAACAAAAGACATGACCAGAAGGAGCCTGTATGATATAAATCATACAGAAAAGCTTCTATTAATAACATCTTCCAACAGCTGCTGGAACTTTCATGGTGGAGCAGTTGACCTTCACACGGGCCAGGAGGTTGAACATCCTGCATAGTGCTGCCAGGAAAACCCTATTCCATACTAAGAGGGAGCTGGCTGTTTGCATATGTAGGATGTCCCATCTCCTGGTCCACGTCATCAGGTCAGAAACCAGGACTACCACTCAGCATCACTGAAGAGCTATTGAATCTACATGTGAAGAAAAGAGAAATGCTGAGTTACATCACTAGGAAGGCACTCTGAGAAATGTGTAGTAGAAACTATAGACTAAGCATATGACTGTAGTTTGTAAGAGGAAGTTGTGTATAGGTCTCTAAATTCAGGTAAGTACATCTGCATTGAGCCATATTAGCCATCAGAAGAGCCAGGAGACTTGCCAGAAATTAATCTAATCATATATATATAATGTCCCTACTATCAGAACTGCACCAAGGTCATGGCACTTGGGAGTTGGATATATTTATTTAGGATGACAGCAGCAAAGTATCTACAAGGGGAGAGAATCTCATTCTTATTTATAGATAAAAGAAAAGTTTATAAATGAAAAGACACAAATGCCAAAAATTAATATGCAAAAAAGAAGTGCGGTATTTGGGAATAGTCCAGAGAGGATACAAAAATCCTAAATTGAGTAGAAACACAATCTAATATCAGGAAAGAAACAAGGAGGACATATGTAATTTCGAGAAAGAAAGCTAGTTTCATATACCCCAATATTTAGCAGATAGAGATAATGTTTGATGCACTATCCAATCAGCAATGAATTCTGTACAAGGCCAGGTAATGAGAATAAGCAGTGTAGAGTCTGGTGTCCAGAAAATGGGAGCAACCCCCAGCTAATTACATGGGCCTTCTACTTCTGATTCTATAGAAAGAGTGCAATTTAGGGCTGAGAAGGTATCAATGGTAGTGTGCTTGTCTTGCATACACAAGGCCCTGGGTTTGATTCCTAAGCACTACATAAGCAGAAAAAGATGGAAGTGGCACTGTGGCTCAAGTGGTAGAGCGCTAGACTTGAGCTGAAGAGCTGAGGGACATCGCCCGGCCCCATGATTGACAAAAAAAAAAGACTAAAAAATAAGACATTTAAACAGAATATATTTACTAATAACTTCCCATATGTTTCTCTAATTTTCATAGTAGATTGATGTATTCTTACACAAGAATCACCACTCTGTAAGAGAAGGGGTTCACAGGAAAACAGTTCTGTTAGCAATGCCAACAAAGCAGCATCACATTCAGCTTATTTTGTTGAAACGAAGTTCCACTAACTCTTTGCCTAGGCTGGCTTTAATCCTCCTAATTGCCACCTTTATATCCAACAACTTTTCTAAAGTTATCTACTAGTACTTAAGATTTATCTGTAAAGTTGTTGCACTATTCTATGTTCACATTGGTGGGGGAGTTGTTTGTATTTTTTATTTATTTATTTATTTTGGGTCCGGTTGTGGGGCCTAAACTCTGGGCCTGGGCACTGTCCCTCAGCTCTTCAGCTCAAGGTTAGCGCTCTACCACTTGAGCCACAGCGCCACTTCTGGCTTTTTTCTTTTTGCTTATGTGGTGCTGAGGAATCGAACCCAGGGCCTTGAGCATGCAAGGCAAGCGCTCTACCACTGAGCCACCTTCCCAGCCCCTTGGTTGTATTTTTAAATCCCTAACTTTTTATTCCTTTTATTTTTCATAGTACACTAATGGATGTCATTTTAGTGGGCATTCTTGTCTTTCCACATGCAAAGGAAATCCTTCAAAAGTTAACCATTATTTATGTTATGTGCTATAAAATATCTAGATATTCTTTAGAGGATTAAGAAAGTTAACATGTTATTCTAGATTGTAGATATTATTTTATCATATAAACCTTGAAAACATTGTGAGGTGAAAGTAACAAGATAAAATGTTTATAAATTCCAACTATGTGAAATTCCTAAATTAAGTAAAGACAGAAAGCAGATTGGAGATTGCCCAGGGTTTAGGCAAGGAAGAAATAAGAGAGGTGACTAACTAATGGATACTGGTTTCTCGAACAAGTGATTAAATATTTCAGAATTGAGAGAGATGATGTTTGTATGATATTGTGAATTTTTAACTGCCATAGAATTTTACACTTTATTACTTTCATGGTATATAAAGTTTAATTCAATAAAAATATCACTGAAGTCATTGCTGTTGTCACTGTTATCATCATCATTATCATCACCATCATCATCAGTATGAAAAGTAATTTTAAAATTTCACTTTATTTGAAAACTTTAGATAAAGAAGAAAAATAAGTAGACTAAAATTTAACTTTAGGCAGTACAATTTGAATAATGTGTTTTTGTCTTCCCTCTGCTCTCTTTCAGATTATGTCTGGCCATTACCTAGATATTTGTGCCCCGTCTGGATTTCTTTAGACGTCCTGTTTTCTACGGCGTCTATCATGCACCTCTGCGCTATATCGCTGGATCGGTATGTAGCAATACGTAATCCTATTGAGCATAGCCGTTTCAATTCGCGGACTAAGGCCATCATGAAGATTGCTATCGTTTGGGCAATTTCAATAGGTAAATACACTTGGGCCATTAGAATTGCAGCGGCTATGCTCAATACCTTCGGATTATGTACTGTGAACAACGTACAGACGTCGACTGGTAAAATTGCGTGTACTCGGGAATGTGTAAAACAATTATTCTTAACCTATTTATCTGATATTTAGGTTAACAATAATGAAACAAATATAATTCATATGAATATAATGATATAAAGTTTCCATTTACTCTGGTAATTTTTGCTATAGTATGCCAACAGATTCTGCAACACAGATCCAAATCCATTGTGATATTTAGAAAACTCTAACCACCAAAAAGCTATAAATTAAAGTATAAAATTTTAAATGATAACATTTAGATCTTAGAAAAGCTGCATCAATCCCAGAATATAAGCCTTAATATTTTTATTGTAAATTCACAAACTGTTACATGGAAAAATTAATAATGCAATCTGAATCTTCATGAAGTACATATGCCTTAAATTTCTGGTGCTATTAAATCTACAAGCCACTATTTATCATATGCTCTAAATTATATTCTTGAATTCTGATTACACAAGAAGTGAAGTTACTGGTTCCTTTAAGAATTGAGAGAATTTAAGGGAAATAAATCATCATGAAATTGCTTATATTTAATATATTTTAAAACATTTGAACAGTGCTAATATTAAAATGAAGAATTTTATCTAAATCCTATTGAGGGCTTTTACAATCCTCTTTGTGTTTTCTTCCAGTTGAGCTTGCTTTATGTCCTATTAAATAATTTCTATTCAAATTAGTTTCTGTAAAATATTTAGGTAACATTTACAATAAGATCAAGAACTCTCTACAATCTTCACTGATCTCTTCTAAAGATTTGTGTCTTTATTGATCAAATGAATTTGTGTTTTAAGATAAGGGATAAGTTAAATTTGTGTTTTAAGATAAGGGATTAGTGAAATTTAGATACATAAGCTTTCAGTAATGACAAACTGGGCAATTTACCCATCAGACTGAAGACAACTAAAAAATGTGCACAAAATCTCCAAAAGCATTGAGAATCTAATAAAATAGTGAACAATCACTTTGCCAGCATTTAGAAACAGCCAGAAACTGCAAAAAAATGACTGTGACTTTTAGTTCACTTTAGCATTTAGAAACAGCCAGAAACTGCAAAAAAATGACTGTGACTTTTAGTTCACTTTAGCAAGTATGCAGCTAAAAGTTTCAGTGGCAAATAGAGAATAAAAAAGCTCATTTCACAGCATTGTAAGCAAACATGGACCAAATAAGAATGCAGTCTGGCACAGGAACCTCTATATTGCTTTCCATAGTGGCTTCACTAGTTTACACTTCAATAGCATATGATGAGGCTTTCTTTCCCCCACATTCTTGTTAGCATTTGTTATTCTTTCTTTTCTTTTTTTGGGGGGGGTCTGGTCGTGGGGCCTGAACTCTGGGCCTGGGCTCTGTCCCTCAGCTCTTCAGCTCAAGGCTAGCGCTCTACCACTTGAGCCACAGCGCCACTTCCGGCTTTTTTCTTTTTGCTTATGTGGTGCTGAGGAATCGAACCTAGGGCCTCAGGCATGCAAGGCAAGCGCTCTACCACTGAGCCACCTCCCCAGCTCCCTGTTCTTTATTTTCTTGATAATGAATGGTCACTCTGGCTGACGTGAGCTATAATTTCCATTAAGTTTTTATTTGCAGTTCCTTAGGACTGAGGATGAAGAACATTTCTTCACATATTTATTGGCAAATTGTACTTCTTCCCTTAAGATTGTGTCCATTTCATTTGACCATGTAATAATTGGATTTGTTGTTCTTTGGGTGTTTATTTTTTACTTCTTTTTATATTCCAGATATGAATCTTTTGTCAGGTGAATTTCTGGTAAAGATTTTTTTTTCCATTTCTATAAGCTCCTTCTTCACTCTGGTAATTGTTTCTTTTGCTACGCAGAAGGGTTTTTTTATGCCTTATTGTTGTTATTACAAAGGTGATTTCAGAGAAGTACAATTACATAAGTCAGGTAAAGAGTACATTTCTTTTTGGACAAAGTCACCCCTCCTCTCGCTCTCTCCCAATTTTTCTCTCCCATCTTACCTACAAGTTGTGTAGCTCATTTTCAGCATAGTGTCTAGTGACTAATACTGATGTATTTGTTCACCCTTTGTCTCTCCATTTCTCTGTCCTTCTTACCCTCCCAAAGACAGATGAGTGAACAAATAAGACAGAAGAGAAAACAAAACAGCAACAAAGAGATGCACATAGGCATTGAAAGCTGAAGGTTCTAAATTTGTTGCAATTCCATTTTATCAATTGTTGCTATCTTTTTTCTGAGCTATTGAAGTCCAATTCAGAAAGTCATTGCCTATGTCTGTATCTTCAAGTGTTTTCTTTTTCTCGTTTCAAATTCCAGTCTTACATTAAGGTATTTGATCTATTCTAGGTTCATTTTTGTACAAGATGAAAAGTAAGGATGAGATTTTAGTCTTCTATTATAGATAGATTTCCCAACACTACTTGTTGAAAAGCTTGTCTTTTACCAATGTGTATATTGGTGCCTTTGTCAAGAATCAAATGGCTATAGCTATGTGGATTTATTTCTAGTTCTACCTAAATTCCATTGATCTAGGTTTCTGTTTTTGTACCAGGACCAAGTTGTTGTTTTTTTTTTATAATGGCTCTGTAGTATAATTTGAAATCAGGTATTATAATAGAGGTGAAGTTAATCTTCTTGTTTATGACAGCTTTGGTGATTTTGTGTTTATGATTTTTAGGACATAATTGGAAGTTTGTTTGTTTGTTTTTTGTTTGGGGGAGTTGTTTTTGTTTTTTGGCTGGTCATGGGGCCTGAACTCTGGGCCTGGGCGCTGTCCCTCACTTCTTCACCTCAAGGCTAGTGTTCTACCACTTGAGACATAGCGCCACTTCTGGCTGAGGAATTGAACCCAGGGCCTCATGCATGCAAGGCAAGCACTCTAACCACTAGGACATAATTGGAATTTCAATAAGAATTACATAGAATTTGCCTATGGACTTCGGTAATATCATTGCTTTCACGTTATTAATTCTGCCCTCCATGACCATGACAGTTATTTTTTCCATATTCCATTTTCTTCTAGTTTCTTTTCACAGTGGCTATCGTTTTTAATTGTAGAAATCATTTATATATTTCCTAAATTATGCCTAGGTATGTTTTTGAGGCTACTATATATATGATAATATTTTTGGTTTACCTTCTCAGTATGTTCATCATTGGTTTATTGAAAAGCCACTGGGTTTTTTATTTTATATCCTGCTACTTTGCTGAAAATGTTATCAGATCTAAAAATTTTCTAGTATCATATCTAAGATCCGTTAAGTGTAACACTATATCTGCAAATAGTGGTAATTTTTTTCTTTCTTATTTGTATTCCCTTTTCTTTCTCTTGCCTCAGTACAGTAAATGTGAGTACAGATAATGGTTAGATAGGGTGGCACACATCTGTAATCCTTAGTTGCATGTGAGACAGATTTTAGGAGGCTTTCAGTCCAAGGATGTCTCTGGACAAAGGCATGAGACCCTATTAAAAAATAACTACAAGAAATGAAAAATAAGGCTGGAGTAGAGCTCAAATGGTAGGGTGCTTACTGCTAAGTATATTGCCCTGATTAAGACTCCCATACTGGAAAACAAAAATAGTAGGAAGAGTGAATGCATTTGTTTTGTACCTGATTTCTCAGTACAATTTTGGCTATAAGTCTGTCATATATAGCCTTCATTAAATTTAGGAACATTCTTTTAGTCCTAGTATCTTTAAAGCTTTTATCTTCAAGAAATGTTAAATTATATTGAAGGCTTTTTCTACATCTATTGAGGTGATCATGAGACTTTTGTCCCTGATCCTGTGTAGGTACTGCATTACATTTATTGATTTATTGATTCATATATGTTGAATCATCTTGCATCCCTAGAATGAAACCAACTTGATCACGGTGTATAATCTTTTTAATGTGTAATTAAATTTTCTTCTATGTTTTATTTTTTTCTTTTTTTATATTTTAAATATATTTTTATTGTAAATATACTATACAGAGGGGTTCGATGAGCAAGGTAATGAGTCCATTTCCTATAGAGCTTTGTTACCTCCTCCTTTGTTTGTCCCATACAATCCCTTTCCTCCTCACTTCCCAACTTATCCCTCCCCAACCTTCTCCCGCCCGCCTACCCCCACCCCCGCAAAGTTGTGAAGTTCATTTTCAACATAGTGTCTTGTACATCTCATTGTTACAATGAGTCATCCTGTATTCTTTTTTCAGCATTTTGTTATTTCCCTTCCCCTCCCCAAATTAGAAAAATGTATATACAAGATGCAGGACACCAGAATCAAATACAGTGACACAGGGGCTGTATCACAGGGGAAGAATATACAAAAAAAAAAAAATCACGTGCATTATAAGTACATTAAAATCAACAGAAGAAAGATAAAACCACTTTTGTCCCTATCTTGGGGTTCATTTCCCTTAGAATCAGATTATATGGTCATATGTATATAACTTTTGACCTCTTCTGCTTGTCCTAGACATATACCAGTTATTGCAGATAAGGGAATCCATGGGATCTATGTTTCTTTTGTGTGTGTGTGTCGGTTGTGGGGCTTGAACTCTGGGCCTGAGTGCTGTTCCTCAGCTCTTTAGATCAAGGCTAGCGCTCTACCACTTGAGCTACAGCACCACTTCCTGTTTTCTGGTGGTTTATTGGAGATAAGAGTTAGACTTTCCTGCTGGGGCTGGCTTTGAACCACGATCCTCAGATCTCAGCCTCCTGAGTAGCTAGGATTACAGGCGTGAGCCACCGACACCCAACTCTAGGTTTCTTTGAGTCTGGCTTACTTCACTTAATATCTTTTTTTCCAAGTCTTTCTATTTCTTAACAAACAGGGAGGTGTCATTCTTTCTGATGGAGGCATAGAATTCCATTGTGTGTGTGGTGGGGGGGGGAGGTGGGTGTGTATACCACGTTTTCTTGATCCATTCAAGTTTTACAAGAAATTGGTCTATAGTTCACTTTTTTGTTGTTATTCAGTTATATCATCAGTATTATTATATCAAAGCAATGCTATCTTTATAGAGTGAGTTTCATAGTGTGCCCTTTCTTTATATTTTATGCAATAGTTTGAAGAACATTAGTGATAATTTTTCTGTAAAAGTTTGGTACAGTTCAACAGGGAGTTTTTCTACTCTAGGGCTTTTCTGTTGGGGAAAATTTAATCCCTTTGCTTGTTATAGATCATAATCTAGCTACGACTTTATTTAATAAGACTTTATTTAAACAGCTCTTCATTCTGTTTTCCACGTAGGTTTTAAGTCCCTATCTCATTTATCTCTGCTCTAATCTGTTTTATTTCTTCTCTTCCAATTTAAGGTTTGAATTTCTCTTGTTTTTCTAATTCTTTGGGTACAATAATAACTTATTTGATATCTTTCTCTTTTTTGTTTTTCTGATGTTGTCATTGATGCTGAAAACTTGTCTTTTAAACTGCCTTTGTGGTATCCCACATATTTAAATATATTGTATTTCCATCTTCGTTGATTTCTAGGATGTATACTATTTCTTCCTTTACATATTGGCTGTCCAAGTTGTTTAAATTCCATTAATTCTTAGTTTCCAATATTTTCTTGTATTTACTACTGTTTTATTGCAACAGCCTAAAAAGGTATCCAATATGAGGATTTTTTTAAAAATCAAACTTGTTTTCAGCCTGTGATGTGGTCTTTTCTGAAGAACACTTGGTACATGTTGAGAACATTGTCCCCCTGATGTTTTTTAAATACATATGTCATACATCACAGAGTAACTTGGGATTTTTCCTGAATGGTCTGTCGATTGCTGAAAGTGGGCTATAAAAGTGCCCAATCATTATGGGAAAAGGTTGATTAATATTTGTTTTATGTGTTTATTCATTCTTTTAGTGAACAACAATCAAAAACCAAGTTTTTCATTCTATTATCTTTCTTATTGTTTTATATGTACTTACAATTTCTATTTTCTCTAAAGGAATTGATCCTTTTATCATTAAACAATGAAATTCCTTTTTGCTTTTTACTGTTTTTGAGTAAAGTATGTTTTATCTGATAAAAGTTTGATTAATCCTGCTTTATTTTGGATTTCATTTGCATGCAAAATCTTTTCCAATCCAATCATTTTCAATCTACACACCCTTAGAAGTGGATAAACTCCTTTGGTATTCTTAATTCCCTCGTTAATTCCCCAAGGTTCTTATGAATTTTCTTTAATCCTTTTCATTATTTTTCTGTCTTCCTTCTCTAACTGGGTAAAATAGCCTATCTTCAAGCTCAGTGATTTTTTTCTTCTCTATTGTTGATACTTTCTATTGTTTTATTTTAACTTTTCTTATAACTTTTAGGATTTTTGTTTGAGATTTAAATTGTTTTGATTTTTCTAGACCTTTTCTATAATATAACAGATTCACTTATTTCACAAAGACTCTGATTGTATTTGAAATAATTATTTCAAATTTTCTGAGTTTTCCCATGTTGATTGCTATTTGGTTAGTTTGTGTGTGTGTGTGTGTGTGTGTGTGTGCGCGCGCGCGCGCGCGCGCGCGTGTGTTCCTGGGATTATATTTTAAGGCCCGGTGTTTTATAGCCAAGCTCTTTGTCCCTTGAGCCATTTACCCACCCTTTTTGCTTTAGGCCATTTTTACATAGGAACTCACTTTTTCTGGCTTTTTTTTTTTTTTGGTCGGTCATGGGGCTTGAACTTTGGGCCTGGGCACTGTCCCTCAGCTCTTCAGATCAAGGCTAGTGCTCTACCACTTGAGCTACAGCGCCACTTCCGATTTTCTGGTGGTTTATTAGAGATAAGAGTTACACTGACTTTCCCACCTGGGCTGGCTTTGAACCTTGATCCTCAGATCTCAGCCTCCTGGGTACCTAGGATTATAGGCGTGAGCCACTGACGTCCAGCTGGAACTCACTTTTTCTGTAGGTATGCCTAGGATTGTAATCCTCCCATGTATGCATCCTAGATCACTGAATTTACAAATATGAACCAGGACACCCAGTTTATTTGTTGGAATGAGATTCCACTAAATTTTTCCCTAATGTTGGCCTTGAAAAGTAATTTTTCTCTTCTCCTTTTTTTCTGAATACATGGGATTCCAGTTGTGAGCCACGGTGCTTGTTGGCATACAATATCATCTGTGCTTTGAAGAATTAGGTATTTTAGTCCAGTTTTTATATTCTGTATATATGTCTTCCAGAAATTCTAAGCAGGCTGTTATTTTCTCCTAGCCATTGGTCACTTCTAGTTCAGCTCTTAGTAGCACCCTAAATCCAACTTTGCTGCAAGTCTATGGTTGATGTGCTGTTTCAGGATTAGGTGAAACAAAATCCCAAGTATAAGGGGATAGCATAAGGATAGTCCACCTTGCAAATCTCTACCTGGCCGGGTTAGTCATCTTCTCCATTTTCACTTGCCTTTTGTGGGGTGCTTGTTGCAGGATTGATTCTCTTCAACTATAATACTCCATTTATTTTCTGTTCTTTTTTTGCAAAATCTTTATAAAATATATTCAAGTTAATGAATGGTTCTTTGGTCACTTCAAATTCAATTTTGAATACCTCTATGGATTTTTTATTTTTCTTTTTTTTGTACATCTTTTATTGTAAATATGCTATACAGAGGGTTTGCAATTACATGAGCAAGGTAATGAGTACATTTCTTATTGAGCATTGTTGCCTCCTCCTTTGTTTTCCCCCTATCATCATCCCTTCCCTCCCACCTCCACAACTACCCTCCTCCCTGCCAAAGTTGTAAAGTTCATTTCAACATAGTGTTTTGAACATCTCATTCTTACAATGAGTCATCCTGTATCCTTATTTAGGCATTTGATTTTTTCCCTTCCCCTCCCCAAATTAGAAAAGTGTATATACAAGATGCAGGGCACCAACATTAAATACAGTGAAAACAGGGGTTATCAGTATGCTTATCAATACCAGACTTTATATTGTCCCTTTAATAATTACTATTTATATTGTCTATTTCTCATTATATCTTCCTTTTATTCCTTATCTCATTATATCTTCCTTTTCTTGCTTAACTACACTTTCCTTTGTTTATTTTTTAATTTAAACTTGAAACCTACCATGCCCAGCATACCCAGGCAAGTCCTTTAGTTCTTCTAACATTTTTATAGGTTAGTTTGAAAACTTTTTCTTAAATATCAGTTGTTTATTCTTACAAGTGCTTGTTTTGGGGTTTGTTTTTTTTTGGGGGGGGTCCGGTCGTGGGGCCTGAACGCTGGACCTGGGCGCTGTCCCTCAGCTCTTCAGCTCAAGGCTAGAGCTCTACCACTTGAGCCACAGCACCACTTCCGGTTTTTTTCTTTTTGCTTATGTGGTGCTGAGGAATCAAACCCAGGGCCTCAGGCATGCAAGGCAAGCGCTCTACCTCTGAGCCACCTTCCCAGCCCCACAAGTGCTTGTTTTATTGTTAATTCCAGTGTATATGTTATATTTACTTGTTTCTTTATAGATCATGCAATTTTGTTGCAATTGAGGCATTTTAGGGAACATGTTTTAGCACCCCTTCCTTTATTGTTATTTACCATGCGTCTGTTTGGCATGTTTGCCCCGGATAACAACGCCTTGGGCTCTTGACTATGATCAGTTGTTAAGGTCCACTAATAACTAGCCAATTGTTCTATTATTTTCTTATCTTTTTAAAATAGCATTGTAAAGGTGATATACAGAGTGGGTAGAGGTTTGTAAGTCAGGTAATGAGCACATTTCTTTTTGAAAAGTGTCACCCCTTCCCTCACTTTCTCCCAATTTAGTTCATTTTCAACATAGTGTCTAGTGAGTATCACTGCTTTATTTGTCCACCCTTTGTCCTACCACTTCTGTGCTCCCCTCTTGCCTTCCCCAAAACAGATAAACTTACATACAAGACAAAAGGTACAGAAAACAAAAACAGCAACAAAGGAGAAAAACAAAAACAAAAGCAAAAAGGCAAAATAAAAAATTCTTCTTGTTTCTATTTCTTGAAGTTCATTTCAATAAGCATTATCATACTCTATCAATATTTTCAACAATGCCCTGATGTTCCAACTGTTCAACAGACTATTACAGTCAAATTTGGATGGCTTAGAGAAAATAATTCTGAGGTGAGTGTTTTAGATTTTACTCTTGCTCTGGGCAACATCCTTCCAGTAATCTCTTTCCCAATTTCTTTACTTCCCTCCTCCATCCAAATCTTTGGATCAACTATAGAGCTAGGATCAACTGAAAGCATCCTTCTTTCTGAGTATTGTCTTCACTTTAGGAAGTTCAGCCTTTTGGGATGTTGAGCAAGATGATGACCTTGGTTCTTCTTCACTTTCCTCTCTGGTTCTGGAACTGTTATTTTAGTGTCCATTATCAGTATTCCCAGCATCTAGAGGCTAGCATCTAGACCAGTTCTTGGTCATACTCACCTGGAACTTAAGCAATTAGATTATATTTATTATGTAATATTTGTTGTTTCCACTATTTATTATTATTTTATTGTTTGTTTAATGACTTTCTGGAAGTAATTCTTAGATTATTTTAAATGCCTGGAACCAATAAATCTCCCAGTCCCTGCCAGGTGCTGGATTGTAGTTGGAACATTTCTTTAACATTCAGCCAGGCACTTTGCAATTCTGCATGGTCTTTACTTCCTGAAGAGAGCTTAAGGTCAGCCTGAAACAAGAACTTCATGCCTTCTCGGGTTTTAAAAACACAGTCTTGGCAATGCATACAGATAAACAGGATTTCTTCTAAATAATAAGGGATATGTTGGGTCTTTTGAAAGCCCTTATGGGCATATTATTCTTCAGCTATTTTTCAACTTTTTTTCTTAGTCTATTGGTTTTCCTGATTGTTAGTCACTGTCTCAGGCAGCCCAGATGTTAAACATTTTCCAGTAAAACTTTCTCAGTAATGTCCCTCTGGGAGATATTAAACTCCTAAAGTCAGAGCCAATAAAGAAAACCAGACAGGTTAAATAATGACAATTGTTTAGGTTCATGGCTTCAAACGAACAGCTACTCTATTTTGGTACCTCTAATATCAGAATGTCAACTGTTGTTTTTCAAGGTGATACTGATCTGGAGAACAGGTGACAGGAAAAGAACAATTCTTAACAATACTGAGACATTTTTATTGAACTAATATTTGCTATGTTGCCATAAGAATTTGGTTGGTTTCCACAGTTCTACAATTATTGACTATTTTTGCTCAGCATTTCTGTTGCTTTTATGGAGGAACAAATGTTTGAAGGTCCTAACTGCCATTTTCATAGATATTTCACATATCTTAAGCTTTGCTGTTTTTTTTCCTTTATCCTTTCATTTCCTAGACACTGATTCTTTTGATCTTTGAAATCTGGAATCATATTATCTGATGATTCTTTTGTTTTTAAATTTCCAATATTACCATTCTCACTTGATATTTTTATATTTGCCATTTCTCTACTAACATTATTGTTTCACTGATCATTTATATCATACTTTCCTTCAATTAATTGACATGTAAAATATTCACTTTAAAATATCAATATTTTATATATGTCTAGTTGTAGTCTGCTTATATTAACTTCCTTTTGTACTGTCTATTGCTTTTAGTCTGTGTTTCCTTGAGTATCTAACATTTCTTTGAGAAACTGGGCATTGTTAAATAGTATATTACTCTCTAGTTTATTTTATCTTGTGAGGACTGTTGTCTTACTCTTCTATGAGGCAGTTAACTTTCCATACCCAAAATACACCTTCTGTGTCCCTCCCATTATTCACAATATGATTCTACTCAGTTTTCTTGGCTTGTAGTTACTTCTCTTTTTTTGTGCTTTAATGTTTTCTATGTGCCTATATAGTTGTAAGATCAGCCATTATTTGGGGAAAGTTTACATTTAGATTTAGTACTTGCTGAGGAACACATTTAAATACAGGCATAGTAACCCTGCAAATCTACATAGAAGCAGAATTGTTCTCATCTTAAATAACAGAAAGCAGATGTCTTCTACATTGGAAGTGTCAGGAGGTATAATTCAAAGGAGGCAGAGCACATCAAAAGTACATAGATCTCCAAAAGCAAGGATTGAGAAGGAAGGCATTGAGTGTCTGAATATCAACTCCCATTGCATTTCCTCATCATAGTGACAGAGCTTTCAATGTAACATCATTCAGTGTAATTAATAACAACTGTGGTTTTATAAATATCCTTTATAAACAGTGGAAAAGACCTTTGGTTCTGTGTGTATGTGCACACATGTGCATCTGTGCACAAACACACACAAACATACTCACACATAACAGGAACTCAGGATTTGGACACTGTCCCTGAGTGTTTCTAATCAAGGCTACCATTCTACCAATTGAGCCACAATTCCACTTCTCGCCTTTTAGTGAGTAATTGGAGATAAGAGGCTCATGGACTTTCTGGTGCAGGTTGGATTCAAAGAGTGATCCTCAGATCTCAGCCTCCTGAGTAGGTAGGATTATAGGCATTTGCCACTGGCACCCAGCTACCTTTTGCTCTTGGTTTCAGAAAGTTTATTTTTTTTATCAGAAATTGGTATGGAGTTTTGCCAAGCTATTTTTTTCTATCCTACTGTGATAATAGTACACTTTTCTCTAATTGATTCTATTAATGTTGACAATTTCTTTGATATACAATTTTGAAATATCCTAGCATTCTTGGAATCATTCTGGGGACTTTCATTTGCTCACAATACAATAGTTACATACCAATGAATTTTTTTGCTAATTATTATTGAGGATGTGTATATCTATGGCCAGAATGATACAATTCTATAATTTTTAACTTAAATTCTTACATCAGAGTTATGTTAGCCTCATAAGATTAGAGAAGTTCCCTCCTTTTCTATTACCTGGAGCCATTCATGTAAAATAGATTATATTTCTCTATTAAATGTTTGACAGAATTCAACAGTGAAGCCATTTGGACATGGAATTTGAGGATAGTTTTTTAGCATGAGTTGATATCAATAGATAAAGTAATTAAATTTTTTATTTCTTTCTATTTTTATTAACTTTAGTTCATAGTCAGAGCAATAAAGTTAAATAAATAGCCTGGAGACAATGCAAGGTTCCGTGGTATCATGTCACCCTAATAAGCACAAGGCCCTCAGTTCAATACACAGTACTGCTAAATAAATAAATGAATGTAATGATAATTGTAAAATATACAAACATTAATCAGGTGCCAGCAGCTCATGCCTGTAATTCTAGTTACTCAGGAGGCTGACATCTGAGGATCACTATTTAGCCAGCCCAGGCAGGAAAGTCCATGAGACTCTTATCTCCAGTAAACTACTCAGAAAAATCTAGAAATGGCACTGTGGCTCAAGTGGTAGAGTGCTAGACTTGAACCAAAGAAAATAAAGTCAAAGTTCTGGCAAAATTTACATTTGAAAATAGCATAATTATCTTAATGGAATCATGAGGAAACTACAAAAAGAAAAGTTTAAAATATTGATAAAATAACCCAAATATACAGCCATTTCAAAATTTTATCTTTAATATTTTGATAGAAAAATATCAAAATAATTTGCTATTTTCTATATGGCATTTTATGCCATCAGGAATATCATCCCAAGAAGAAGTACATAAATACAAAAACATTTAGAATATGTGTCATCAACTCTTTTGTGATTCTTTTTCTGTCATTTTAAGTATAATCTTCCTTAACTAATCATTAGCTTGTAGTAGTAATGCGGCCATCTTTGACTATACCTCACATTTCACTTCACCATTCTCTCAGCCATCCAGTAGTGAATCTTTTATCTGCCAAGGGACATTTAGATATTTACAACATTTATATGGACCATACAAAATTGTCAATACAAGCAGATGGACTGTAAAGTGATGACCATCTTCGATTCTATTATCAACTACAACATTCAAGGAACTCACTAATAATGCCACAAGGCAAAAGGTTACTCAAGTCAGCCTGATAATGTATGGTCACTTAGGTCTGCTTGGCACACTCACATAAAAAATAGGTCCCTCTGAGTTATCTTTGCAGTTAGACTTTAATTTATCTAATCTGTATTTTCATTCTGATGTAGGGCAAACGATCCTAGGAAAGTAATTTCATTATTTCTTTCACATCACCATTTACTTATCATCTTTCCCTTGGCAATCTATTTCTTACTTCCCTGAATTGTTCTCTGTACAATGACCAATGAACTCCTCATTTTCAAAGACGGAGGAAATGTTGAAAACTTTGAACTTTATTGGGACCTTTGAAATTGTTCAGGACCCCACCTCAGAGCTTTCACATTCTTAGGCTGTTGTGGCATAATTTTTTATTTACATAGAAATATCATTTTTACAAATTCTGTAACTCATTTTTACTCATTTAAACATTTTAACTGAAACTCATTTTATAAGCTGAAACTTATTTTACAGATTTTGTTAGTGGTAGTTTTGATCTAACAAGATGTCAAGAGAAATTTTTCAAACCATAATTGCTAATAAAGGTAACTATTTAACAACTACTGGATTGCCAGCACTAACTGTAAAGTCACTAATTTTAAGATACATCCTAAGTTCAAAGGTCTTAAAATTTGCAAGAATTGTACATCTAAAATTCCTTGACAAATGATGTTTGCTGATGGTTTAAAGAGAACTAATCTGTGTTGCTTGAATTCAAGGCTTTAGGAAGTAATAGAAACTATTTTTTGCAGTAAAATAACTTTACTTAATGCTGAGTTTTAAAAATTATATTAGAATGAGACAATGCATGAAACATGTAATGCAGAAAGGGTAGCAGACAGAATAAAGCTCTTAGTGAATAGTAGCTGTTGCAATACATTTTCAATGAAGTAGTGGTAGCAGAAATGCATGATATTTTCTACAAAACTATAACTTTATAAGTTTACTGAAGATGGTTTTTTCTTTCTGAGTTAAGCCTAACAATTTATAAGTGTTTTTGAAGGGTTTACAAAGATTGAATAAGATAATGCATGCAAAATATTTGACTTATTATAACTTGACATAGTACCTAATATTTACAGCAGAACATAGATTATAACGTTTTTCAAAAATAATATTATATATATATTTATAAGATGATATAGATGTACTGAAGTTAATTTCAGAAATGTGAATTCATTCCATTTAATAATTCTTTGTGGACTTTTTTCATCTGGGTTGAATAAATTATAGCATATATTGATTTGAAAATACTTGGCCCTGGATGTAGGAAATGAAAACCACTCAGTAAAAAGTTACTACGACGATGACGATGACAAAGACAATGGCTACTTCTATTATTATCAAAATGTATTTGTTTCCATTTTTCCTCATCTACATTAAGGATTTTAAAAATACCAAAATTTCCCCATTGTATTTGCTAAATTTACTCAACTTTTCTGACATTAACTTCACCAAATAACATATACCTTTTAGAATTTTTATAGAAATGAATGAACTTATGAATTAAGGTGTTTCATTGATAGTATTGATATTTATATTTAACTGGCATTATAATAGCATATTGGTCAGTATTGTAATTTAAAATGCGAAGAGGTTCAGGCACTGGCAGCTCATGCCTGTCATCCTACTTAGGAGGCTGACATCTGAAGATAGAGGTTTGAAGCCAGCACAGGCAGAAAAGTCTATGAGATTCTTATTACAAAACCACTAAAATAAATAAAATGCTAAAGAGGACAAAGTGGTGTGTGTGTGTGTGTGTGTGTGTGTGTGTGTATGTGTGCGTCTGTGTGGGGGGGTGTCTATGTCTGTGTCTGTGTGTGACTTAGTGGTGCTGGGTTAACTCTTCAGAACCTCAATAACTTCACCTATCAATACTGAACAGCAGTTCTCAAACCTTGAAGTCCTGGACCTCTTTATACTCTGGAATACCTGAGGGCTCCAAAGAGCTTTTGTTTCCACAAGATATATCTACTGATATTTATATTTGAAATTAATATTTGGAAATGTTGAAAATTTTGATAGTCTTATTTTAAATAAGAAAAATCCCCTTAATATGAACAAAAGTAATATTCATATTTTTATGAAAGGTAACTATAACTTCAAAAATCAGAAAGACAACAGGCATTTTTATGGGTTTTAAAGTCTCTTTAACGTATTATTAAATTTGATACAAAGACAGTTGAATTTTCACACATGTGTCCAAATTCGGGATATTGTGGTACATTGTTTTAGTTAAAATTTATCTAAAAAGAGGAAATAATATAGTTTTAAAGATAAATGTTTGAGGATGGAAACCTAAAATATACTTGAGTCTCAGAAACCCGCAAGGCCCTTGACCACACTTTGAGAACTGCTGACCCAATCTTTTAATTTTAAAGTAAGTAAGATAGTCTATGATTGATATATTGTTATTAATTTATAATCTGATATTGTTTGAAAGTTGAATGTTTGCTTGTTTGTTGACAGCATACATCATTCTTAAACACAAAATTTATGATGGCATAGATTTGATAAAGTGGTTAAACTATCTCACCAAACATCTGTTGTTTAGGAATTTGAACCAAATTGAAAAGCACAGAAGATAGGCATAGTAAATGGCAATTATTAGGATCACTCTTTCCTCAGCGTATGTAAATTATGCCACTAGATTCTAGGGGTGAAGTTGCTCTTAAATTTCCCCAAATGTTTTTATCTCATCTACAGTGACTCTGCTCCATTATCTTGCTGTTCCTTGACAGTCTTCTGTAGACCCAAAAGTTTCTCAGAAAAATGAGGAACTCAATTGATAGAAGTAAGTGAACACACCTCTAGAGGTGTGCTCTGAGGGATGTCATCCCTCAGATAGATGTTTAGTGTATGAAGTCCTATTACAGCCACTGTACAAAGCCTTCCCCAGAGACTCGAGTTTCTCCAGGACTACTTAGAAGATTGATCAGGAATCCATTTCCAGAAGGAAAAACATCTCCACATCTAGGTTATATCTACTGAAGTCAGGATGCCACTAGAGGGCAGACAAAACCCCCAGCTAAATCGGAGCCTCAAGCTCCAATTTCCATGTTGGTGGGAGAGTGGAGAAGGTGGCAACCTGAAAACTATCATCACACTCACACACACACACACACACACACACACACACACACACACACACACACACACACACTACTGCTCTTACTGGAGGTCTGCAGGAAGATAACTGTTTTCTACCAACATTGTTTCATAAAAATGTCCTTCTTCCCTATGGTCATCCCTATGGTCATGCTGGGTGTTTCTACTAAGGTCCAAATGTTTTGCTCAAAAAGCCATCATTTACAAAGTTAGCAATTGCCACAAATACTTGGAAACTATTTGGATCTGCAGTTTGACTAGACACATTTGTCTGTTTCAAAAAGTCAGAAAGTACCTCTAATCTTCTATTTACTTTTGTTAATTTTTAAAGTGTTTCCTGGGTAAAGCACAAACTCTCCACTGTCCATGTTATTACAAAAAATACTCATCTCTCCCACTTCTCTCTCCTTTCTTCTCTCTCTCTCTCCTCTCTTTCTCTTCCCTCCCCCCCTACTCAGCTCTATTACTAACTATTGTGGAAAGACTACTGTATACTCTTTCTCTTGACCTTGAAACAATGTTACTTATGCCCATAAACAAAAAAAATCCTTGTTAAAAAGAAACATTTCAGTTTCTGCTTATAGATTATAGATTATTTTTACATAATATTCATACACACTAGCCTCTTATAAGTGGTGTACATATAATTTTTATTGAATTTCATAGATAACATGCCAACAATGAATGCTTGTTAGTAATGTCATTGAGGCCAGATGTGACGTTATTTATTGAGTGAGCAAATATTTATTGACTGCCTCCTATGAGCCAGGACAGCTTCAGATACTGAAAATCTGACACAGGGAATCACAGTGCCTTCTAAGACTCAATAAGCTATCTCTGATAACTTATCTCAATAATCATAATTTGATCCCATCTACAGAAATTTAGAGGAGAAAGCCACCCTTACCTGTTATTAAACAGGGATCCAATCATTCCAATGACCATCAGTTATGCTGTAAATTGCTTTCAACAAACATTCAGTCTAAAGCGTCTTCAGGAAAATGCAAGCAAATGAATGTACGACACTGTAAGCGATCAGTTCTATCATTTCCTGTGCTGTAACAGTGTCCCATTCCTTCAGGTGTATCGGTCCCTATCCCAGTGATTGGACTGAGGGATGAAGGCAAAGTGTTCGTAAACAACACCACGTGCGTGCTCAACGATCCGAATTTCGTTCTTATTGGGTCCTTCGTGGCATTCTTCATCCCGTTGACGATCATGGTGATCACGTATTTCCTGACGATCTACGTTCTACGCAGACAAGCCCTGATGTTGCTGCGCGGCCAAACCGAGGAACCTATTGGGCCCAGCCTGGATTTCCTGAAGTGCTGCATGAAGAACACGGCTGAGGAAGAGAACCCTGCCAACACCAACGAAGACGTGAAGCCACGCCGCAAGAAGAAGAAGAAAGAAAGGCGTCCTCGGGGCACGATGCAGGCCATCAACAATGAAAAGAAAGCTTCCAAAGTTCTTGGTATTGTGTTCTTTGTGTTTCTGATCATGTGGTGCCCATTTTTCATTACCAATATTCTGTCGGTTCTCTGCGGGAAGTCATGTAACCAAAAGCTGATGGAAAAACTTCTGAATGTGTTTGTTTGGATTGGCTATGTTTGCTCAGGAATTAATCCTCTAGTGTATACTCTCTTTAACAAAATTTACCGAAGGGCTTTCTCCAACTATTTGCGTTGTAATTATAAGCCAGACAAAAAGCCTCCAGTCAGACAGATTCCTAGGGTTGCTGCTACTGCTTTGTCTGGGAGGGAACTTAATGTTAATATTTATCGGCATACCAATGAACCTGTGATGAGGATACCTCAGCGATGCGAGCCTGGTATAGAGATGCAGGTGGAGAATTTAGAGATACCAGTGAATCCCTCCAATGTGGTTAGTGAAAGGATTAGTAGTGTGTAAGAAAACAGCATAGTCTCCTACAGTGATGCTACATGTGTAGGGGAAATCTTCTTTGACTTTGTTGGTATTTCCTAATATGTAAATATTGCTGTGTGAAAAAGATTTTATATATATAATATATACAAACATATATTATATATATATATATATATATAGCTTTGCAACCCTGTACTTTACAATCATGCCTATAAAAGTAAGATTTAAGGTTCTATATTTACTGTTTATAATAGATGGAGACTAAGTTATTTTGAATCTTTGATGAATAGAGTGTTTATGGTTTTCTTCCTCCCTCCTCCTTTCCATTTTTCCTTCCTTCTTCACTCTCTCTCTCTCCTTCCCTCCTCCCCTTCTTCCTTCTCTTTCTCCCTTCCTGTCTTTCTCTATTCCTGTGCATGTGGACACACTAATGTTGTCTCAGGTGGCATTTGCAGGAGACCAGAATGATACACACACATGACAGTGGTTACATTATAACCACACCTAAACTGTCAAGCCCAGTGTTATGTTTTCCAGACTGACAGTAAATATATACTTTAAATTCTTGCTCTGCTCATCTACACACATCCGTGCAGTAAGTAAGATAGATTCTGCCTTTGCGAAAAACATTCCTGTGTGTGAAAGGCAGAACTTAGCCTTGTTATTACATATAGGGGCAAAATTTGACATTGTCAGAATGTTGTGTTGGTATTTTGCTGCAATGTCTGTCCCTAAACATAGTGGTATTTAAACACGCAGCTGGTTAACCAGAACTATAGAAGTGGAAGGATGACAAATTTATATATATATATATATATATATATATATATATATATATATATACACACTAAATCGCTTTTCACTTCTTTAGGACAATGTTCAAATTCTGATTCTTATGACAAGTAAACTGGAATTAGTGTCTTCATTCTGGTCCTTAGTAAATACCTAATTCCATGACTAAACTGGGAAATGAGATCCCAGAGTTATTTCCCAATCCAGGATTCAACATCAATTGGGTTTTGATCTCAGAATTCTGGAAATTCGTGTGCTACACACAAAGTGAAATTAACATTTTGAGCCTTATTAAAATATTTTCTTAATTGTGGTACCTCTATCTATAGGACCTAAATTAGCAGTCCATTTTTAAGTAAAATTTGTATTGTAAGGGTTGATGACAATGGTCTTGGAAGTTTTACTTGACTAAGGACTGCTGAATTAGGCCCTTAGAATGTGAAAAAAATAATTAAAAAGACTCTTTTACTGAACTCTGGGAATAACAGAAACACAGAGTTTCCATTTGGATTTTAAACAAAATTTGTCTCATTTTCAGATCCTTCCAAACTCTCTAGTGCAGGGAAAGGCTGCAGCTAATTTGAGCAAATGGCAAGCTTTTCATTGTTACTGCAATTATGTATCTGAATTTAACATCTTTGTTAAAATATGGTGTTGTGTTACAATAAGTGTGGGCCATTGCTTCATTCCTGGGCCTGCTACTGCTCTCTAAGAATTCAGTACTACTTTAATAGTTTGTAAACCATGAGAGGTTTTCAAACATTGCTAAAGCTAAACCATTAAATTTATACTGTGTACAGGGTATACTCGTGTTTCCAGTAACTGTGAGTCCATTTCACACAACTGTGGATAAATTTCTGAAGAATTCATGATGCTATTTCTTATGCCTGACAGTTGCTCATACACTTTAGGGTGTACCTCTTAGTATCTTCAAACTGGTGACTGCAGAATCTGAGTTTTCAATACCCCTGGTCTGTGCTTTCAGCACACAGCATAGATAAATCTTAGTCTGCCACAGGGGCAGTGGGAGTGTGGCTGTTTTTGAGGAAACTCAAACAGTCTCTATTTGATTACAACACTGCCAAATGCCAGTCAATTGCTTGAGCATGCCCACATATAACACGAAAGTCAAGTCTACCTGCCTGTTAGGTCAGTTGAACTGCATGTAAAAACAATTATCTGAAATTGAATGAGATGATCTATTTCTTACAGAAATGAAAATGTCTGAAGAGACACAGCATGCACTTAGCATGAGGTCTGCACATACAGATGGTGCCCTGCATGTATGCTATGTGTATTGCATGAATCCATCGATTTGTATTAATGTAGGGCAGAGTAGCTGATATAAACAGGCATAAAGAAAAGCCTTCAGCATTCCTTAAAAAGAGCATACATTCAGATCTGAAGTATAGTATTAGAGAAAATTGGAAACATCTGATTTCTTTCTAAACTATCAGGGCAAGCTCATAGCACATGTTTTACAGAGAAATAAAATATAAACCACAGATTTCCAAAAGCACTAGCAATAAGTTGAATGATAATAGCTTACAGCACATTTGTTAATAATTCTTATATCATCAAGTAGTAGTACTTAATAGTACCCAACACAGTAATTATCCTCAAATTGTGTGCTATTCGTAAGTTCTGTGCTGTTTGGTATGAAAACAAATATACTCATTTGGATATAAATCTTACAGTTCAGTGTTAAAGCTACAAACTTTTCTAAGTGTTTTAAAACAGTCTATGTGATAAATGTAAATGTGTTGAATTTACTGTCAAACAAATCACTTTGATGTGCTATTATATATGTATATGTGTTTAAGACATGTGCAACAGACTGCCTTATATTATTTCCTGTAATTCTTCTCCTTTGTCCAATGGTACTTTTTGTGAATGGTTGCAAAGTGATGTCTTATTCTTGATTCCTGTATGTTATCCACTCCAGGTTTTTGTGATACTTCCTATTAACTTATTAAATTTATTAAATGTCTGATACTGTGTCATGTGTCTTTTTTTCCCCATGAGAATTTCATGGACAAAAATATCCCTTTACTTTTTTTAGAGGTTAAATTGGTTTCTATAAAATAAGCTTACAAAGATGAACACCATCAGAAAATATCACTTTATGTATGTACTTGAAAAATCTATAGCATGATAGGAAAAAAAGAGGTGGGGGATGTCAAAACAATACCACAATATCAATACCAGTTCCTCGTGAGAAGAACTTCCTGCCTTGCTTTCCTGCACAGAGGCTGGGTGTCTCGTGTCCTTGCCTTTCTATAGCAATTATCATTGTCTTTTGCCCATGGACAGAAAGATCATGTCTATCTTGTTCATGGTTATATCTCCAACATTTAGCAGCTACCTTCAACAGATGTACACTGAGCTTTAATATGAAACAGCCCAAGGTTGTCCATTTCTGTTGGCAAAATGAGCCTTACAACTCCTCACAATTCAGTCACATAGCTTTGCACAGTCACCTTAATCAACCTCTAATCTCAGAAGACACCTATGAAATAATCAGATCCACCATACTAAACAATATATTTCTCTATATCTGGATCCAGAAATGACTACATACATTGACTTTGTCTTTCCATGTTATTTTTATGGTACTTGGTGAGCTGAGGCAATGCTGGGCTGATTTCAGCTCCTGAGAAAAAAGCATCAATTCCTCATTCATTTATTAACATAAGTAACTTCTTTTCCAGAAAGATCAAAAGATACAAGTTAAACTGCCACTTGAAACAATAGGGCTACTTGCAGTGTAAAAGCTACTTGCAGAAATAGCTGGTAGTGTTGAGGCTGCCCAACTCTGAGGCAATGGAAAGAGGCTAAAATTTCGACGTTGCAGTGTTAAATTCATTACTAGCTATAAAGTATAGGAAAGGAAATGTGGGCTTGAGAATCCAGAAGACCTTCAGTGCATAGCACTAGAAACCTTTTCTGATGTGATAAAAAAAAAACCTGCTACATGCCATTGAATAGCAATACGTATTCAGTTTCCTAGTGCAATTCCCAATGCTGAGTCCCATTTATCCTTCTATCTGTCCCCTACTCTTATGTTAACATGTCACCTAGAGGACTGACAATATTAGAGTGCACATCTGTGCACATCCACAGAAGTAGGTAGCATAATAGTGGTTCTAAAATATTATATGAACTATGTGCAGTACAGTTACTATATAAGTAAATTGTGAGGTGCTAATGATAAGTGTGCAGAAAGTCTATTGGAGAGAGGTTTTGGGATGCTTATGACTAAGAAAAGGGAAAAAAATTGTAATCGTGAGAAGTTTTCCCTTTAGAGGGGAAGATTCTCACATAGCCTCTTTTCCTTTAAAAGTTGAATTGAATCCTATAAAAACAACTTCTTGAAGACTAATTTAACAAAAGTTGTCATTTTCCAAACAGTATGCATGTACTCAAAATATTATAATAGCAGAGGTAAAATGACTGAAATGTGTGAACAAAAAATAGTATTGCACTTTGCTGATCCCCATGGGAAGCTGTGAATTTAGGATGGCCCTTCAGTGTAGTTCTAAGTTGAGATGAGTGTGCCAGGCCTTTGTGACACCACTGCCCTTAAGAGAGATGAGTGGCCCCAAGATACGTGGCCACACCATTCTGTACAACTAAGCAACTCCCAAAGAAGATTTCAGTTATATATGAGAGCTGTCAGCTCCTGGGAAATACCAAATTAGCCCCAAAGGACAGAGTACCATAGTATCCATGAGGAATGGGATACTAATTGGATAGCAAATGGTTCACTATCATTAAGGTATTTGTTTGTGTGTCTGTGTGGTTTTCCTGCCAGTCCTGGGGCTTGAACTCAGGGCCTAGGCATTGTCCCTGAGCTTCTTTTGCTAAAGGCTAGCACTCTACCACTTGAGCCACAGTGTTACTTCCAGCTCTTTCTGTTTATGTGGCAGTAAGGAATTGAACCCAGGGCTTCATGCACACTAGGCAAGCACTCTGCCATTAAGCCACATTCCCAGCCCTTAAGGTATGTTTTTATAACTCTTAACTTCTGACAATAAACATGTGGGGTTTCCAAGCTAAACACTTCTCTGAAAACACCAACTGACTCAATGTCATTCAATTCTATTAACCAAGAATAAAATCAATCTAGTGGAGAACAAGGATAAAATTAGGGTTGCAATATGGGAAACCACAGATTTAAGCAGTCTTGAAATGGTTCTCTGGGGGGTTACAAAATGGCACTGCATTTTACACATTTAAGCCATAAGAAGCAGGGGAAATTGTATCATGTGTCATGAATTTCTGGTAAAAGTTAAGCTACCTCATTAAAGCAATTGAGTGCCCTTTTAGATTTTAGGAAATATCTGATGTGGAGAAGGTGAACAGGTTAACTATGTTCAAAGGTGAATTCACATGGCTGTGAAAGAAGCTTACAGGTCTGAAACTTAGTCCTGTTTCAGACTTTTGTGGAGCCTGATTAGTTTTACATGTTGCAAATCAACACTACAGCCTGTTTTTCCTTGACATTTTAAACACTACCTGGGGTTAGCACAGACTACACAGGCTAAGAATCCATTTCCATACTCATTCAATACTTACAGCAAATACTGAGTACCTATGATATCCACATTGAGAGAGAAATGTATTTCACAGGATAAGCATGCAGTGTCCATTAAGAAAAAAACACTGGAAGCCATTAATTCATGCCTGTAATCCTAGCTAGTCAGAAGACTGAGATCCAGAAGATCTAAACAGAAATGTCCAGGAGCATATCTCTAACCAGAAAATAGAAAAGGGTGAGAAGTATGGCTCAAGTGGAAGAACATCAACTGTGAGCAAAAAAGCTAATCAACTGTGCAAGGAACTGAGTTCAAGCTCTACTATGGGAAAAGATAAAACAAGAGAAAAGAAAAGAACCTCCCAACTGGGCACCGATGTCTCATGCCTGTAATCTTAGCTACTCAGGAGGCTGAGATCTGAGGATTGCAGTCCAAAGCCAGCCCAGGCAGGAAAGTCTGTGAGACTCTTATCTCCAATAATCCACTCAGAAAACAGGAAGTTCTACTGTGGTTCCTGTGGTAGAGCACTAGCCTTGAATTGAAACTGCTGAGTGACAGCACCCAGCCCTAGAATTCAAGTGCCACAACCAACAACAACAACAAAAAG
Source organism: Dipodomys ordii (assembly GCF_000151885.1). Lineage (NCBI taxonomy): Eukaryota > Metazoa > Chordata > Mammalia > Rodentia > Heteromyidae > Dipodomys > Dipodomys ordii. The sequence goes on from NW_012267449.1 coordinate 596,651, forward strand.
AATCTCCCAAACCCAAGAAGGCAATAGGAATCCACACTTGCCATAGTATAGGTTGGAAACTATCCCATTTTCAGTATATCTGTCTGTCTATGCATCTACCTATGTTGTGCATAGATTTATAGCATATATCATATACTTATTTATAATTTATATGTAAAGACAGGATCATCCTACTTGGTACAAGAAAAAAGTAAGCAATATACTTTGACTTTGTGGGGGCCCAGATTTTAGTCAGAAAAATTACACTTCAAACTTGCTATTATTAACTTTAACAATTTTAAATTAAAACAATGATACTTCGCTATAAGCAAATATCAATAAGGAAAAAATAATAAATAAAAACAATACATAGCCAGGTGCTAGTGGCTCGCTACTACAATTCTATCCTAGCTATTTCAAGCCAGCCCATGTTTAAAAGTACAGGAGAGGGGCTGGGAAGGTGGCTCAGTGGTAGAGTGCTTGCCTTGCATTCATGAGGCTCTGGGTTCGATTCCTTAGCACCATATAAGCAGAAAAAGCTGGAAGTGGCACTGTGGCTAAAAAGGTAGAGCATTAGCCTTGAGCTGAAGAGGTGCAGGACAGTGCCCAGGCCCAGAGTTCAGGCCCTACAGCTGAGGGAAAAAAAGTACAGGAGACTCTACTTCAATGAAAGAAGCTGTGAGTTGTAGGGTACACCTATCATTTCAGCTACTGTGAGAAGTATAAAGAGGAAGATTGTGGCCTAAGTACATGTAACATGGAAAGCAAGATGTTATCTCAGAATATTTGGACTAGAGGACTAGAGGCATGGCTTAGTGGTACTGCTCCTACCCTCACCAAAAAAGAACTAACAACAATGAAGTTAAAAAGTAAAAAGTATGAAAATTGAAACATGCTATTCTCTAAGGGTATTATAACCATTCCTCCAATGATTAAATAGAGTTACAATAGGACCATATATGTAATATGGGAAAATAGCAGGCGTGTAGCATGTGTGTAGCAAATGACAAATAACAAACTAACATAGTAATCCATAAAATAGTATATTAAAATGTACTTATTACCTTGCTCATGTAACTGTAACCCCGTGGTACAGTATTTTCACAATAAAAAAAACTTAATTTAAAAAAGAGGTACTGATTATGTTACAGGTTGAAAAAAAAAGCCAGATATAAAAAATTACAATAGTGTATGTTCCTGTTTATATAAAATACTCAGAATCAATAATCTATAAACATAGAGTTAATGATTGTCTAAGAATCTAAATAATATAATTAAAAGAGGTAAATTGTATGCCTAAAATTATGGTATGTCCTTAAAGAGAGACTTCTCTGAAGAGGAAATAAGAATGGCCAATAGACACCTGAACAAAGGCTCAACTTGTCTAGCCATAAAAGAAATGCAAAACAAAACAACATTGAGATTCCACCTCACCTCAGTTAGAATGGCTATAATCAAAAAATCTAGTATCAACAGATGCTGGAGAGGATGTGGCCAAAAGGGAACCCTACTGCATTGTTGTTGAGAGTATAAACTGGAGGTTCCTCAAAAGCCTCCACATAGAGTTCCCCTATGACCCAGCAATCCCACTTTGGGGCATTTACCCAAACGATCACAAACAAGGCCATTCTAAGGCTACCAGCACAACTATATTTATTGCAGCATTATTCACCATAGCTAAGCTGTGGAACCAACCCAGATGCCCTTCAGTAGATGAATGGAACAAGAAAATATGGTGTGTGTGTGTGTGTGTGTGTGTGTGTGTGTGTAATACAAATGTATGTATGGAATATATCTCATATATATGGAATATATGGAATTCTATGGCTCCATCAGAAATAATGACATCACCCCAGTTGTTAGAAAGTGGAAAGACCCGGAAAAATTATATTAATTGAAGTAAGCCAGACCCAAAGAAACATAGGTCCCGTGGTTTCCCTGATTTGCAATAACTCATATATGTCTAGGACAAGTAGAATAGCTCAAAAGCTATGTACATGTGACCATATAAGATGATGCTAACAGAAATGAATCCCAAGATAGGGACACAACTGGTTTTATCCTTCTTCCTGTTGTTTTTTAATGTATTTATAAAGTACTATGTGATTTTTAAATTTCTTTTGTATATTATTCCCCCATGGTATTAACCCCTGTTTTCACTGTATTTGATTCCAATGCCCTGCATTATATATATACATTTTTCTAATTTGGGGAGAGGAAGGGAAATAACAAAATGCGGAAACAAGGATACAGGTTGGCCCATGGTAATAATGAGATGTAGGAGACACTATGCTGAAAACAAACTTTACAATATGGGGGGGCGAGGGGAGGAGTTTGAGAGGTGGGGAGGGAAGGGATGGTAGCAGAAAAACAAAGGAGGCAGTAACAATGCTCAATAGAAATGTACTCATTACCCTATTCATGTAATGGTAACCCCTCTGTACAGTATTTTTACAATAAAAATTATATATGGAAAAAGAAAAGTGAGAGAAGGAAAGTGTTAGGAGCAAGGGGTGACAATGTTGTCAGACACCTTGTATTCATATACTGTTTTGTAGAATGAGTACTTCTTTGTACAACTTCTTAAAGATAATAATAATAATAATAACAATAATAAATGAAAAAAATTATGGTATGTCATGAAGTCAAAGAAGTGGATTAAATATTTTGTCAAGAATCAGCAGAGAGGTTTTTTTCCAGAGCAAATATTTTGCTTGGGAATGACCGGGCACTGCAATCTAGAACATATGTGATATGACAGGCATTACACATTATCAGGGAGGCAAAAGAAGACAATTTTTGAAAAGGTAAGATGATGAGAGTTACATACATTGTTTTGAAACAATAGTCTTGGCTACAAGGATCAATATGAGTGGTGTCCATACAAAGCTAAGTGGGCATCTTCATGGAAATATTACTTTATCTAGAGTTGTGGAGACTTTGCATCAAGTTGTGGTTTGGAGGGATTTTTGCAATTGTTTTTATTATCAACTGAATATTCATCAGAACTTCTGTTATGGTTTGAATATGAAATAACTCCCATAGACTCATGCGTTGAATGTTGGCTACCCATATAGTGATGTTTTTTAGGAGATTCTAAAAGTTTAAAGAGGTGGCAACTGGTATCAAAAGTAATGAAATTGGAGTTTTACTCCTAAACCCAAATAATAGGTGTTCCACATGTCAGGTCTGGGTTCCAGATATTACATGACAAAAAGATATGATGAAAGGTAGAGAAAGGAGGTTTTTACTCAGCATGGTCATGTCACAGAAAGACAACACCACAGCTCATCTTCAACCATCTTTTTTTTGGTCAGTCATGGGACCTGAACTCTGTGGCCTGGACACTATCCCTTAACTCTACAGCTCAAGGCTACCTAGTGCTCTACCACCTGAGCCATAGCACCACTTCCGGATTTTTTGCTTATGTGGTGCTTAGCAATCGAACCCAGGGCCTCATGAATGCAAGGCAAGAGCTCTTCCACTGAGCCACCTTCCCAGCCCTCAGCTGTCTTCTTTATATAGACTTTTGTCTATATAAAGGGAGAATGGGGACATGGATGAGAAAGTATGCATAATTAAAACAGTCCTAGTCACAAAAGTGCTCAGAGGTGGTCAGGAGTGGCTAGAGGCTGCATCACTGGTTGTCGGATAGTCTATTGTGTTAAGATTGATCAGGTAAACTTTTGTTTCACTAAGAGTCACTGATGTCTATCAGCTTGTCTAATATCCTCTCTGTTTCTTCCTGGCTTCTAAGATGTCTTCCAAGTGACAGAAGGAGGGCCTAGTTCAGGACATAAATACAAAAATAGAGGCTGGAATGCCTAGCCTTTATCCTGTTCCCAGTTATTTCATGGGTCCATATAAGTAGTCAGTGTTTCTCAGCACAAAACAACTTATAAGCAACTCTTCTAATAAGACACTGAGGGCATGCCTTTAAGCTCAAATCTGGTCCCTAGGCCCTTCTTCATTCTGCTTTTCTGTCATCTATGAAGAGAACAATTTTCTTCTCAAAATACTCCTGCTCTAAGATGTTCTGCATTACCATGAAGTCTCTGAACAGTAAGCCAAAATAAATCCTTTCTCCTTTAGGTTGCTTCTGTCAGGTGTTTTATTATATTAACAAGTATAGTAACTAATACAACCTCCTGTCATTTTGTTAGGTTTTGACATAAATGATTCCATTTTAGTCCTGACAACTTACACAATTTATAATGTACACACATCTAGAAGACAAAAATGACAGGAAAAATGTTTATTAAAATGTACATCTCATGTATATATTGAAGATACATTGAGAAATAAATAAAATCCCAAAGAAGTAGCTTGATTTTAGACTGAAATAACATCCTCAAGTGAAACTAAAGAGTGGGCATCAGGGATGCAATGAAGAACGGGCTAGGAGGAAAGCAAGGTAAACAAGGATAGTATTGGCTATGCAGATTGGATCGGCCTTCTCCATTAGTATCAATCTGTAGAGACTTACAGTCAGCCTTCTTATTCTGGTACAGGGAGAGAGCTACCCTTCCAAATATTGAGTCTCTCTTTAATTGTAAATTTCACTCAAAATGATGACTAGTGCTCTTGCTTTTCAGAGCTTGTCCTTCGTCCTTTCTCCAAATAACCTCTAAATAACCCTTAGGTAAAATATTCTGGTATCTTTGTGTGTGTGTGTGTGTGTGTGTGTGTGTGTGTGTGTGTGTGTGTGTGTGTGTGTGTGTAAATACAGGTTAAATTACTATGGATTATAAATTAGTTAATTTCACATATACAAGAAACTCACAAAGAAATGATATGTCTACTCCAGTGTGTATTATCTTTCCCACTATTTATTGTCTGTACTCCATTAGTGAAATTGAAAGTTTTCCTTGAAATATATCTATCTATATATGCTAGAATCATTAGGGAAACAAAAGTTTGTCTTAAGGAAAGAAATTTCCCAACAAATAAATAACTCCTTAAAAAATATGAGGCTATAAATTCTTACCCTGGGATTTACTTTGGAATTAAAAAGAAATCTCTTCAACATCATTTGCAGTATCTTCCATAATAATTTATTTTCTATTTCTTTTGAGAACAATTTTGGTTCAAATCCCTAATTTCATTTTACTTCCAAATATATTTACATAAATGTAATCAAGGACTATCTATCCTTTAAATTTTCATGTATAATTACTTCCCAGATTTTAGTTCTAATTAGTGTATTTGCTCTTTCTCATTAAACTTCCAGATTAGAGTCAGATCACTACTTCCTTATTTAACAAATTAGATTTCTTTGATATATTGATTGCATTTCAACTGGTCTTTACCAGTATAATAAGTTAACTTAATTTCATAGTGCTTTCTTAAATTCATAAAATTTTATTTTGAATCTGTAATTCCTTATTGAACTGAATGCAAAAATACTTATTTCCTTCTCTCATGTAGTACGACATATAAATTACACTTTTAGTCCTTCACTTTTACTTAGCCTCTGAATAGTGTTCATTAATATTCTAAAGGACTTTAATATTCATGGTATTAGTTTTATTTATGCAATACATAGACTGTATATTGAAATGTTTCTGACACATACTAATTTTATAACCGTATATACATTATTCATTAATGTTAAAGTTTATTGCTCAATGTCATTGCTTTGTGTGTCCTTATCTTCTTAGCTTTCAATTTAGTTCTATTTTGAGATTTGTTCACTTTTTTATTTTGTTTTGGTGTGTGAATGGAACCCAAGGTTTCGTTTATGTGAAGCACTGACCTATAGTCTAAGCCACTTTTATGCTTTTTTAAACAATACTTTCCAGAAAGAGTAATTGCCACTGTACTTCCTAAGTTTTTTCAAGCTGAAAAATACCTCTTCTGTAATCTTACACACAATGACTCTGCTGATTGTATAACCAGAGTCCAAGGCCAAAAGACCAGTATTGGGACTTCCAACATGTCAGGCCCAGCCACCTATCCTACTATATCAATAAAAGAAAATAATATGACATAATAATAGGACATAGCAATAAGAGTTACTGATGTGAGTGCTAGCAGCCATAAGAAGAGGGAAAATAACCATTTCAGCTCATCTTACGATACTAACCTGAGCTTTAGGTTTAAACAGAGGAAACATTGGGTCAGAGAATCAGAGGCCTGCAAAATTAAGCAGTGCTGGTCAAAGTATGGCTTAGTAGATCATTATGTCATTGCCAGTCCTATAAGGTGGTTCAAAGAAGACTTTATTGCTTCAGGAATCATTCTTGTGTTTCTACAGGTTTTAGGTGCAGCATTTGTGCACTGCTATAAGATTGATCTGTTTTATTGATGTAGGCACTCAGCAATCAATTTTCATCTTAGAACTGCGTTTACCATATCCCATAACTACTCATAGATTGTATTTTCATTTTAGTTCAATTTTAGGATTTTTAAATTGTTCCCTCTTATCTCCTTGATGAACCATTCATCATTCATTTAGCAATGTGTTACTACTCTGTGAGATTTCCTTTGCTATTAAATTCTGATCATATTTGTCTATGATCTAAAATGATACAGGGCTTTTTTTTATTTTTTTATTTTTATTTTTTGTGAACATACTGTACAGAGGGGTTACAACTACATGGGCAAGATAATGAGTGTATTTCTTATCAAGCATTGCAGCCTCCTCCTTTGTTTACCCTTCACATCCCTTCCCAGCCTCTCCCAGCCCCCCCACCCAATCCTACCCCTCCAAACTTGTA
>NW_012267449.1:604598-630258 GCF_000151885.1 Dipodomys ordii
TTAGTTTTCTACAAGTAGTTAACAAATTTTGCCAGCACCATTTACTGAAGAGGCTGTCTTTCTTACATTCTATTATTTTAGGTCCCTTATCGAAGATTAGATGGCTATAGGTCTGTAGGTTCATTTCTGGGTTTTCAATTCTATTCCATTGGTGATACAGGGCTTCTTATCAGACAGGTATAACTAGAAGTACAACTTAGCTTACTAAGCACAGGAAGAAAGGAAAGAGGAAAAACTTAGAAAAACCAGAAATTGACAGGAAACACAATGCATCTCCCTATAGTAACCACAAATATCAACAGACTCAATTCACCAATCAAAAGAAAAAGAACTGCATATTGGATCAGAAAACAAGACCCATCCATCTGTTGTCTTCAGGAGACACACCTCACAGCCAAACAAACTCCAAATGAAGGGTTGGAGAAAGATCTACTAGGCAAATGCCCCCAGCAAGAAATCGGGAGTAGCTATCCTGATATCTGACAGAATAAACTTTTCATTAAAATCAATGCAAAAAGATAAGGAAGGACACTACATATTAATACAGGGAACAATTCAAGAAGAAGGTATTACCATTATCAACTTATACTCCCCAAATATTAGACCACCCAAATATGTTAAGCCAATACTCTCAAACTTACAGAATAAAATAGATCCAAATACTATAATACTAGGAGACTTTAATACCCCACTCGCAACCAAAGGACAGGTCTACCAACCAGAGGGTTGTCAAAGAAGACACCAAATTAAATGAAGCCATATTTCAAGCGGAACTAATTGACATCTACTGAGTTTTTCACCCTAAAATGACACAGTACACATTCTTCTCAGCAGCACATGGAACATTCTCCAAAATAGACCATATCATAGTTCATACAAGGAATTTAACAAATACAAGGGGATTGAGATAATCCCCTGTATCCTATCTGACCACAGTGGAATCAAGTTAGTTGTCAAAAAAGCATACCATAGAAATTACTCAAAAACATGGAAATTGAACAGCACACTTCTAAACAACATCTGGGTAACAGAAGAAATTGAAGAAGAAACTAAAAAGCTCCAACAATTCAATGAAAATGAAGATACATCACAAAGAAACCTGTAAGACACAGCAAATATAGTCCTGAGGGTCAAATTTATCACCCTCAGTGCCCACATCAAGAAAATAGTGACAAGCCAAGTAAATAATCTCAAGTTGCAATTAAAACTGCTAGAAAAACATGAAAAAATGTAACCTAAAGCTACTAGATGGAGCCAGACAATCAAATTAAGAGCTGAAACTAATGAGATAAAGACTAAGAATATAATAAATAAAATTAATGAAACAAAAAGCTATTTTTTGAAAAAATAAATAAAATAGATGGACCTTTGATGAGATTAATTAAAAAAACAAGAAGGGAAACCCATATTAACAAGATCAGGTATGCCATGGGAAAAATCACAACAAATACCCAAAACATCCAAACAATTACAAAGAACTATTTCCAGAATCTATACTCTCTAAATAAAGAAAATCTAGCAGAAATGGATGCATTTTTAGAGAAATACAAGTTGCTCAAACTGAGCAAACAAGAAATAAATCAATTAAATAAGCCAATATCTTACAATGAGATACAGGAAGCAACCAGAAGTCTTCCAACAAGGAAAAGCCCAGGACCAGATGGATTCACTATGGAATTCTATAAGACCTTTAATGAGGAACTAACACCAATACTCTTCAGATTCTTCCATGAAATAGAAAAAGAGGGAGCTACCCCAAGCTCATTCTACGATACCAATATTACACTCATCCATAAACCAGGCAAAGATCCAATAAAAAAGAGAACTACAGAGCAATATCCTTGATGAACACAGATGCAAAGATCCTTAACAAAATTCTAGCCAACAGAATCCTGAAACATCAAAAAAAATCATACATCACAACCATCTAGGCTTCATCCTGATTTACATACCAACTAGGCTTCATCCTGATTTACATACTTATATCAGTAAATGTAATCCATCACATCAACAAATGCAAGGTTAGCAACCACATGATTATCTCCATTGATGTAGAGAAGGCTTTTGATAAGATAAAACATTCATTCATTTTATAAGTTCTGGAGAAAATAGGAATAGAAGGAACATTCCTTAAAACAATAAAAGTCATATATGACAGACCAATAGCCAATATTATACTTAATGGGGAAAAACTACAACCAATCCTCCCAAAATCAGGAACAAGGCAAGGATGCCTACTTTCTCCACTCCTCTTCAATATAGTTCTGGAATCCTTAGCCAGAGCAATAAGGCAAGAAGGAGACATTAAAGGGATCCCCATAGGGAAGGAAGAAGTTAAACTAAACCATTTTGCAGATGGCATGATACTATACCTCCATGATCCCAAAAACTCCATCCCCCAAATCTTAGGACTTATAAACCACTACTGCAAAGTAGCAGGATACAAAATCAACCCACAAAAATCAGTGGCCTTCCTGTACAATGACAATGTACAAGCAGAGAGGGAAATAAAAGAAATAACCCCATTCACAATAACCCCCCCCAAAAAATAGAATATTTAGGAATTAACCTAACCAAAGATGTAAAAGAACTATTTCAGGAAAACTATAAAAACTTAAGGAAAGAAATTACAGAAGACACCAGGAAATGGAAAGCCCTTCCATGCTCTTGGATAGGCAGACTTAATATAGTGAAAATGGCAATACTGCCAAATTAATATAAAAATTGAATGCAATTCCTACTAAAATCCCAATGATGTACATTTCTGAAATACAGAAAACAGTCCAAAAATTCATATGGAATAACAAAAGACCTCGAATAGTCAAAAAATTCTAGGCAAAAAAGACAACACTGAAGGGATCTCAGTGCCAGACTTCAAACTCTACTATAGAGCCATAATAACAAAGACAGCATGGTACTGGCACAAAAGCAGACCTGAAGACCAATAGAATAGAATAGAAGATCCAGAAATATATGGTGGGAAGATAGTTTAATTGCTTATTTTCAGTTTGCTCTCTGGCTCTCAGCTACTTGGAAGACTGAAGGAAGAGAACCAGTTGGGACCAGGAATGCTATGTCAGCCTCAGCATACATAGACAATCTCTAAAAAAGGTAGATTAAAATAAATGAAATAAAATAATTTTAAAACTATCTAGATTCCTTTCATTTTTGCTGCCTAGAAGTGTTGTGCCGAGATCGCAGGACCCCCACCAAGAAGACCACCGAGAGTCAGACTTTACAGCTCTTTTAAGATTTTATTTAGACAGGCTGCAGGCTTGGGCCTCGTCCTATACTCTGACACAGAGGAGCCTAGGAGGAGAGCCCTGAGCTAAAGATTTGCAGGGTTTATAAAGGCACACAACCAACCAGGTGTTTGGATTACTACCATGTGTTGCTCTGCTAGACAGAATTTGCTGATCTTAGGTTTAGTTTAAACAAGCTACAAGTGGTCACTGCCTCAAAACTTTAACCCTTCATTCGCTCCTTGACTTATGGTCCTGAGACACAATCTTGTGGCTCCGGCCCAAAACTAAACTCTAAGAGCTCTTGATCTTGAACAGGTATAGTCCCTCTCTGACCTTAGCCATACTATTAAACAAGAATATCAATAAAAATCAGTCCATTTTTCTTTTCTTGAGGCATACGCAGAGTGGTTGGGTAGGATGCTTGGAGACTTCCCATGTTTCCCCACAGTCGTCCAGGGCAAAGGGGTCAGCCAATCTGGCATGGAAGCAGTGGATCCAAGCAACAATGCCATCCACCTTAAGGGCAGTAGGTGTAGCCAGTAGCACCATGTAAGGTTCCTTCCACCGTGGTTCCAGAGATCTCAAGTTGTGCCTTCAAGCAAACACCCAGTCCCCTGGTTTAAACAAATGGGGGGGGGGAAATAGAAGCAGAATCATATAATTCTCTAAGCTGGGGCCACATACTCTTATGCGCCAGCTGTAAATAGTCAAGCTTACACAGAAATTCAGTATCACCCAAATCAGCAAGCAATTCAGTCTGAAGGCTAGGGATAATGGGTGGAGGGTGTCCATACATTATTTAAAAAGGAGTAAAGCCAAGTTGATAGGGTGAATTTCTTACTCTAAACAGGGCAAAAGGAAGGAGCAATACCCAGTCTGCACCAGTCTCCAAGGCCAATTTAGTTAAGGTCTCTTTTAGAGTCCAATTCATTCTTTCTACCTGCCCTGAACTCTGGGGTCTATAAGCACAGTGCTGCGGCTATTCCCTGACTTACTTTTGAGGCGAAGGCTGACCCGATAGTGGATGGGAAGCCATACCTGGGTAGGATTTCTTCCAGGGTCTTCTTAGCCATGACATTCGCGGTCTCATGCTTTGTTGGGTAGGCTTCAACCTATCCTGAAAAGGTGTCTACAAAAACTAGCAAATATTTATATCCAAACTGTCCAGTTTTAATTTCTGTGAAGTCTACTTCCCAATACACACCTGGCCTGTCTCCACGGAGGCAAGCTCCTTTTGTAACCAGTTGATTTGGAGCATTGGTAAGCTGACAGGCTTTACAATTTTTAACAATGTCCTCAGTGAGTTTATTTCCTTGCCTAATTTTTACTTCTGAGTGTCAGGGCAAGTCCTGCATTCTTCGGGTTCCCATGTGAGAGGCCCGATGGATTCTCTTAAGAATCCCCTTGCCCAATCTTTGTGGCAAGATAAGTTTCCCACCACCAGTTTTCCACCAGTCTTTATTTTCTTCTCTTCTCCGGGGGTTTATAGGCCATGGGAATTTTCTTTATCCACTCCAAGTCTTCTTGGGAGTACTGAGGATCCGGAGGCAAAGCTCATGGCCCTGGGTCAACTGGAGTCAGTACTTCTGCTCTGGGCTGGAGGGCCACCTCCTTAGCTGCCTGATAGGCCAAGTTATTTACCTCTTGATGGCCAGGGCAGTGCATAATGGCAATATTTGCTGGTTCCCATAAGGCCCGGATGAGGCTTAAAATTTCTTGTTTGTTTTTAATAGTCTTTCCCTCAGCTGTCAGCAGCCCCCTCTTTTGGTAAATGGCTTCATGGACATGCACGGTGGCAAAAGCATACCGACTGTCCTGTAAATGTTTAGTCTCTTCCTTTTTCCCATTTGTAGGGCTTTTGTTATTGCCACTAGTTCTTCTCTTTGTGCAGCCGTTCCCTGGGGGAGTGCTTCTGTCCACACTATCTCAGTGTCCGTGGTGACTGCTGTACCCACGTACCTTTTTCCATCTCGAATGAAACTGCTGCTGTCTGTGAACCAGGTATGCTCAGCATGCGATAGTGGTGAGTCCAATAAGTCTGGCCTCTTTTCCTTGGCCCGGTCTCTATTTTCACACTCAATTTCACATTCTCTGTCCTTCCTTTCCTGTCTTTGCTCCACTGTTTCTCTCTTATTGTAAACCTTTTCTGCCGGGGCTACTAGATCCCTAATAGACTTTTCACCAAGTCTGTCTACAGCCTGCAAGTTTTGCTTTATGTCTGGTGCAGCTTGATTTATATAGGCAAACATAATCATCTGAGCTGACTCCTGGGTCTCAAGATCCATGAGCCGCTCAAGATATGCTGCCGGACTTTCACTTCATCCCTGTCTAACATCATAAACTTTGGCCATATTAGTAGATCGGCGAGCCGCCACCTTGAGACCTGCCAACAGAGCCTGGCGATAGACAAGGAGTCGCTCCCTACCTTCAACCATATTGTAGTCCCATGTTGGTCGGATCTCAGGAAAATAGGCAGCAATCAGGGCAGGATCCATGATGGGCACTCCTGTGGGGCCATGGATATGTTTCTGGGCTGCCTCTTGGATACAGTCTCTCTCTTCACTGGTTAAAAAAAAAAAAGGACCTGTAAAAGCTGACTAAAATCATCCCAAGTGGACTGATGAGTAAAGAGAATAGTTTCAAGCAAACAAATTAAATCCTGGGGTTTCTCAGAAAAGGGGGCATTTTAGGTGCTCCAATTGTATAGATTACTGGTAGAAAATGGCCAATATTGGAGTTGCTGTTGACCACCCGCATCCACCGGACCTACAGTGCGTAAGGGAAAAACAGCTGCATTAGAAGGGGGGTTGATCCCATGGTGTCGTCGAGTGACTGGCCCCTCAGAAACTTTAAGGGCAGGTGCCGAGGGTTCTATAGCTCCCTCTTACTCTTGATCATTCTCAGGTTCTGCAAAAGGAACCTGGGAAGGGGAGTATGGGGGAGGAAATATTTCTTCTTCCAAGTTATCTCCCTGAAAAAACGGGGGGTATCTTTTCTTTTCCTTTTTCTTAGTTTCTTTTTGTAAGTCTAGGGGGCTAGATGGAGTGGTGCCCATGGTTTCCAGCCCTGTCAGTCATACAGTCCAAAAAAACAACAAACAGTACAAACAAAACACACGCAGGCCTGACAGTAAAAAAAAAAAAAGCTTATGAAGTGGAGATCTCCGCTGACTCCTGTAATGGTGGGCTTCCACACCCACGCTCCACAGCAGGAGCAGACCCACAGTGGGCAAGTTGGGCCTCGGTTAGGAGGCCCTCTTGGTCAGTTCTGGCCCAACACCAAACCAACCCCCGCCCCACAATTCACAAGGCAGGGTTCCAAGGAATCCCCCCTCACAAGAGGATCTGGGACATCTCCCAGTTCCTCCAGGATTGTCGTGCAAGTGCATCCGCTTCGACAAGGCTTTACACAATATGAATCAGAGCAGCCATCCTCACAAAGGAAAATGAAAGTAAAGCAGGCAAATGACAGGACAAGACAAATTAACAAAGACAGCACTGTTTTATCTTTGGAGTCTGAGGACTCAGGGGTCTTTGGGGGGATCCCGGACAAGCCCCCACTAATATGTTGTGCCCAGGTCGCAGGACCCCCACCAAGAAGACCACCGAGGGTCAGACTTAACAGCTGTTTTAAGCTTTTATTTAGACAAGCTGCAGCTTGGGCCTTGTCTACACTCTGACACAGAGGAGCCTATTCAATATCATACTGGGATTCCTAGCAAGAGCAATAAGAAATAAATAGAAATAACAGGAATTTAAAGAAGGAAAGAAGTCAAATTATCCCTATTTGCAGATATGATCTTACATCCTCAAAACATTTAGATCTCATTAACACTTTTCGTAAAGTAGCAAGAACTATTTCTTTCAAAAACAGATGACAACATTTATATTAAAGAATTCTTAGACTTACTAACAAAAGCAAAATCCAAACAAAATATTTAATAAACTGGATCGTCAAAATTAAAATATTTCCTCTGTAAAGAAAAAAATTCTTCAGCTCAGTGCTGGTGACTCATCCCTATAATCCTAATTACTCAGGAGGCTGAGATCTGAAGATCATGGTTCAAATCCAGCCCAGGAAAGTCCTTGAGACATTTATCTTCAAAAAACTACTCATACAAAGCTGGAAGTGGAGCTGTGGCTCAAGAGGTAGAGTGCTAGACTTGACCAAAAAGCTCAGGGACAGATCCTCGGCCCTGAGGTCAAGTCCCATGGTACAACACACACACACACACACACAAACAAATATACTTCACATTAAGAAGATGAAAAGATTAATTATAGACTGGAAGAAAATAAACGCTAATCACATTGAGACCCAGGGTCTTGCACATGCAAGGCAAGCACCTTACCTTTGAGTTATATCCCTGGTGTGACATATGAGATTCTTGGTTCCAGGAAGATAATATCCTAAAGGAGAAACTCTAATATTCCAATATTGACAAGTTCTCCAAAATTATGAACATGTTTCCATTAATAATTTTAATTAAAAAATCAAACTGAGGAGAGATAGAAGAAAAAAGAAGAGAAATGATTAGGGCATAACATGTCATTAGAAGAATTCAGTTTTTAGATTCTTTGTGGGAAATTCTTGAGTCTTCAACTTAACATATCCCCCCATATGAACTAACCTTACCTCCATAAAACAAATGCTTGTGACTAATTTGAGAATAAGGTTCCCTGAGGCTATAGTTTAGATTGGCTTGTCTAATGTGTTTGTACTTGTCAAAGCTGCTTGACACATACCTCATTTTGTCTGGAGAGGAGTTTGGCACAGCCCAACCCAGAAGTGTTTTTGTCAGGTTTTAAGTTGGACAGAAACTTGCCTAAACAACATTATTTTCTGGGTTCTATGACTTCAATGTTGTGTTTACCACATAAGTCATTTTTTTCCCTTAGCTCATCTATTTAACAAATAAAGGTTTCTCTGTCTGATAGTACCAATCACAACTCAGTACCTGAATTACATGTATCCTCCTCTCTCTTTCCCTCCCCCTCTCTCTCTTCCCCCCCTCTTCTGTGTGTGTGTGTGTGTGTGTGTTACTGAAATTTGACTTAGGGCTTCACACTTAGTTTATTTGTTTTGCTAGTTCTCTACAACTTGTGCAACACCTCCAGCCCAGCTTTTTTGCTGATTATTTTGGAAATAGAGTTTCATGAGCTTTTTTTGCCCAGGCTAGCTCCAAGTTTCAATAATCTAAATCTTAGCTTCCTGAGTAGCTATTACAGTATGATTATAGGCATAGACCACTAGCACTGGGCTCCATGCACCATTATGTAAAAATTGCTAGAGGAATCATTCATAGACCTAGAGAAGTACATGGTGTATTCAATAACAATCCTATGTCATTATAGATAAGCTAAATACTTCAGAAGCAAATAACTGAAATGTTCCCAAGGAGTTAATCTCAAGTGCCTATCTATAACCTATTTCTGATCAGTGGTCTCATAACCACAGTGGAAATTTACTTCAAGAAGAAACAACAAAATGGAATTCTTGCAAAATCATTCAGCCCACAAGATATTAATTTACAAGACCTGGGTGGCACCCAGGAATTAAAAAATTCTTCTCATGTTTCTGAGAAAACACCAAACTCAGGAAATAACTTTCCAAAATATTTTAAGGAGTCTTCAGATTGTGCCAGTTTACAGACTTTACTGCTGTACATTACCACATATATAAAGATGCATTAAAACCACATTTAACCAACACACACACACACAATACACACACAGAGTAGATATTTTTTTAATTGAAAAGGTGATGTGTTGGAGGATTACAGTTACATAGGTAAGACGTAAGTAATTTGTTTTTAATCATCATTACCCCATCCCTCTTTAACTCCCACTTACCCCTCCCTATCTGCCCCCCAATTTGTAATGTTCATATCACACATAGTGTCAAGTGAGTATCAATATTGCTGTTGTTCATCTGTTGTTCTGCTGTTTCTGTGATTCCCTTTCCCTTCCACATATGGCATTGTCTATTATGAAAAACACAAAGTACAAAAAGCTAAGAGAAGTGAAGAAAAAAGAACTATATACAAGATATAATGATAGCCTCTTGTTTCCATAAATTGGAGTTCATGTTAATATGCTTCATTACATATGATCCTTTGCACTAAGTATTTGTGTTCTTGAGATCCCCAGTTAAAGAGTATCTTCTACATATTCTAGTTCTTATAAATGAGGGAGATCATAGGACCTGTTTTTCTTTGGGTCTGGCTTACTTCACTTAATATAATTTTTTTCCAAGTCTTTCCATTTCCTTATGAATGGAACAATGTTATTCATTCTGATGGAAGCATAAAATTCCATTGTGTATGTGTACCACATTTTCTTGATTCATTCACCTACAAGGGGCATTTGGGTTGACTCCATATCTTGGCTATGGTAAATAATGTTGCAATGAACATCATCGTACTGGTGGGTTTAGTGTGGCCTGGTTTGTGTACATTCTCAGAAGTGGGATTGCTGGGTCATAGGGGAGTTCAATGTGTAGTTTTTTGAGGAACCTCCACACTGCTTTCCAGAATGGTTGAACAAGTTTACACGCCACTATCAGTGTAGTAGCATTCCCCTTTGGTCACATCCCTGCCAACATCTGTTGTTGTCAGATTTCTTGATTATGAACATTCTAACTGGTGTAAGGTGGAATCTCAAAATTGTTTTGATTTGCATTTCTTTTATAACCAGAGATATTGAGCAATTCTTCATGTGTCTCTTGGCCATTTGTATTTCCTCTTCAGAGAGGTCTCTCTTAAGATATTTAGACTACTTTTTAACGGGGTTGTTGTTTCTTGGGGGTTTGTTTTGGGGGTAATTTAGTTTCTTGAGCTGATGGTATATTTTAGATATGAGACCCTTGTCTCATATCATCCTTGTGTGGGTGGTAAGGTCTCTTAGTGAAATCCCATTTATCCAGCCTTTCTTTTATTTGTTGTGTTTCTGGATCTTTATTAAGAAAGTTTCTACCTGTACCAAGGAGCCCAAGTGTTTCTCCTATTTCTTCTTTAATATTTTCAAGGTATCTCCTTTTACTTTGAGGTTTTTGATCCACTTGGAGTTGATTCTGGTGTAGGGTAATATATAGAGATCTAACTTTATTGTTCTACACATGTTTATCCAATTCTGCAAACACCATTTACTGAAGAGGAATTCTTCCATCCTATTTTTTGGCTCCCTTGCCAAAGATTAGGAGTTTGTAGGTCTGTGATTTCATTTCTGAGCCTTCGAATCTATCCCATTGGTCCTCAGGCCTGTTCTTGTGCCAGTACCAACCTGTTTTGAGTACTATGGCTTTGTAATAGAGTTTGAGGTTTGGTATTGAAATTCCTCCAGCATTGTTCTTCCTGCTAAGGACTGTTTTTGCTATTCAGGGTCTGTTGTTGTTTCATATGAAATTTTGGATTGCTTCTTCTATTTCATTGAAGAAAGAAGTTCAGATATTGATGGATATTGCATTGAATTTGTATATAGCCTTTGGCAATATTGCCATTTTCACACTGTTAATTCCCCCAATCCAGGAACATGGAAGGTTATTCCACTTCCTGAGGTGTGCTTTAATTTCTTTTTTTAGATTTTTGAAATTGTCATTGTACAGCTCCTTCACTTCTTTGGTTAAGTTGATTCCTAGGTATTTTTTTTTAGGATATTGCAAATGGAGTTGCTTTCCTAATTTCTGTCTCTCTCTTCTCATTGTTGTTGTAGAGGAAATCTACTGATTTTTCTGGATTGATTTTATATCCTGCTACTTTGCCAAAGTTTTAGATCAGCTCAAGTAAATTGGGAGTGGAGTCTATGTGATTGCATAGATGTAGGATCATGTCATCTGCAAAGAGGGAGAGTTTTATTTCATCTTTCCCTATTTGGATCCCCTTTATGTTTGCCTCTTGTTTTATTGCTCTAGCTAGGAATTCTAATACTATATGGAAGAAGAGTCGAGAGACTGGACAGCATTGTCTTGTTCCTGATTTTAGAGGAAATGGCTTTAACTTTTCACCATTGAGTATTATACTGGGTATAGGTTTGTCATATACAGCCTTGATTATATTGAGGAATACTCCATTGATTCCTAATTTCTCTAGAGCTTTCATCAAAAAGGGATGTTTGATCTTTTCAAGTGCTTTTTCTGCATCTATGGAGATAATCATGTGGTTTTTGTCCTTGCTTCTACTGATGTGTTAAATTCCATTGATTTGTGTATGTTGAACCAGCTTTGCATCCCTGGAATGAATCCTGTTTGATCATCGTGTATAATTTTTTCAATTAGTGGCTGAAGTTGATTGGTCAGAATTTTATTGAGAAGTTTTGCAGCAATGTTCATCAGAGAAATGGATCTATAGTTCTCTTTCATTGATGAGTCTCTGTCTGGTTTTGGGGTGGGAGTTCTGGTAGCTTCTTAGAATGAGTTTGGTTGTGACCTTTCACTTTCAATTTCATTGAAGAGTTTGACGAGAATAGGAGTGAGTTCTGCTTTAAAGGGATTATAGAATTCAGCTGTGAATCCAGCTAGTCCTGGGCTTTTCTTGGAAGAGAGGTCTCTTATTGCTGTCTCTATTATGTTACTTGATGTGGGTTTATTTAGTTGGTTTAAATCTTCTTGATTTAGTTTGGCAATGTCATTTTTTGCTAGAAAGTCATCCATTTCTTCCATATTCTTAAATTCAGAAGTATTCTCTTATGGTATTCTGAATCTTGCTAGTTTCTGTGGTGATGTTTCCATTCTCAACTCTGATTTTATTTGGATATGTTATCTTCTTTCTTTGGTGAGGTTTGCTAAGGGTCTGTCAATTTTGTTGACTTTTTTCGAAGAACAAATTCTTTGTCTTGTTGATTCTTTCTATGATGTTTTTGGTCTCTAATTCATTTAACTATGATTTAATTTTAATCATTTCCTTCCATCTGCTGGGTTGGGGTTTGGCTTGTTTTTCTTTTACAAGGAGCTTAAGGTGTATCATTAAATTGTTGGTTTAGGTTTTCTCCATTTTGTTGACATAGGCACACAGAGCTATAAAATTTCCTCTGATAACTGCTTTTGCTGTGTCCCAGGGTAGCTGTTATTTTGTGTGATCCTTTTTGTTAAATATAAACTTTTGAATTTTGGATCTGATCTCTTCCATGATCCATTGGTGATTCAACAATATGTTGTTCAGTCGTCATGTTTTGCAGGATTTTCTATTGTGATTTTTAGTGTTGAGCTCTAATTTTATTCCATTGTGGACAGAGCAGACCTTTCATAGGTCATACATGGATATTCATGACTACCTTCAAAAGTAGAGTTCAGACTTTTAAATCAGGCAAAGTCCTGAATCCCTAAACTTCCTGCAATAAGTACAACTTTTCTATTTTAAAAATCCCCACAATTTAAATTAGTTTTAGTGTTAACCATAAATAAGATATATGCATAAAGTTGGGATTATTTTTGGCAGTTGTGAGACTTAAACTTAAGCCTTGGGTGCTATCCCTGAGCCTCTATGTGCTCAAGGCTAATACTCTACCAATTGAGCCATAGCTCCACCTCCATTTTTTTGAGTGGTTAATTGGAGATAAGACTCTCATCAGGGCTTATCTGCCTGGGCTGGCTTCAAACCAGGATCCTCAGAGCTCAACCTCCAGAGTAGCTAGGATTACAGGCAGGAGTTGATGGCACCCAGTTGTATAGAGTTATTTGATTTTTTAAATAGGATCTACTTAGAACTTCTGAAATCTGAATTCAGTCCTAAATAACTACAATCTACTTCTATCGAATTCTTGCCATCAGATTCATTTACGTGGTGCCTCTGAGAACAACATGGTAATGGATTTTATACATAATCACATATGTGAGTAAATAAATACACTAAACATTTTGTTAAAAGAAAATTAATAAAATAAGCAATTTCTGGAAAAAAGAAAGAAACCACATCTAACCAATTATATTCTAAAGGAGTTAACAGAGAAAGGATGACTAAATGCGATGACTAAATTCGAATATGTCTCTAGTAATATGATAGTCTAGAGCTGACAAAGGACATTAGGATAAAACAAGGAGAAATTTAAATAAATTTTAACATTTCCTTTTTGATGTATAAATATTAGCTTATATATTATAATAATTCTATCATATTCTTTAATATGCTAATAACAGCATAAACTATGGTTTTATTTGCAGATTTTTATAAATCTAACACTATTGTAAAATATGTTTATTTTATAAAACAGACCTATATATGTAGTATATAGATGACAAAACACCTAAATTTGAATTATCTATTTTAAATTCCTCAATGTTTATAAGACAGATAAGAGTGTTATGCAAGTAATGAAAACTAAAGCTTATAAAGAGAGAAATAAAAGGACATATCTATTTGCATAGCTAGGAAAATCAGATCAAACTATTTTTTGGACTCAGAATATAGTTTTGTAATTAATTTTACAAAATTATTTTAAATCAAAAGAAGAAGAAAAAGAGTTACAGTCTGAGCACAAAAGCACATTCCTGTAATCACAGCTACCCAGGAGTCAGAGATTAGAAGGATGCTGTTCAAGACGAGTCTAGTGAAAAATTTACCAAGGCCTCCTCTCAACAGATTAAATCTATGGGCACTGTCCCTTAAGCTTTTTCATAGAAGTTGTAGATTGGCTAGTTTAAAGAAAACATACACAGCAAAGGGATATTATTTAAATGACCATGGTATCCACCATTAGGGGTATGCTATCAACAGCTGTGGGTATGTTGATTTTTGTATGGGTAGAATAAGAAAAAAAGCTGGCCAGGGCATATAACAAAAAGAAACCCTTGGAAATGAAATTTTAATGTGCCAAAGTTTTATAGTTGCTTTCATTTTAAGCTTTATAATTTTTTATTTTATACATAATACATAAAATCTTTTTGGAAAGTCCAAAAATGTCTAAGGAAATATTACTTATTGGCTTGTTTTTCAAAAAGCAACTGGGTTTGATGCTCAGAACCTTGAAAAAGAAAAGGCAACAACTCCAATATTTTAAACCTAAGACTGCAAAAACAGTGCTTTATAGGTTGTATCCAAATACAGTTAGGTTTTCTCTCTTGCATGTGAAAAGTTATATCCATATAATATTAGATATATAAAGGTGGAAAATAAAAATGAAAGACATAATCACACATGGAACCCATCAATAATATGTTGCATTTAACTCATGCTTTTATATTTGCAAACATTAAATGCCTTCTATGAAAATTGAATGCAACGCAAGAAGTTCCCGTTTTTGGACAGAATTAGCATGCAAGATTAAAATGACAGAATCAATGGTCCCCTCTAATATTACCATGATTTAGTTGTTTAAAACACAATAAATCATTTTACTATCTGTAAAGTACGTAAAAATCCCTAAAATGACAACTGGAAGTCACTAACACCATTGTCTTAAGTTTTCCTCTTCTCAAAAGTTTGACAAATTTACCTCATGTCAAAATGGCAGGTGTTTTGGGAAATTTGTCAACTGGAGAGTAAAATCACAATGCAAAACAGCTGGAAGAAATGTGTATCTGTACTAGTAGGTGGCCAGAGGAAATGAAAACTTCTGTTTTGATATTTTAGCTTTATATATGAATCAGATAGTAATCATATACCTTGGCATAGTGCTTCTTAAACTAATGTATTCCACAAAATAACTAATGAACTTCAAACAATTCGATTTTGACATAGGTAGGGCGCATTATTTTTTCTTAAAGTAGCTGCTCCTTGTCTTCTATGACTTGGCCTGATTTTTTTATTTATGATGGCATAAAATGATAAACATTCAGTAGAAATCATTACATTCAGTACAAAAGTCAATAAATTACTTGAAAGAAATAGTATTCATATTGAATTATTTTGACTGATTATAGGCTTGTGTGTTTTCTGAGCACATTTAAGGTAAGATAGCCTTAGCTACAACAACATTTGGTAGGCTATGGGTATTAAATGCATTTGCAACTTGTATAATTATAATGCACAACAGGTTTATTGGTATGTGAAACTCCCCCCCAACCACACCCCAGTTCTAAGTCATATAAAGATATTATGTCATACCTACAGAGCAGCATATCAATCCCACCAATGTAGGAATGAAATCATCTTTGTGTAAAGGGAAAATTTGCATAAGAAATGACAATTACAATCATCTTATGCTTCCCATTTTGCACAGACTGGTGAAAACATAAAGAAGTATGAGTAATTGGATACCTTTCTGAACAACACATTGTCAAAACATGTTCCCTAGCACTATGAAGAAAGTGTGACTTCTAAGGAAGAGGTTAACTCATCAAAGTACATATTTTAGGAAATTATATCAGAATTCTTTGAAAATTGGGTTATGGGCATATAGAAGATGCTTCAGTAGTTACAGAAAGATACACAAATAGTTAAATCAAGAGATTGCCTTGACAATAAGCCAAGAAAAATATTGGAACACAAGGAGTACAAAGCCATTCTTCATTGTTAGTCAAAATGCTATAGCATTGGGTCTAAGTAGCTCATTTGCTTTGCTTTCATAGATTGGTGGATCAATAAATAATACCCAACTTTTCTAGATGAGCATGGCACACAAGCACTGGCCTACTGGGTTTGAACATTAGCAAGAAGCAAATACCTGGTCTCTGCCGGTGTGTGTGTGTGTGTGTGTGTGTGTGTGTGTGTGTGTGTGTGTGTGTGTGTGTGGAGAGAGAGACTATACTGTGGGTTCCAAGCCTGACTTCTTTTTGGAATCATTAGGAGAACTTACTCAAAAATGTTCATTCCCAATTCTTATTCAAGATTTGTTCCCCAAGTGTAAACTTGTTCAACCACTTTGAAAAGTAGTATGGAGGTTCCTCAAAAGACTCCACATAGAGCTCCCCTATGACCCAGCAATCCCACTTTTGGACATTTACCCAAATGTTTTCAAACAAGACCACACTAAAGCTACCAGCACAACTATGTTTATTGCAGCATTATTTACCATAGCTAAGATATGGAACCAACCCAGATGCCCCTCAGTAGATGAATGGGTCAAGAAAATGTGGCATATATACACAATGGAATTCTATACCTCCATCAGAAAGAATGACATTGCCCCATTTGTTAGGAAGTGGAAAGACTTGGAAAAAATTATATTAAGTGAAGTAAGCCAAGCCCAAAGAAACATAGGTCCCATGGTTTCCCTTATTTGCAATATCTAGTATATGTCTGAGTCAAGCAGAAAAGGTCAGATAATGTGATGTTAGGAAAATGAACCCTAAGATATGTATTTAAATGTTTTTTTCATTCATGCATTTGTTTCTAACGCATTTATAAGATTATTTCTTTGTTGCTTTGTATGTCCCTCCCCCTGCTTTCACTGTATTTGATGTCAGTACAATTTATGGAGGGGAAGGGGAAAAACAAGTCGTTTAAATAAGGATACAGGTGAACCCGTTGCAACAATGAGAAGTACAAGTTGTCATGTCAAAAACGAACTTTACAACTTTGGTGGGGGGGGGAGGATTGGGTGGGGAAGCAGGGGGAGCCTGGGAAGGGATGGGAAGGGTAAACAAAGGAGGAGGCTACAATGCTTGATAAGAAATGTACTCACTATCTTGCCCATGTAATTGTAACCCCTCTGTACAGTATTTTCACAATAAAATTAATTAATTAATTAATTAAAAAAAAGATTTGTTCCCCAAGAAACTCTAGGAGTAAATAAAGCCCATGAATACATATGTTCAACAAGTTCATCTAAATTATTCTCTGGTGTAACAGGTTTTAAACATCTGCTGCTCAATACTGGTACTCTTTGTAGCACCTAGAGAGCTTTGTCTGTCAATTCAACTCCTCTTGTAGGTATCATAGGTCACCAGACTTCTTTATCAAATGGGTTCCAAGAATAAAAAGAAAGGACATGGGAAACCTTGTTTACTATGCTAGAGAATATGAATATTGTTTTCCAAACTTATAGTTCCCAAACTGGATTGCAAATTGTTTCTTCAAGTGAACCTTCATAAAAAAAAGAAAAAAAAAGTTATAAAAATGTACTAAATGAGCCGGGCACCCATGACTCACGCCTATAATCCTAGTTACTCAGGAGGCTGAGATCTGAGGGTCACAGTTCAAAACCAGCCCAAGCAGGAAAGTCTGTGAGATTCTTATCTCCAATCAACCACCAGTAACCCAGAAGTGGCGCTGTGGCTCAAGTGATATAGTGATCTCCTTGAGCTGAAGAGCTGAGGGACAGCAGCCAGGCCCAGAGTTCAAGCCCCATGACTAACAAAAAAAATGTACTAAAGGAGTAACTCTAATAAAACAAGTTGGATATGTTCGTTTATTTAATTGACTAGTTTAGATATTTTGAGATACTTTATTTTTCTTTATTTTTATTTTGACTGTGTAATCAAAACTAGTATTAACTTCAAGATCTTTCTGCCTTAACCTCCTGAGTGCCAATACTACAAGCATGTGATATCATGCCCAGGTAAATTTTATTTTATTTTTTAAAGAAACTATCTTCAGAGAAGGGAGTCATTAGTTTATACTTTTAATCTTAGCTACCTTGTCAGGTGAGATTAGTAGGATTTCTGTCAAGGCCAGTCCAAGGCAGAAAAATCAGAGATACTCCATCTCCAAAATAACCAACAAATTGCCAGGCTGAGAGCATAGCTCAAGTGATAGAATACCAACCAAACAACCAAGCTGGGTGAGCATGATGTTCTGAATTCAAATCAGAATACCAGGGGCATAAAGTTTCTGCAGAGATTTTGAAATGATTAAAGGGCACAATTGTTGATCCACTGCATGTAAGAGCTGATTTCTATGTCTCACCAAGAAACTAGAGATTTGGTCACAATGCATCATTAATGGCACTACTATAATTTATAATAAAATAATGATCATATTGAACAATGACAATTGTCACATGTAACTATGAGCAAAGCACTGTACAATGTCATTTCATACAATACTTGCAACAACTCAGTAGCACAGACATTTTTGTCTTCATTTAACTGACAGGGAAAAATAACATGAGTAGTTAAGTAATTTTACCATGTTAATACATGTCATAGGAGACAGATTTACAATTTAAACACAGCTTAGCAGAAAATCAGCCCTTTGTTCATGTAAAGCCCATTATCTAGCTTAACAATTATTAATTAATCCAATATCAATATTAATTAAAGATTCATGAGTAAAACAAGGAAAGCCTGGGGTTTTGCTTTTCTAGGCAGGGAATACATAACCAAAATGGTAGAGAAGTACTCTGAGGATGCAGGAATGTATAAGAGAAGGTCAGTGTCCTGGTAGAACTATATAGTCTCTGTCTGGAAGATTTCACATATTAGAGAAAAGTGATGAACAGATAATGAGGTAAAGTTGTTAGACTAATTCCTAGCAAACAGTAAACACTATGTGTGAAATACTACTACCAGCTCAGTTTTCCCCCTCAACTTCCAAGCATATGTTACTTCTATTTGGGAAGAAAGCCTCTGGGCTTAAAGTAAGGGCAAAGAAATTGCTAGCTAGTACTATGAAGTCACTGTATTAAAAAATGAACCAATTGAGGGGCTGGGAAGGTGGCTCAGTGGTAGAGCGCTTGCCTTGCATGCATGAGGCCCTGGGTTCGATTCCTCAGCACCACATAAGCAAAAAGTAAAACGCCAGAAGTGGCACTGTGGCTCTAGTGCTACAGCCCTAGCCTTGAGCTGAAGAGCTGAGGGAAAGTACCCAGGCCCAGAGTTCAGGCCCCACAACCATACCCCCCCCAAAATTAACCAATTGAGTGAAAGAATTCTAACATTCTCCCTAGAACAAATCTGCAATATAGTGTTAGAATAGCTTCAGGTCTCAGATGTCATTCTATTTCCATCACATCTCAACTGTTGTGCAATGACATTTATAAATTTGTTATGCCCTTAAAAGTTTTCTTTAAGAGGAACAGACTATACAATATATTGTTTCTACTTATTTTGTGGTTTGCAAGGTTCATAATTTATTAGTGACACAGATAAGTATAAGCAACACATACAGGCATATAGTATAGCTAGCACATTACAACCTCCATAAATGTCCACAGTCAAGAAGCACTGCTGGAATGAGGCTATTATTGCTCAATAGTGTTTTGGAGCGGGAATTTCAGTGTGAGGATTATAGAGGTAAAGAACTTTTGTTCACATGTGGAAGATCCATTCCTCTTGTTGCTATTGTCTCTTAAGTTGTTCTTGAAAACCCATGTAATTGGTCCAATATAAATATGATAGGCCTAGGGCTCCCTCCCCATGGAAAAATGCTCCCTCTTGAGAAACCTAAGAGCATCAGGGAGGGTTCAGGAGAAAGGAATTTAGAGTAAATAGCTCATTCAAATTCCATGCTAGACTTTCAGGGGAAGCTCTGACAATATTACAGGAACATGTTCCTTAGAGTGATCTTTTCTGTGGTTTTAGGCTTTGAAGCATAAATCATAACCCATGACTCTTAATAAATTGTGTGAATATGAGCATTGCAAGCTTTCCAAGGTTTGAATTTCTTAAATTTACCACTTAAAAATATAAGTACCTACTTCATAAATCATTAAATAATATAATTTACCTATTTTGTGCACACCAAGTACATGTATGTTCCTCAATATGGCATTGCTGAAATTAAGCTCAAAAGACTGGTAAGGTATCAGGGGCCAAGGTTGGAATATGATGCTAGGAGAAATAGAAAAGTTAGGTGAGAAGTCAAAGCTTCACAGAATCAGGATAAGTTTAGGTTAAAGGAGGCCAGTTTTTCAAAGTAGGCACCTTAAAAGTACATATCCTAATTTCAACAATAACTATATTACCAAAGACATAATTAGAGCATAATTGTTTAGGGTTTTCCTCAGAATTTGTTAACCACAACACAATAAGAGGACATGTGTCTAAGAATTACAACTCAATTTTGCTATTTACCAGCCTGCACACTCACTTAAAATCCAGCTCTGGAAATCATTTCTTTATAGAGTTTCTCCAATTCTGACAACAAAGTTTTCCCACCTACAGATTATTAAAAATGTTCTAGGCCTCTAATCAAAACTCTTCCTAATTTTTATTATATTTCTCTGCCAAAATTTTGAGTTATTACTAGATGACTTCTTTTTTTGCATATTTTTATGGTAAAAATACTGTACAGAGGGGTTAGAGTTTCATGAGTAGGGTAATGAGTACATTTCCTATCCAGCATTGTTACCTCCTCCTTTGTTTTTCCCCTACAATCTCTTTCTTCCCAACCTCCCCAACTCCTCCTTCCCACCTCCTAAAATTGTAAAGTTGTGTGCAACATAGTGTCTTGTACATCTCATTGCTACAATGGGTCAACCTGTATCCTTATTTAAGCATTTTGTTATATCCTTTCGCCTTCCCAAATTATAAAATGTATATACAAGATGCAGGAAACTGGAATCAGATACAGTGAAAACAGGGATTATACCATGGGGGAAGAATATACAAAAGAAACAAGAGAATCACATAGTGCATTATAAGTACTTAAAAACAATATTAAGAAAGAAAAAGCCACTTGTGTTCTGTCTTGGGGTTCATTTCTCTTAACATCATCTTATATGGTCATATGTACATAACTTTTGAACCTTTCTGCTTGTCCTAGACATGTACTAGTTACTGCAACTAATGGAAACCATGGGACCTGTGTTTCTTTGGGCCTGGCTTACTTCACTTAATATAACTTTTTCTAAGTCTTTCCATCTCCTAACAAATGGGGTAATGTCATTCTTTCTGATGGAAGCATAGAATTCCATTGTGTGTGTGTGTGTGTGTGTGTGTGTGTGTGTGTGTGTGTGTGTGTGACAATGTCTTGATTCATTCATCTACTGAGAGGCATCTGGGTTGGCCACATATCTTAGCTATAGTGAATAATGCTGCAATAAAGATGGTTGTGCTGGTAACTTTAGTATAGAATTGTATGTGATGGTTTGGGTAAATGCCCCAAAGTGGGATTGCTGGGTCATAAGGGAACTCTATGCAGAGTCTTTTGAGGAACCTCTATATTGCTTTCCAAAGTGGTTGAACAACTTTACACTCCCACCAATAGCGCAATAGGGTTCCCTTATGGTCACATCCCCTCCAGCATCTGTTGTTACTAGATTTCTTGATTATAGCCATTCTAACTGAGGTGAGGTGGAATCTCATTGTTGTCTTGATTTGCATTTCTTTTATTTCTAGAGAAGATGAGCATTTCTTCATGGCTCTAATGGCCTTTATTTCTTCTTCTGAGAAGTCTAAGTCTTTAGCCCACTTATTAATTGAGGATTTGTTGTTGGGAGATTTAATTTTTTGAGTTCTAAGTGTATTTCAGATATGAGACACTTATCCATTGTATGGCTAGTGAAGATGCTCTCCCAGTCCGTGAGCTTTCAATTGATCTTACTAGCTATGTCCTTTGCCATGCAGAAGCTCTGCAGCTTCATGCAATCCCATTTATTCAACCTTTCTTTGATTTATTGTTTCTGGGTCTCTATTAAGAAAATTTCAGCCTGTGCTAAGGAGGCCAAAGTTTCCCTTATTCCTTCCTGTAATGTTTTCAGGGTGTCTGCTTATATTTCAAGGTCCATTTGGAGTTGATTATGGTGCAGCGTGATATAGAACGATCTAGCTTTAGTTTTCTACAGGTGATTAACCAATTTTGCCAGCATCATTTACAAAAGATGTTGTCTTTCTTCCGTTCTATATTTTTAACTCCCTTGTAAAAGATTATGTGGCTATAGGTCTCTAGGTTCATTTCTGTGTCTTCAATCCTATTCCATTGTTCCTCAGTTCTGTTCTTGTGCCAGTACCAAGCTGTTTTGATTAGTATGGCTTTGTAGTAGTGTTTGAAATTTGTAATTGATATTCCTCCAGTGCTGTTCTTTCTGCTAAGAATTGTTTTTGCTATTCAGGTTCTTTATTGTTCCTTATGAATTTTTGGATTGCTTCTATTTCATTGAAGAATGAGGTTGGGATATTGATAGGTATCGCATTGAATTTGTATATAGCCTTTGGCAGTATTGCCATTTTTCATGATGTTAATCCTCCCAATGCAGGAGCGTGGGAAGTTTTACCACTTCCTTAGTTCTGCTTCAATTTCTTTTTTCAGGTTTTTAAAAGTTTTCATCATAGAGGTCCATCACCTCTTTAGTTAATTCATAGGTATTTTATTTTTTGTGGGACTATTACAAAAGGGGTTGCTTTCCTAATTTCAGCTGCTCCCTTCTCGTTATTGGCATTCAGGAAAGCCATTGATTTTTGAGGGTTAATTTTATACCGTGCTACTTTTTGGGTGCCTTCTTTTGCAACTAAGTGGCACTAATCATTAGTCATGATCTTAAGGATAAACAATCTGATGGGAGAAAGCAACAGAGAACAGCATGTGATCTGCTTTGGAACCAGGATATTTTACATACCCATAAGGAAAACTTTTTCTACTAACACAAAAGATATAATGTGCTATCAGGTACTTTTGTGATCAGAAGAAAAAATCCCCAGGGTTCTGGGAAGATGGTGGAGGAGAAGCTGGAGACTAAACAAGCTCTCACATAGAAAGCAGTTTTAGAGTTCCAGTGAACAGTCCTAAGCCAGAGAATCACACCAAGTGTGCCATCACAGGACAGAGAGTTAGGCCAGAGAGGGAAAATCCAGGCAAGGAGACAGATCTGAGCTCTTTCCAGCAGCTGCCGCTGTGGTGGCAGCAGTGGCGGCGACAGTGGCGACTGCAGTGGCCATAGCTGAAACAGAGAGAGTCCAGGACAAAAGAGCCAGACGCGGAGGGCGAGCGGATTCTACTCAACACCAGCAAGAACCAACAAGGAGCAGACAGCTTCATCCTGCAGTTCACAGACCAGAGACAACCCAGGAACCAAGACTCGGGTGAGTAGAATCCTGACGTCCTCACTCCTTCGCAGGGAGCAGAGGAGGGAAGGCCACCCCTCCCCCCCCAGTACCGGAGATCTCCATCTTGGATACCCACAAAGCTCGGCAGAGCTGCTAGCTCCAACTCAGGCCTTGGAATAAAAGGAGTCATTTAGCAGGTCACAAGAACTTAACGGTGTGACCTGCCAGACTCAGCTCCACCCAGGGAAAAGTCACCAAGTTCGGGTGCCAGCCCTAGGAGTGGCTTTCTTCACTGGGTAATCAGAGCCAGAGGCTGCCTCTCCCTTTAGCAGCCTCCACATCAGTAAACAGAAACCCTGAGAGTAGCTCCAGGCTGGGCTCTGTGAGTTTCTCACAAACTAGCCCCCGCGAAAAGCTACTGTTTGCTGAAAGGCCTCTACTCTACCCAGAACCTAGCCTCATCACAGTATCTCCAAAGCAGAGGAAAAAGCCATCTCCCTCTTTTGTGATACTCAAAGCAGACCCCCCTCCCATTGAACTAACTTGGACTCATTTTTTTTTTGCTTATGTGGTACTGAGGAATTGAACCCAGGGCCTCATGCATGCAAGGCAAGAGCTCTACCACTGAGCCACCTTCCCAGCCCCCCATTGAACTAACTTGGGAGGAGGATTGCAAAATCCTGGGTAAAGCAGAGCATTTTTCTGCCTGTCCAAACAAACTGACGTAAGAAACCAACCAAGCCACAGGACCACAAGCAGACCAGAGACTCCAACCAGAGGCTGATTACAGACACAAGGGAGATACAGGATTTTTCCCATCCCTCCCCAAAAAAATCAAAGAACTTTGTTTTCTCTTCTTTTTTTTTCTTAATACCTTTTTACATTTTTTTCTTTTCTAAAACTTTTTTTAATTTTAAATTTTTACCTTTTTTGAAAAAAATTGTTTTCTAGTAACTTTTTTCCCCTTATAATCTTTATTGTAGGGATACATGCGTGTGTGTTTTTCTTTCTTTCTTTTTTTTTTCTTTTTTAAAAAAGTTTTTTTTTCTTTTTGCTTTTTGCTTAGCTCGACTGAACTTCTGATCTCTTTTTTTCTTTCTTCCTTATCCTTCTCACTTTTTCCTCTCTTTTGTTCTTTTTTATGGGACTTAATTGTTGTTCTGCACATCCTCAGATAAACCCGTAGTTGACTATTAGACCCTATCCCCCATTATGTACACACTTAATCCACAAATTTATTACTCAATTCAAAACCTCTGAGACTTAAATTCCTTAATAACAGTACTACCTCTTTATTCCTATATAATATTTTAAGTATTTTTATTTTTAAGTTTTTCACATCTCCTTTTTATCCCTCCCCTTCTCTCATTATAGTCACATTCTTTTAATAGTTTGTTCTCGAATCTGCATATTATTAATTTTTATTTTTCTATTTTTTCTGGGCTCTTTTTTTCTCCTTTCTCTTTCTTCTTGTTTTCTCTCTCTCTACTTTCATCCTATCCAACCTATTTCCTGCTTTGAGACTAGGACTTAGTTAAGTTAACTCTCCCTGTACCTTCCCACATCACTCTATTCCTATTTTTTACCCACATCTCTCCCTAACCCTAATAATTTCTGGTTTACCAAATTCTTCTTTGCGGTTCGTAGCCCATTAATATATAGTTGTTTGAAATTGAATAGAGGTATCTGTTGAACTAGATTGTATCTGCGGCCTATTGACTGTGCAAATTCAGACTTTGGGTGATGCTTGCCTTAAGTTAGTGTTCTAGCACAAAACTGGTGTTATTTTCATCCCAAATGGGCAGAGTAAGCCGGAAAACCACAAGAAAAATGGCAAGTCCGGGTATCTCCACTCCTATTCATGATAATCAGGGGACAGAACAGATAATGAATAATCCAGAGGAGAGCTCCCAAATAGCTCTAAAAACACTGCTGACAAACATGGTAAATGAAAAGATTGAAAACATACAAAGGACTCTGTATGAGCATGATAGGGAGAGAGAGGAGGCAAACAAAAGGTCAATGCAGGAAAAGATTGAAAACCTACAAAAGACTCTGTATGAGTGTGATAGGGAGAGAGAGGAGGCAAACAATAGGTCAATGCAGGAAAAGATTGAAAACCTACAAAGGGCTCTGTATGAGCATGAGAGGGAGAGAGAGAGGAGGCAATCCAAAGGTTTATATAGGAATATCATGAGCTTGAGGAAGCTACTCAAAAACTGATACAGGATTTGTGTGAGCAGCTTGAGAATACTCAAAGAGAAAGGCAGGAATGGCGTGAACAGGCTGAGAACACTCAAAGAGAACTACAGGAATGGCATGAATGGGAGGAAACTAAGCAAAGAGTAATACAGGAATTGAGAGAACAAGATGAGAATACACAAAGATCACTAAAGGCATTCCTGGGATCTTGTATTTAAAGAATCCCATAGACTCCAATCCCAAATTACTCGAGCTGATTCAAAACTTTGGCAAAGTAGCAGGTTATAAAATTAACCCCCCAAAATCAATGGCTTTTCTGTATTCCAACAATGAGAAAAGTGTGGCTGAAATTAGGAAAATAACTCCATTTGTAATAGCCCCACAAAAAATAAAATACCTAGGAATTAACTTAACCAAAG
>NW_012267449.1:632052-683143 GCF_000151885.1 Dipodomys ordii
CTGTACAGTATGTTCACAAAAAAATTAAAATTAAAAAAAGAAAAAATTCCCAAACAAAATAATGAGAAAAAAACCATGGAATGTGTGTAAATAATTCCAATCAATCCACTTTGACTAAAGTAAGATATTTTTGCTGACTATTATAGGAAATAAATATAGAGATTGAGTTGAGATATTACTGAGGTGGGCAATGAGTGCCAGGTTGAGGTGTGATAGTTTATTCATTAAGAAAGAGGATATGCACCAAACATTTTCAGTGATTAAATAACCTTGTGTGATGAATCTTTAGGAAATTATAAGTGGAACTTTCTGGGAGGTAGAGGTTGCTGGGTATTGAACTGGTACATGCATGCAATTATGTATTTTACTGCTGAACCACATCTACCTCCCTGGAATCTCTTTGCTAGGTGTATTAGAATAGAAAGAGAGTATTTGGAGAAAGTCCAGTTAGAAACTGGACTCACTAAACACCGTGTTGAAAGTGAACTATATGCCTTTTAAGTGGGAGAGAAAGCTGGGAACAAGTGAGGCAAAGGATGATATTGTCCAAAAAGTAACACACTCATTACCTCACTTATGTAGCTCTAAGCTCTCTGTACAGCACCTTCAAATAATAAAATACATGGGGGAAAAAGCAATTGAGAAGAAAGCTCACACTGGGTCTCAGTAATAGAAATGAAGTCAATGGTAGAGGAGACAATATGTGAAAAAAATTCTAGTGATCTGATAACTTACTAAATGAGCTCAAAAAGTGGAAAGAGTCAAAGACATGAGATATAAGCCTTAGTATTTATGAAAATGTCATTAACAAAAAGTGGAATTTACAGGAAATAACGTATATGTGGCAGTAAATAAAGATGACTCTTTTGAAAGTTCTTGGTTTAAGGGATGAGTACTACAGGCATAGCATAAGAGGGTGGCTCCCTTTTCAGTGATCCTACTCAGAGCTAGGGGAAATCTGGCAATATCCTACCATTGACTGATGATTCTGAATAAGGTATTTGGTTTTACCTCAGCCTAGGAACAGTCTTGTAAGAATGAATTACACTATCTTTAGATATGTCCTGATTTATAGTGAACAACATACCAACAAAATGGACTTGGGACAAACTAGGGCTTCACACAAACACTAGTGCCAACATACCAAACCCAGAAAACCTAGAATTAGGTATCCATTTAAGGGAGTTAAGAAACATAAAATATAGAAGTAATGGAAGTAGGTAGCGGAAGTAATTCTTAGTTCTTAACTTTAATATGTTAAGATGCTATCATTTCAAAATAGATTATAATCAAGATTTGTTTTCCAAGTCTCACAGTAAAACAAAGCAAAAATCTGCGATAGAAAAAGGTGATAAAGCAAACAATAATAAATAATAAGAAAGCAAAACACAATATTGGAATAAACCATACAATCATAACTGAAGACCACAAGAGAGGGAAAAAGAAAGAAACTATAATAATACAGAGAAAAACCACCATGAGATATCACTTCACTCTAGGATGAATGGCAATTATCAGAAAGATGAAGTGCTGGCAAGATGTGGAGAAAAACCTGTTTCTGGGAATGTAAATTAATCTCTATGGAAAAGAATATGGAAGTTCCTCAGAAAATTTAAAATAGGACTATTTGAAGATTTCAAAATATCACCAGCATAAATAGCTAAAGAATGTTAAGGGCAGGGCATGGATCAACGGTGCTATGGTCATTTCATTACCATACACTAAAGGGGTTCAGAAAAGGATAGAGACTAAAGCCAAGCCCCTAAATGATGGGTGACTTGAGAAAAAGGGAATGTTCTATTCAATGGCTCTCAAGGACCAGCCAAAGGAGTCTGATAAAAACAAACATAAATTAATGACATAGCTATTAAAATTCGTTAAATTGCATGACAGTAAATGTAGACTGGCAATACAGTTTTTCTGATCCTAGAGTGATAATCTTCCCAAGCATAAGGTTGGAATTTTTGTTTTGTTTCATTTTTTGCACAACTTATACACAGTTAGAATCTCTTAGCCACAAGGGACTGCCATTCCTCAAAACATGAGCAGAAAGCAAACTTTTGAGCTCATGTTAGTTGGGGAGGTACAGAAGATGTGTGAGCTAGCCAGCTAGAATATGGATCTGAATTCAGAGATGCTCTGTCACCTGGGTCTGTGTACTATCAAACAGACAACAACCCACATATTCCTCTGATTTTTGTATCCCTTGGTCACACAATGGGTGCTAAGACATCATCAATCTATGGGTACTGATGGGTACTATTAATACCCCTCCTCTCCATTTCAGAGGAAAGGAAATTAAAAGTGCAGAATGGAGTTCCTCATGCTTGGGACCAACACATCCCAGATTGAAACACAGGCATGTTCTACTGTCTGCACTCTTCTCTCTAAGAAACTTTCAATAACACAACAATATTTTGAAATATGCCCCTCACTTCCAGTTTAAGGAGTACATTCACATAACCATTTCTCATAGAACTCACAGACATCATCCTATGAAATACACTGTGAGTTCCATCTTGTAGATGGGAGAGTGACACACTAGAGCCCAATGCAAAGGGTAAGTAAAAATAAGCACATTAGGCTGTTCAAGGAAAGATGGTTGGTTTGACATATAAAATTAATTCATGAACTCAAGAAGTAACAGAACAATGGAGGAGAAAAATTTAATCATCTCAAAAGACAGTGTATGTTTTCTCTCCTATGTGAAAGCTAGATCTAAAATACCAATATGCATGTAACATATACAGGGCTCTATGCATATAGACACAAACAGACTAAAGAATGGTATACTTAGGGAAGTAATCCAAAGGTGTAACTCCTCTGAACAACTAATGTACTGTTTCCTGAAATGAATATTGGGATTGGAAATATTGTGGGGAGGTGGCAAAGAGCAAGCACAAAAATGAAGAGTGTAAAGATGAGCAAATTTACTCACTGTAGCCAATGAAGAGAATGTAAAATAATGAACTATGTAACTTGAGAGTTGGGGCAGTGTTAAAAAGCACTGACACAACCTTAACTTACAGAATTATAACCTCTTTGTATCTGTAATCATTTTGACTGCATCAAACAATCTGTGCAACTACAGGGTTCTGGTTGATGCTTGCCTTAAAATAGTGTTACAGTGCAAAATTGGTTTTGCTTTCATACCAAATAGGCAGAACAAGCCAGAGAAACACAAGAAAATGGCAAGTCCAGGTGTCTCAACTCCCACTTATGATAATCAAGCAACAGAGCAGGTAATGAATAATCCAAAGGAGAGTTTCCAAATTCTCTACAAACACTACTAGTAAGCATGCTGAATGAAATGATGGAAAGTCTACAAAGGACACTGTGTGAGCAATATAGGGAAATGCATGAGTGGGATAGGGAAAAGCATGAACATGAAGAGGCTAAACAAAGACTAATAAAGGAATTGTATGAGTGTAATGAGGCTAATCACAAATTAGTATAGGAACTGTGTGAGCGGGATGAGACTACACAAATATTAATATAGGTATCTCATGACAATGAGGGGCTAATCAATGATTAATACAGGAATTGAATGAGCAAGGTGAGAATAGACAATGATTAATGGAGGCATTCATGGAATCGACAAACAGACAGCTGAAAAAAATCCAGGGAGGTCACAAATGGAATGCTGAATGGAGACCATCAGAAGGAAAGGGAGTACAATGAAACCATAACCAGAAAACTAAGGGATTTGAGAATGAACATTGAAAACCAAATTAAGGAAGTAAATAAGTCCATACAAGATCTAAAACAAAGCTCCAACAACGAATTTGAAGCCATCAAAGCCAACCAATTAGAAGGAATGGAAAAAAAATGTAGAAAGTCTTGACAGGAGGTTAGACCATGCAGAAGATCAAATCTCTGGGATGGAAGACAGCCTAGATATTATAGAGAAAGAAGAGACAGACAAATCCAACAAATATGATAGATCTACTCAACAATTAGAAGACACCATCAGAAGGCCTAATCTGAGGATAATGGGTGTATAGGAGGGCCCAGAGGCAGAAGATAAGGGTCTAGGAAATTTATTTAACAGGATCCTAGCAGAGAACTTTCCAAACGTGCAAAAAGATAGGCCTATTCACATACAAGAAGCTTTTAGAACCTCAAATAGATCAGACCAGAACAGGACTTCCCAGCATCATATTATAATCCACATATGATCAATTCAGAACAAGGAAAGAATCCTTAAAGCTGTCAAGGAGAAAAATCAATCACCTTTAAAAGGAAACCAATCAGAATAACTTCAGATTTCTCAGCAGAAACAATGAAAGCAAGAAGAGCCTGGAATGATGTCTGCCAAGACCCAAAGACAAACAATAATCAACCAAGAATACTGTATCCAGCTAAACTCTCCTTCATAATGGAAGGTCAAATAAAAACCTTCCATAGCAAAGAAAAACTAAAACAATACATCTCCACAAATTCAGACTTACAACAGATACTTAAAGATGTCCTTAACATAGAAAACCAAGACCACAATAAAGGCCGAAAAACAGCTCCCAAACAGAGAATACAAGAATCATAGGAAGAACACAGTACAGCCCCCAAGAAGGTAGTTAACATGGCAAGAACTACCAAACACTTCTCAGTCCTAACTCTCAATATTAATGAACTTAACTGTCCAATTAAGCGACACAGACTGTCTAGTTGGATCAAAAAGCAGGATCTTTCTATCTGCTGCCTTCAAGAGACACACCTTGCCCACAAAACCAAACATACTCTGAAACTAAAAGGCTGGGATAAAATCTTCCAAGCCAATGGCCCCCATAAACAGGCGGGAGTTGCAATCCTAATATCAGATAAAATAGAATTCAAATTAAAATTGTGAGAAGAGATAAAAAAGGTCATTACATACTAATTAATTGATCTCTACTTCAGTATGATACTATAATTCTAAATACTTATTCACCAAACAACAAAGCACTCAAATTTATCCAAGAAACACTACTTTCCCTCAAACTTCACATAGATCCAAAGGCATTAATTGTTGGGGACTTTAACACACCACTATCAAATAGATCAAACCAGCAAAAACTCAATAGAGAAACCTCAGACCTAAACAACTGTATAGATCAACAAGATTTAACAGACATATACCAAATATTTCACTCAGCAGCAACAGAATACACGTTATTCTCAGCAGTACACTAAACATTCTCCAAAATAGACAACATTTCAGGTCACAAAGCAAATTTGTCCAATTTCAGAAACTCTGAAATTATGCCCTGCGTTCTCTCAGACCACAAGGGAATAAAATTAAAACTCAACACCAAAAGCCACCAAAGAAAGTCCTGTAATACCTGGAGGCAGAACAACACACTGTTAAACCACCAGTGGGTAATGGAAGAGATTAGAAAGGAAATTCAAATGTTAATGATATGGTAAGGGAAAAACAAAGGAGGAGGCAACAATGCTTGGTGAGAAATGTACTCATTACCTTGCTCATGTAATTGTAACCCCTCTGTACCCTATTTTCACAATAAAATTTATTAATAAAAAAAGAAATTAGAAACTAAAAAAAACAAAATGTTAATGATATTCAAAAAAATGTACACACAAATTACCAGCTCCTCTGGGACACAGCAAAGATAGTACTTAGAGGGAAGTTTATAGCTCTGAGTTCCTATATCAACGAATTGAGAAATCTGAAACCAACAATTTAATGAGACACCTGAAGCTCCTTGAAAATGAGCAACAAGCTAAATCTCAATCCAGTAGACAGAAACAAGTAATTAAAATTGAATCAGAATTACATTTGAATCCAACAAAACCTACAGATAGAATCAACAAAACAAACAGTTGGTTCTTCGAAAAAAATTAACAAAATTCACAGACCCTTAGCTAATCTTATGAGAATAAATGAGAACACACCCAAATAAACAAATCCAGAGATGAGAATGGAAACATCACCACAGAATCAACCAAGATTCAGAACATTATAAGGGAATCCTGAAAACTTTATTCTAATAAGTTTGAGAATCTGGAAGAAATGAACAATTTTCTAGCAAATATCAACATGCTGAAACTACACCAAGATGATTTAAACCAACCATATCAAGCATCGAAATAGAAACAGCAATAAGAGATCTCTCACCTGAGAAAAGCCTAGGACCTGATGGATTTACAGCTGAAGTACACAAGGCCTTCGAAGCAGAACTCACACCAAACTCTTTCTATGAAGCCATTGTAACCCTCATCCACAAACGAGACAAGGACTCATCAAAGGAAGAGAACTACAGACCCATTTCTTTGAAGAACATTGATGCAAAACTTCTCAACAAAATTTTAGCCAATCAACTTCAACAACTCATCAAAAAAAATCATACACCATTATCAAAATGGATTCATTTCAGGGATGCAAAGCTATTTCAACATATGCTAATCAATTAATATAATTTACCACACCAACAAGAACAAGGATAAGAATCACATGTTTATCTCAATAGATACTGAAAAAGCATTTGACAAGATCCAACACCCCTTTGTGATGAAGGCACTGGGAAAACTAGGAATCCATGGAACATTCCTCAATACAATAAAGGTTGTGTATGACAAATCTTCAGCCAGCAATATACTTAATTGTGAAAAGCTAACACCATTTCCTCTAAACTCAGGAACAAGACAAGGATGTCCACTCTCTCCTCTTCTCTTCAATTTAGTATTAGAATGCTTAGTTGCAGCAATAAGAAAATATGCAAACATAAAGGGGATCCAAATAGGGAAAGATGCAGCAAAGTTTTCAATCTTTGCAGATGACATGATCTTGTATTTAAAGAATGGCATGGACTCCACTCCCAAGTTACTTGAGCTGATTCAAAACTTTGGCAAAATAGCAGGATATAAAAATAATCCTTAAAAATCAATGGCTTTTCTGTATGCCAACAATGAAAAGAGCGCAGCTGAAATCAGGAAAGCCACTCCTTTTGTAACAGCCCCACAAAAAATAAAATACCAAGAGTTAACTAAAAAAGTGAACAACCTTTAAAATGAAAACTTTAAAAACCTAAAAAAAAATTAAATCAGAACTTAGGAAGTGGAAAACCCTCCCATGCTACTGGATTGGAAGGATTGACATCCTGAAAATGGCAATACTGCCAAAGGCTGTATACAAATCCAATACAATACCTTTTAATATTCCTACCTCATTCTTCAATTAAATGGAAGAAGCAATCCAAAAATTCATATGGAACAATAAAAACCCTTAATAGCAAAAACAATCCTTAGCAGAAAGAACAGTGCTTGAGGAATATCAATACCAAATTTCAAACACTACTACAAAGCCATACTAATCAAAACAGCTGGGTACTGTCACAAGAACAGAACTGAAAACCAATGGAATAGAACTGAATACCCAGAAATTAACCCATAGACCCATAGCCACCTAATCTTCAATAAGGGGGCCAAAAAATATAGAAAGACAGCCTCTTCAGTAAATGGTGCTAGCAAAATTAGTTAAATACCTATAGAAAACTAAAGCTAGATCCTTCTATATCAGCCTGCACCAGAATCAACTCCAAATGGATCAAAGACCTCGGTGTCAAAGTAGACACAC
Organism: Dipodomys ordii; assembly: GCF_000151885.1. Classification (NCBI taxonomy): domain Eukaryota; kingdom Metazoa; phylum Chordata; class Mammalia; order Rodentia; family Heteromyidae; genus Dipodomys; species Dipodomys ordii. The sequence continues at coordinate 639,623 of NW_012267449.1, forward strand.
TGAAAACATTATAGGAAGGAATAGGAGAAACTCTAGGGCTCCTTGGAACAGGCCAAAATTTTCTTAATAAAGACCCAGAAACACAACAAATCAAAGAAAGATTGGGCAAATGGGATTGCATGAAACTGCAGAGCTTCTGCATGGCAAAGGCATAGCTTGCAAGATCAATAGAAAACCTACAGATCGGGAGAATATCTTCACTAGCCATACAACGGATAAGGGTCTCATATCTAAAATAGAGAACTCTTGCCCATGTAATTGTAACCCCTCTGTACAGTATTTGAACAATAAAAAAATTACATAAAAATAAATGAATAAAATATAGAACTCAAAAAACTAAATCCTCCAACAAGAAATCCTCAAACAAACAACTGCCAGGTTAATAAGTGGGCTACAGACTTAAACAGAAACTTCTCTGAAGTGGAAATAGGAATGGCCAATTGACACATAAAGAAATGCTCAAATTCTCTAGCCATAAAAGAAATATATTTCAAAACAACATTGAGATTCCACCTCACCCCAGTTATGATGGCTATAATCAAGAAATCTAGTAACAAAAGATGCTGGAGGGGATGTGGCCAAAAGCAAACCCTATTGCGTTTTTGGTAGGAGTGTAAAGTTGTTCAACCACTTTGGAAAGAAGTATGGAGGTTCCTCAAAAGACTCCACATAGTAAGGTTCCCTTCTGTCCACACCCCCTCCAACATCTGTTGTTATTAGAGCTCTTGATTATAGCCATTCTAACTGGGGTGAGGTGGTATCTCAATGTTGTTTTGATTTGCATTGCTTTTATGGCTAGAGAGGTTGAGCATTTCTTCATGTGTCTATTGGCCATCCTTTCCTCTTCAGAGAAGTTTCTCTTCTTTAGCCCACTTATTTATTGGGAGTTGTTTCTTTGATGATTTGTTTTGGGGGGATTTAATTTTTTGAGTTCCAGGTATATTTTAGATATAAGACCCTTGTCTGTTGTATAGTAGTGAAGATCTTCTCCCAATCCAAGGGCTTTCTATTGACCTTGCTAGCTATGTCCTTTGCCATGCAGAAGCTCTGCATTTTCATGCAGTCCCATTTGTCCAACCTTTCTTTGATTTCTTGTGTTTCTGGGTCTCCATTAAGAAAATTTCTGCCTGTGCCAAGGAGATCTAGGATTTCTCCTATTCCATCCTGTAATGTTTTCAGAGTGTCTGCTTTGACTCTGAGGTACTACATTGTTGGTGGGAGTGTAAACTGTTCAACCACTTTGGAAAGCAGTATGGAGGTTCCTCAAAAGACACCACATAGAGCTCTCCTATGACACAGCAATCCCACTTTTGGGCATTTACCGGAATGATCACAAACAAGACCATACTAAAGCTACCAGCACAACTATGTTTATTGCAGCATTATTTACCATAGCTAAGATATGGAACCAACCCAGATCCCCCTCAGTAGATGAATGGATCAAGAAAATGTGACATATATACACAATGGAATTCTATGCCTCCATCAAAAAGAATGACATTGCCCCATTTGTTAGGAAATGGAAAAACTTGGAAAAAATTATATTAAGTGAAGTAATCCAGACCCCAAGAAACATAGGTCCCATGGTTTCCCTTATTTGCAATGACTAGTATATGTCTGAGCCAAGCAGAAAAGGTCAGATAAGTTGATATTAGGGGAATGAACCCTAAGATAAGTATTCAAATATTTTTTTCCTTTCATGCAATTGTTTCTAACATATTTATAAGATGATTTCTATGTTGCTTTGTATGTCCCTCCCCCATGGTATAACCCATGCCTGCACTGTATTTGATGTTGGCATAATTTGTGGAGGGGAAGGGAAAAAACAAATTGTTTAACTAGGGATACAGATGGACCCATTGCAACAATGAGATGTACAAGTTGTTATGTCGAAAAACAAACTTTACAACTTTGGGGGAGGAGGATGAAGCAGGAGAGGGGAGTGTGGGAAGGGATGGGAAGGGGAAACAAAGAGGAGGCAACAATGCTTGATAAGAAATGTACTCGTTATCTTGTCCATGTAATTGTAACTCCTCTGTAGGGTATTCTCACAAAAAGAATGAAAGAAAGAAAGAAAGAAAGAAAGAAAGAAAGAAAGAAAGAAAGAAAGAAAGAAAGAAAGAAAGAAAGAAAGAAAGAAAGAAAGAAGACTCCACATAGAGCTCCCCTATTACCCAGCAAGTCCACTTTTGGGCATTTATCCAAACAACCGCAAACAATTCTATACTAAAGCTACCAGCACAACTATGTTTCTTTCAGTGCTATTTACCATAGCTAAGATATGGTACCAACCCAGATGTCCCTCAGTAGATGAATGTGTCATGAAAATGTGGTATATTTGTACAATGGAATTCTATTCCTCCATCAGAAGGAATGACATCACCCCATTTGTTAGGAAATGGATAGACTTGGGAAAAATTATATTGAGTGAAGTAATCCAGGCCGGAAGAAACACAGGTCCCATGTTTTCCCTTATTTGCAATATCTAGTATTAGTCTAGGATAAGCAGAAAAGGTCAAAAACTATGTACATATGACCATATATGATGATGTTAAGTGAAATGAGCCCCAAGATAAGGACACAAGTGGTTTTTTTTCTTTCTGGCTATTGTTTTTAACATATTGAAAATGTACTATGTGATCTTTTTGTTTCTCTTGTATGTTCTTCACCCAGGCTGTATCCCCTGTTTTCAATGTATTTGATGTCAGTGCCCTGCATCTTGTATATACATTTTTCTAATTTGGGGAGGGAAAGGGAAATAACAAACGCTGAAATAAAGATACAGGCTGACCCATTATAACAATGAGATGTAGAAGACACTATGTTGAACACAAACTTTACAACTTGGGGGGGGAGGTGGGGTTGGGGAGGTGTGAAGGGAAGTGATATTAAGGGAAAAACAAAGGAGGAAATAACAATGTTCAATAGGAAATGTACTCATTACCTTACTCATGTAACTGTAACCCCTTTGTACAGTATTTTTTACTATTAAAAACCTATAACAATAACTCATAATTCTTAATAATAGATAATAGAAGCCCAAGGTAAAATTAGGTGATTTACACAAACATTTTGTCAATAAATTTATGAAAGCCTTCAATCTCATTAATAATAACAGGCATGAGGAGCTACAATTACAAAAACATCACAATAGAAAAACTTAAAAAAATAAAAAAAAAACAAAAAGAAAAGAAAAACTTTAAAAAATGTGTAATTCCAAGGGTAAGCAATTATGGAGTAGAACTAAAACTATCACTCATGGCTGGTGAAAATGGTAAATATTATACTTTGTAACCCAGGTTAGTTGTTTTTGTAAAGTTAAACATTCATTTACCATGACCCAAAACTTTAATATATTTACTTGGGAGAAATAAAATATACCTCCCCACAAATAACTGCATATGAATGCTCACTGTAGTCTTAGACATAAAAGACAAGTGTAAACTGGACAATGAATAAATGAACAAATTTTTGTTAATATGCTATATCTTATATCTGAAATTCAAAGGTTTCTATGTTAAAATTTTGGTCTCCAACTTGGCACTACTGAAAAAATGCTAGAAACTTTAGGAAGTGGGACTTACGGACAAGTCATTGGAAGCATTCTGTCAGTGTGGATTGTGGTACTGTGGTCTCTTCTTTATTTCTGAGTCATGAGGTGAATTATTTTCCTTCCCAACATGTCCTGGCCATGATGTACCATCATAGATCCTAAGAAACAAGGCCCATCAGTCATGAATTAAGATTCAAAACTGAACCAAAATAAATCTTCTCTCTTTGTCCATTGATTATATCCAATGTTTTGGGAAAATATTGATGTAAAGTTGAGCAGCACAGCATCCAAACAATGGAAGGATACTTTAAATACAAGCAAGCTGCCAGGCACTGGTGGCTCACGCTTATAATCCCAGCTTCTCAGAAAAGTAAGATCTGAGGATCATGGTTCAAAACCAGCCCTGACAAATAACTCCATGAGACTCTTATCCCCAATAAACAACTAGAAACCTCAAAGTGGTGCTGTGGCTCAAGTGGTAGAGCACTAGCCTTGAGCTGAAGAATTGAGGGACAGTGCCCAGGCCCAGAGTTCAAGCCCCACAACCACCACCACCACAACAACAAATATATAATGTGCCTGGGCATGGTATCACATGAATATAATTCCTTCCCAGCTACTTTGGAGGCAGAGATATAAGGATGTTGATCTGATACTAGCCCAGGAAAAAGGCTAGTAACCCCTTATCTCAAAGAACAAACTAGATGTGGTGACGCATGCCTGTACTCTTGCCTACTCAGCAGGTAAATATAGGAGGATTTTCAATCCAGGCCAACTGGAGCAACCCCAAAACCTTATCTGGAAAACAAATCCGAAAAAAATTCAAAAGGGCTGGGTAATGGGGTGTGGCTCAAGTAGTAGACTGCTTGCCTAGCATATGTAAGATTTAGTATAATCCAGACCATTGAAAAAAATAAAATAAAATAAAATGCAGCAAACTCCTTACATATGCCACAGCATAGAAGAATCTTTATGCCGGTAAGCAAAATTAAAGACACTGAAAGGAATACATACACAATGATACTATCAAAATGAAATTTTGGAAAGGAAAGTAGAGGAATGATCTATAGATCAGTGGATGCCAAACAGTGATGTAAAAAGAGTTACAGTGTAAAAGGTCAGGAGGAAACTTAGGAAAAAAATTAAAATATCCCATTTATTTAGTAGGTGGAAATACTTTTAAGACTCATCAAAATGTATATTGTAAATGGATATATCGATTGCATAAGAATTCAACTTTAATGAATTTGATTTTTAAAGCCAAATAAAAATACTAATGAATATAAAATAATGAAGTTTTGATATTTAATTCTGTTTAATCAATGTAAAAAAAAATAATTGTAACTTCTCAAGACACACTTAAGCACAGTGTGGATTTTCTGACCCCCAGCTACTCAGGGTACTGAGGCAGAAGGATTACTTGAGTCCAAGTTTTTGAAATCTGCCTGAGTGACATAGTAAGACACTGACTCTGGGGTAAATTAAAAACCAATTAGGCTAAAAAGGGAAAGGCATGTTATGGAAGAAAGTGATTTCAAAACCTAACTAGCAGAGAATCATTTAACAATTTTCTCTTTTTGTGCAGACAAAGAAAACTCAGAACTCTGCAAATTAATTACAAACTTACAGCAGTCCAGGGAGGTTTTGGTTTTTGTTTCAAAAACTGAATCTTGAGAACAATGAGTTTGGAATATTTGATCTTTCAGTATTCATAGTCTATTTTCTATATTCTATTTCCTAACTCTCATGGCCGTCAAGATGAGAACCAACAGTGTGGCAATCACTGGACAGGCAATACAGGCTTGGAAGTCCTCCAAAGCCTGGTTCCCAGAGAAATCTCATTACTTGATATGAATGGTAGTTCTCCAGAACACTCTAAATGAAGAGTTAGGGTGGTTCTGACTTGACCTGTCTCTGAGCTTTCCCAGTACTAAAAGTCTCCCTTCCCCTTTCAGGGAAATTTAATAAAAGAATTTAAATGTACTTGTTTGAATTTGAGGCTACCTGAAGAGGTTAATATGAGTTGGGGCAAATGTTAGGCTACATAAAAATCTAAAAGGAAAATCTGTAAAATAAAATATTAATCAGGGATTTGAAAAAGTTGTAGTATATTCCTGAGAATTAAGAAGACTAAAAACCTAAATCTGTCATGTCTGGCTGATCTTAATACTCTGTAGAAACAAGAAGTGAAATCTTGCAGACCTGTCTGAGTGTCACAGTTACAGCACCTCCAAACCATGCAAAAGCTCTCAGCAATGACTAGGAGACCTCCTGCTTGCGGATATCTAAGGAAATTTCTCTTAGTTTATAAATCAGCTAAGTGAACAGAGACAATTAAGAATTTGTACTTTTAGATAATATAATTAGTTCAGAAAATAATCAAGAAAAAAATCAGCAACCATACTAAAAATAACATGCATATTAGGGAGGTACAAGAATCGGATATCTATGGTTGACATATTATGCTGATTAAAATATCCACTTTTGAACAAATAAATTATGAGACATACAAAGGAACAAGAAACATACACCATGTGCTGTACAGAGAAAAAAAGAAATCACAGGAAGTATTTGTGAAGTCAGAAATTGGATATAAATAAGAAAAATGGGGCTGGGAATGTGGCTTAGTGGTAGAGTGCTTGCCTAGCATGCATGAAGTCCTGGGTTCCATTCCTCAGTACCATATAAACAGGAAAAGCCAGAAGTGGTTGCTGCTGCTCAAGTGGTAGAGGTCTAGCATTGAGCAAAAGAAGTTCAAGGACAATGCTCAGGCCCCGAGTTCAAGCCCCAGGATTGGCAAAAAAAAACCCAAAGCACAACCAATAAATAAGAAAAATGATAAATAAGCTATATTAAATATGATAAAATTTAAAGGATATCATCTTTTTAAAACTAGCTAATTTTTTTAAAAATACTGAATAGGACATAGGGATTAGGAAAGTAGATTTAAAAGTTCATGAATGTGACTCAATAGCAGATTTGAGCTACCATAGAAGAAATCAACTAAATTGAACAACGAACTTGGAGGATTCACGCTTCTTGATTTCAAAATTTGCTATAAACCTGCCCAAATTGGAACAATATGCTAATGGTAGAGGAATAAAGATGTTGATCCATTGAACATATATGCCCTTTTGACAAGTAAATCTCATGTTTAGAGTCAAATGCTTTTCAACAAAAGAAAGAATAGTCTTTATTGCGAAAATACCATACAGAGGTGTTACAATTACTTTAGCAAGGAAATGAGTACATTTCTTATCAAACATTGTTGCCTCCTCCTTTGTTTCCACTTACCATCCCATAAAACAAAGTTATTAATAAAAAAGAATAATCTTGGCAATAAACAATGTGGGGACAAATGAGTATAAAATGCAATAGAATTAAGCTATACCATCATATAGAATAATGAAGTAAAAATCAATCATAGATATTTAGATATTTACATCAGAGCTAATACTATTTTAACAAGGTAGAAAAGAACACTAAAGCTAGTCTTTATGGCTCACTATGACACCAAAATCACAAGGAATAAATTAGCAATGCTAATTTGATTTGATCAACACTAAAATTATTTGTACTTCAAAAGACACCATTGTATAATTGAAAGTCCATAGACAAAGAAAACATATGTAAGTTTTAATATCTATTTTCAGTTCTCTTGGTTATATATTTAATGGTATGCTCTGAAATACATATAGAAAAAACTTGCAGCTCTATAGCAAAATGGCAGTTTGAGGCCACCTGAAGCAAAAAATTTATTAGACCCCATCTCAGTCAATCAATAGCTAGGCACAGCAACTGTTATACTGGTTATGAGGGAAGTATAAATAGGAGGATTACTTCCAAGCCAGCTCTGAGGTAAGTGTGAGACTCTATTTGAAAAATAATGAAAGCAAAAAGGGCTGGGGACATGGTTCAAAAGATAGTGTCTGCCTAGAAAGAGCAAAGCCTGAGTTCAAACCCTAGTACTAATACAAATAAAAGGAAATTGGCAAAGGACTCAAACAGGTATTTCTTCAAAGAAGATATACAAATAGTCAAATAGTAAGCACTTGAAGACATGTTCAACATCTTTGGCATCAAGGAAATACAAATAATCCAGTGAGCTAACATTACATACCCATATGGATGGCTATAGTAAAAAATTAGAAAATAGCAATTGTTGATAATGAGTGGTAAAATCAAACCTTCATAAATTGCTGAAGAAAATGTAAAATGGTGTAGTCACTTTGAAAAAGAACTTGGTAGTTTCTCACATGTACCTAATAATTCTACATGTAGGTATATAGACTTGAGAATTGAAAAGAAGTATTGAAACCAAAACTTGATCATGAATAGCATAATCAAAGCATAAGCAAAGAATGAAACAACTGATCAATAAATAACAAAATGCAGTGTATCCATATCATGGAATATTAATCAGCCATAAAAAAGAATAAATTACTGATTCGTGTTATAACATAGATGAGCTTTGAAAACAATATGCTAAGTGAACGAATCCAGACACAAAAGGCCATATACTGTGGAATAACATTTATATGACATGTCCACAATAGGCAAATCTACAGGCATAGACAGTCTGGGAATGAGAGAAGCATTGGTGGGAGAATGGGGAGTGATTGATAATGGGCAAAAGATTATGTTTGGAGCAACAAAAATATCCCAAAATTAGACTAAGTGATGTTCACATAATGTAAACCTATACTAATAATGATTGCATTGTAAACTAAATACATGATCTTTATCCTCTGTCAACCATACTTTATAATTTAAATGTCTGAAATATTTCAACATTGTCTAAAATAATTAAAGATATAGTTATCTGTAGAAACAAAAGTAGTTTAACTGTTGGAAGTCTTATGCCAATAATCTTAAACTTGTAGAGTGATTATTAAAAACATAACCTACACTAAATATCATATAAACAGTGTAAATAGTCAGATAATTGTTAATTATTTGAATCAGTAGTTTACATTCTTCCCAAAAGTACATATGAGTTTCAAATGGTTTAGGAGCATATGATATCACACTTATAAGGCATTGATTATTCACATATTAATCAAACTCATACAGAGACAAAGGAATGCAAATTACTTTGCTTCTAATCTTGAAATGAGGAAATTGTGTCTAGAATTTATAGTATAAAAACGTGCCATATAAGATCTCAAGACTAATGATAAATCCACAGAAATACAAACTATGGTTTTACCATAGAATACACATATTGGCACAGAATAAAAATCAAGATGCATATTCATTCATATGGAAATTATATATACTGAGCTCATCATGAATCAAGTGAGACAAATGATTGAATAAGATATATTTGGATAAATTGCTTAAGCTTTTCGAAGAAAATACTTATACTAATATCCAACATCTAATTCAAGATTCACTAAAGACTTAAATGGAAAAAACAACAATTTAAAACTTGTAGAAGGAAATATATAAATAATACTGAAATGACCATAGAGTAGGAAATGATTTCTTAAATAAACAAAAGTAATATACATAAAAACATTCTTATAGCACCTACCCATGTCAGAATTCTATTGTATCTAATTTTACTGCTTACTTGATTCGTTCCACCACTGTAATGCTAACTACTTATAGATAGAGTCTCTATGCTGTTAATTTAGATTCCTCCTCATTCTGTCATGTGTTGGCTAAGTGTCATTTAAAAAAAGAGTTTTAGGAAGAAGTAGGTATGTTTTACTAGTCCCTTAATTGGACATTCTAATGTGCTTCTTTCCCCAAACTATACAAATTATTTTTCTCTATGTTGCAAATATTCATATTTGCTTTCACACTTTCACACTTTCTCCTCATCCACATCACATATTTCATTACCCATGTTTGATTATCTTCCACATTTGTAAGCAGTCTCATATCCCATTCATTCATTGCCTTAGAACAATTAAGATAAGGTTTTTCTTAATAACTCAAGAAAAATCCATAGAACACATTTCTCAGTGGTATCTGTTAATTAAAAAACTGGCAGTCTGAAGGCTAACATCCAAGAAAGAGATTTGCAGAATACTAATAGTTAAAACAAGAGGGTTACCTCACTGAGGACCATTCCTAGACCACAAGGGAGACTTTCCCAAGGTCATATGATCTACTTTTCCTTCCAATATGAGATATGGTTTTGTCACACTCTTGACATTTAATCAGCCAGATCAGCTGTAATCCTTCAAACCTAGCACTTTGGCAATAAGGGAAATCTTGTTTCATGGGGAATCTTGTTGTGTTTTGTTTTGCCCTGCCTAATCTTCCTAGATCTAAAACAAGGGAACATATGGCCTTTAGGAAATAGGAGTTCATGTGTATTTGGCAAAATTTCTGTAGGTAGTTTCCCAAAGTATTTTCTGCAGAAACTTTACAACATGACCCCCTAGATTGCATAACTAATTATGAACACAGGATGCCCTAAAGCTTCTTATATAGAAAAGGCAACTAGTCTAAGCTAGTCACTATCTTCTAAATGCTTTATTCCAAAAATACCATCATGTGAAAATACACAAAGATAATTGTATACTGCCACTTTACAGGGTATGTCAACAGGAGAATGTTCTCTCAATATGTCAGAGATAAATGCTTAAGCCTGCTTTAGAAAACAGTGTAAACAAGACAGAGAAATGAACTGTCAATAAATGTCATTAAAAAAATCAAAATAGGTAAGAACTGGTGATTTCCCCTAGAGAGCACCTAGGCCAGCTGTATTAAAGCAGAGCATTTGAGCTTAGATACAATCCAAAATAATTTGAATGCTTGGCACTCCATGCCCTGGGCTTGATCTCCAACACCAAATATCACAGTCATCCTCATCCTCATCAAAACAAAATGTACTAGTCCTACAAGAGATTCTGAATCAGAGGGATGTTATGGTTAATACAAATTAAAAAAGAAAAAAACACTGCATACTAATTTCTCCTCTACAGAACCCTCCACGACATTAGTGTGTTACAAGAGGAAATAAATGCATTAAGTATTGCTTAACTTAGTGCATCATTCAGCCATAACCACCCTTTTTAAATAACATACAGTAGAATATTACAGCTCCTTAAATTTACTCCAAGAAATAACTGAAGTACTTGAGATCAGGAAAACTACTTAGTGGCAGAACCAGAGCCACAATCCAGGTGTCACCAGTTTGTAAGTCTGGAGCTTTGTTAACTTCTGCCTTTGTTTCTGAATCCCTGGGCAAAGGTACAGTTCTAAATAAAACTAAATCATTCCCCCGGCACCTTCCTTACTTCCTCTTGCAGGAAAATTTGCCTTACTATAAATAGTGATTTTCAACTAGATGAGTTAATCTGGTCAGGGAGATGAGGTGGGGATGGAATCTCTCTTGATCAGGGATGTGTATACACATAATTTTAGTGGTACTTAGATTTGAAGTCAGGGCTTTGCACTTACTGGTCAAGTACTCTACCACATGGGACATATCAGCAATCCTTTGTACTTTTTAACTTTCCTGCTATGGTGTGACAGAAGACAAGAGGGATTTGGAGGAGTAAGAGGAAGGGAGAGAAGGGGAAAAAGAAAATCTGGATTTTCTTTCATAATTTATCCCTATTCATAGTTGGTTTGAAATAAATTGTCCACCCCAAAACTGTTAACACTATTTCCCTTCACCATAAGATTTTATACTAAAGATGCTCTTTAGCATGATTCTTTTGAAAATATTGCCAAAAATCTGCAGTGTAGTGACACTCATGACCAATCTACCTGAACAGCATTGTTTTTTTTTAAAGAATTATTTCAATGAAAGCACCCCACAATATTAGGGACCTGTCCTACTTTATTGCCATGGGACCTACATAAATCCAAATGCTACATTCCATTCTTTTATGCCTTAAATTCTTTGTCTTCTCTGCAGAAGTACAATTCATAAATAAATTAAAAACAAAATACAAATAATACAGTTAAAAGGTAACCTTATTCTTCCACATCAAGAAACTTAAAAAAACTTAATCAAATTGTTCATGGTTACACAATTAGAACCAGAACCAGGACACAGGTTTATTTTGATTGTAAATTTGTACATTTGTTTTGATTGTACAACATTTTCAACATTCAGTATTTTCCAACAATTCCATGGCTCTGAGTAGGAGGATCAAAAGTCATCTACAGGGGCTGGGAAGGTGGCTCAGTGGTAGAGCGCTTGCCTTGAATGCCTGAAGCCCTGGGTTCGATTCCTCAGCACCACATAAGCAAAAAGAAAAAAGCCGGAAGTGGCGCTGTGGCTCAAGTGGTAGAGCGCTAGCCTTGAGCTGAAGAGCTGAGGGACAGCTCCCAGGCCCAGAGTTCAGGCCCCATGACCGGACCCCCCCAAAAAGTCATCTACATAGAAGGAAGGGTTGGTGGGGGGAACAAAAGGGAGGTTGCTGTGGTTTGGATATAAAATGTCCCCAAAAAGTCGTGTATTATTGGCTTGGTTGCTTCCTGATATGCATGTGATTGCATCATAAGTTTCATAGTTGAACTATTAGGAAAGAAGTAGGTCACTAAGGAGACATGCCTTTGAATGATATATTTTGTTCCAAAACCTCTCCTCTCCTCTCTTCTGTTCTCTTCCTCTCCTCTCTTCTCCATTACTTCCCTACTCTCTTCTCTTTCCCTTCTCCCTCCCCCTGCCTCTCTCTCCTAACAGATTGCCAGTTTGCCACCTGGCTCAACCATGTGCTGCCAATAATCATGCTCTGCCTTACTACATATAAGCCCAGGAGGAACTTAGCCATGTGACCACGAGCAGAAATCTCTGAAATCATGAGTGAAATCAACTTTTCTTCTTGTTGTTTTTTCACATGTTTGTCACAGCAGTGAGAAACTGACCAGCATAGATGGTAAGAAGTTGTGCCTTTCTTTAACACTCATATAATACTTCAAGAGGTGCCCAAGGAAAAAGATATTGTGCATCTTTTTTTCCTTCAGTATGAGGATCAAATTCAGTGCTTTTCAAGCACTAAGTTTTTCACCCCTCATTTCTTTCCTTCTATACTGATTCTTGTGTGATATCTTATATTCCTGGAAAAACAAGAAAGAAGTATCCTAAAGCTCAAGCAGTAATATCAAATTTCTGGTCTCCCAGTGATACTAAATGAAAAAAATGAAATAAACCCTATAGCTTTACTCCTGCACACAGCTAGGCAGTAAATAACTGGCATCCCATGGGCTTTGCCATAGATGACACTACTTATAAAAAGCCACCTAACAGGTTAAAAGCCATTCTCCAGCACACATTTCCTTCAGAGGAAGTTGCTATTCTCTATCCCCTTTTTCCTGAGGAAGGAATAGCCTCTTGCTTGCTATCTCCGGAATGTTGCCTTTTGTATTCTAATAATTAACTACAGAATTAGCACTTCCTGGGAAAAGGAACTAAAAAATATGGATCCTAAGACTTTCTAATATGTCATTTTTTGTGTAGATTTACCCAGAACGTCAGTGACTATAAGTCACAGCATGAGAAATATAGCCCTGCTCTGAATCTTGTAGCTACTTTGGAATTGGTACCTGCCCTGATAATCAACTATCCAATAACAAACATGGTTTTTTATATGCCCCCAGGCCCAAACTCCAGGAGTTCTACATATCCAGTCCAGACACTTGCCCCTATAAGTCAAATAAAGAGACATGGTAAAAGACTGAGAAAGGAGATTTATTATGTGGCAGCCACAAGAAGACAGAAATTCAGTACATTATCAGACATCATCAGAGGTACAGATATTTGCTTTAGCTTTAAATAGACAGGGAACTAGGAATAGGAGACAACACATAACTAAACATCCCCAGTCATGGGTATGGTATGGTGGACCATTGTCCCTATATTTACCTCTAAACAGGTTTCTGAGAGCTTCACCACTTGAGGGGAGCAGGAAAGTCACTGTTGCAGGACAGGTGGTGTGTCCTGATCTTTTGGCTGTGCAGATTGAGGCAGTTTTGCCTTGTGGTACAAGATGATAAGATGACATTGCCTATATGAGAAGCAGTTCATCTTTTGTCACAAAATGTTTACCGGTACATCCTATTCTTCCTGAAAGTAGTGGCAAAATCATTCCAGAAGAGAATGGCTCAGATCAAAGGTCACATATGCATTGTGAGGGTCTGGGAACTCAGCGTTTATCCTGCTTTTAGTTGATTCATGGGCCCAGCAAAACACCTATTTTCAGGTTCCTCTCATAATATCCTTTCCCACACCTTCCTATATAAGCAACTCCCAAGGAAAATGGTCTTTATCAGAAATAATTTCCATCTTGTTTGGGTTGCTACCTTTTCAAAGAAACCTTTTTGCTTTGCCCTAACAACTTGTCCTTGAGTCATTAGCCTACTGAGTGACTACCTATAAACACAGGTTCACAGTGTTACTACTGTGTTAGCCTCTGACTCGAAGTCATAAAAGCCTCTCCCACTTAGTCTTGTGGATTATAAGGTGCCATTTCCCACATTGAGCCCTGAGACAGTGGAGTAGACTTCATAAAATCTAAATTTCCATTCCTCCACATCACAATGTTCACATTATTAAAAATGAACTAGATCTAAAGATGGTGTTCCCTAAGAATATCCAGGGAGCCTAAGAAACTTCTTGGAAATATGTGCTGCATTGTATCTAGTCAGGGACTTTAGTTTTCTGCTTCTCTTTTAAGTTTTTTGTTGGGAGGAGTTCTTTATTTTGGCAGTACTGGATTTTGAATAGAGGACATCATGCTGTTTTGGCAGGCGCTATACTATTTGAGCCACACCTCAAGCCCTCCACATCCCTTTTAAATGAGTATCTGAAAGGGGATCTAAACATGGTTTTATACTCTCCCCCAGATTATATCCTTGGCAATGATCCATTGTATCTTCTATCCAGAAACATTGTTGTAAAACAGCTCCAAGCAGTTCTAGCAGCAGCAAGTTTGAAGTATATAGAAAGGAGGTTACATTTTGGAGAGGGTGAATTTGGGAGGCCTGTCAGACATCTTAATAGACATACAGGTCTGAGCCTCAAATCAGAACTCTAGATCAAAGAAACAGGAGGTAATCTGCAAACCCATGAAGAAAGATGAAGGCAGGGAAGAGAGAATGAAACAAGGGGAAACCTATTTAGAACAGAGCTCTGAGGCCTAACTACATGATAACAGCCAATGCAAGAGAAAGATTAGAGAAGTGAACAGAAGACAAATTCTCCATTTAGTCATTTGTCTGTCCATTGTCCTACAGCTGTTGGCTGGGGAGTACTTGAATTCTACCCTCCATCATAAACAATCTTCCTTTCATCTTTTATTCTCTCTCTTTTCCTTTCTATTTTTCAGTGTTGAAAGTGTAACACAGCAACTTGTACATGGCCAGACAAGCACTCTACCATAAAGCTACATCCTCAGTCTAACAGTCTGTTTCATGTTGTCACATAAACTAGCTGTCATGGCACTTCTAAACATTTTTATCTTCTAGGACTTTAAAGAATAACTTTAGTTCCATTCAGCATCAGATTATATCACAGCTTTTTGGCTAAGCTAGAAGTAAATAAATACAGTATAAACTTGAGTGTTTCCAGGATACACACACACTGTCCTAAAGTTAATATCACTTCAGTTTTTAGGTGAAAGGATTTTGGAAGCCTTAATAAATCCCAAACTATCCCTAGAAGACTCCCTTGGGGTATGTAAATAACTGTGGTTTAAAGAAGTGATTCTCTGCTCAAACAAATTTGGAAAATGCAGAATGTTACAATCTGAGAGTCATAACATGTATTAACATAATAAAGGCTCTGCCAAGACTTTAGTTAAAACAAAAAATGATTTTATTAACTCCAGAAATGCTCCAATTATTTGATCTCACAATCCTTTTTCCATGGAATACTTATGAAGATCCAGAAGAGGAAAGTTCCATGGAGCACAAGGAAGGATGTTCACCCACAAACTCCAACCTTACTAACTCTAACCATGAGGTAAAACTTCCAGTTGGGGAAAATGGTCTGCACTCAATATTCTTCCACATTTGCAGGGCAGTGTGACCCAATATGAAGAATGGTCAGTGGCACATACCGGCAAACTAGCCCGAGAAGGTTAAGAAAGGCAGTAAGTTCCTTGGAATATGGCCTTGGACTTTGGCCTCATTAATATCCTGTTCCCAACAGCTGAACAAATCAATCACGCATACCTTGGCAATATCCAATCTCCCATTGTCCCTCTCTGTTCTTTGAACATGGAATTATTTTCCCTGAGTAGAGCCCTCTTGTACTGGAAAGTCACTTCCAAATTGATGGTGTGTGCTCTCCTGCTTGATCCCTAGCTTTATCCCTCTACTCCACCCTCCCTTTTCATTTTCTTTTTGCTGGTCCTCGAGCTTGAAGTCAGGGTCTGGGTGCCATTCCTGAAATTTTGTGTTCAAGGCTACCACTTCCTGCTTTGCGTGGTTATAGAGACAAGCGTCTCACAGACTTTTCTTCTCAGACTGGTTTTGAACCATGATCCTCATATCTCAGCCTCCTAAGTAAACAGGATTACAAATGTGAGCCACCAGCTTCCGGCTTTCATTCCCTTTTTACATTGGTTACTTTTAACATAGGATCTCACTTCATGCTCAGACCAACCTGGAGATGACAGCCTGGGGATGCTCAACCTGTGACCAGGGGATTGACAGACACATGGCAAGTACCCAGCCATTGGTTGAAATGGTGCTTCTTGGACTTCTTTTTGCCAGGGTTACCCCGGCCTGAAACTTCTATCCTTTCTTTCCTCCTCCCAAGTAGCTAGGGTTATGGGGTTGAGCCTCAACAGCCTTCTTGCTGTGTGAAAAATGATTGAAACCACCCCAAAGTGAACAGCATAACTTTGCAGGACAGACTAAGCCCAAATGAGAATAATTAACCAACAAGGATGAGGCTTCATCTCGGACAGAGAAATCATGTCATGGAAACCACATTGCTCCACCTCAACTGATGGCAGCAGCAATAATTTTTATAGGACCCAGGAGAACCAGAACTAAGACAATGTATATAGTTTTTGCATACCATTTGCCCCCGCCCTTAATTCTTCCTCTATTTAAACCTAATGCTCACGTTTGTACCCTGAAGATGAACTTCAGTGATGCCTTCCAATGGCATCATGCCAAGTAATAAGCCTCCTTTCTCTGCCTCCCATCATGTGGATGGACCTGATGCTCTTTTCCTAATGAACTTTCCTATCACTTTCATTATATTGAACATCTTTCCCAATTTCTTCTTTTACTGGACATGAGGATGAAGGTAGACATGGATGTCTTTGTATTTAGCTTGCTTGGACTTCATAAAGCTTTTTAGTTATATAAGTTAATGCTTTTCATCAAATTAAGTATTCAGACACTATTTATTTTTTGTCTGTTTCTCTTTCTTTTTTTCTTTGTTCTCCCATGACATGCATACTAGTATTTTTAATGATTTTCACATTTCTCTCAGGTTTTCTCCATTTCCTTTTTTCTCTTTGTTTTTCACATGCTATGATCTCTATCAGTACAGCCTTGGGTTCCTTGATTCTTCCATGAATTCAAATAAATCTGTCACTTAATCCCTCTAGTTAATTTTTCATTCATTTTTTGTATTCTTAATACAAAGTTTGCATTTGGGATTTCTTAAATAATTTTTACTGCTGTTCTTGAACAGCAATAGACCTTGTCTTCATATCTTTGTTACTTCCTGGCTTCTTCTAGATGTGTTTTTGAAACATATTTATAGTGAAGATCTCATTGCAGTCATTGATTGTTAACTGTAGCATCAGGGCCCTCTTAAAGGTAGTTTCTGTTGCCTACTGTTTCTTTCTGTGTGTCACATTTTCTGTGTCTTTATATATTTATAACTTTGGTGAAAACTGGACATTTTGACAATATAGTAACTAGATTCTGATCTCCACATTGGTTATCACTGGTGATTTAAATATTTATTTAGTTCATTGGTTATTTTACTTTTTTTAGTAAAGTCTATATCCTTTCAATGTAGTTTCTGATGTTGCTACCCACATGGCTCATCCTTGGATATGAGCAAGCTCTCTCTTTGAAACCTATCCACAGTTTGTTACTTTTTCTATGATCTCTTTTAAATTTCTGCCTGAGTTTCCTATATTGTTGGCATATTCAGTTGTTAACCTAGACTAATTATTAGTTCATAACTCTGGTTGCTTTCTTCATTGGTCTGGGTCACGAATTGTTCCAGAGTGAGATCCACCTACACGCTGTCCCATTATAGGAATAATCTCACAGCAGGATGGCTTTTCTTCACTGCCTAAAGCTTTCAAGTTCAAAGTAATCCACCTTTTTGCTCTCACTTGCTACCATTACTGTCATGAAAATAACAATCTCTTAATTGCTTGTTGGAAATAATCTGCATTTTTATATCGTCCTTAGACTTGAATTTTCCAGCTCTCTATTCCACATAAAGTTAGTCTCCCTTAGAGAGAGCTCTAGTGCTTTCTGTTCCTATGGCCTAAGTGTCCCCTTTGGCAGGTACTTTGAATTACTGCTGCACAATACAAAAGTCCATTGTGTTTGTAGTATTTCTTACAGGCAGCTGTACAGAATTGGGACCATGTCCAGTCTTGTAAGCTTGTCTTTCCTTCTGATTGTGGAGCCTCTGCCCTACAAACAAGCTGAGGCTGGGGTTATTTGAGACCAGTATTCTTGTCCTGTCATGCATGAGGTAACTAACATTTATGTCTTACAAGAAGTATGTGTGTAGAGAAAGGAGAATCAGACTTTACTTCCTGAAATACAGATGTACAATACAGAGCTGAGGAAGATAAGGAATGTTGATGACCAATAAAATCTTCCAGAAGAAACACAGCCTTCTACTTTGTGCTGGGAAAAGATGGAGTACTATGTTGTTGTCCCCACATACCTTGACTATAGTTTGCATTTCACTAAGGTAGAGAAAGTGGGAAAAAGCATTTCATGGCTCAAGTCTTACAAAGTATATATGTTATATTCTACTAAGACTTAATAGCTTTTCTTTAATGAGAAGTTCTTTGATTAGTGTAAGTTTTTAGAACAATCTCTGGTGCTTTCACTTTTTATAATTTTCACCAGTTATTGTTGTTTCATTGTTTGAAAAGGTCCACAGAGACCATCATGCCACCAATCTGGAAGTGATTTTTGCAAGTAACATTTTAAAGTGAACACACATGGGACTGTTCTAAGAATGACAATGATAATGAATTTTGATTGTGTCTCCAAAATTTGAGACGAATGATTTAAGTTGGGATACTTTCATTAATAATGTAAACACTGTAAATACCTGTCAAATTGTGGTATGTTTTAGATATGATATGGTTGAAACACAACCTTGTGTCATTTAACAATGAGGATATGTTCTGAGACATATATCATCAGGTGATTTTTTTCAATGTATAAATATGATATAGATTGTTTACATAAACTAAGATAGCTATAGTTTCATTGGGCAATATAATGTAATGGGATCACTATTGTATACATGGTCCATCATTAACTGTTATCTTAAAATATATCACCGGACAAAAAGAGATAATCATTGCTATAATTTTGTTGCATGTATTTTATATATAATTCATTTGCTTCATAGTGGTTATGTCACACCTTTGCCCTTCAAGCAGATAACCAGCAAACCCCGGCGGAATAGCTGTATCTGCCCATTAGCATTGTGGCTGACATACATAAGGTATGTAATAAATGTTGAAATGGGTTTATTTCATTTCCATTCATGGAAAGTTGAATGGAAAAATAGATGATTAGAGCAGTTTCTTAGTTTCTAATCTCCAATTTATCAATATAAAAATATGGTGATACCCATGTTTTAATGATTCTTCCTGAACAGAGTAATCAGAAATGATGCTATGAGTAGTAACCTAAACAGCAGGGAGAGTACAGAAAGATACATGGGATCTCCTCTTCAAATATTTTAAGAATTTTAAGATGGCAACAACAGGTCACTTAATCATGTCCTTACAAGCATGAGCACACACATATGAAACTGTCCATGCTTACTTCATTCTTAAAGTAGTATCACCAGGGACTCCTGTCATGACTGCTATTATTCATTAGTTGTACATTTGGGAGTTCACAGTAGAAGAAGGGCAAAGGGAACTCTGAGGTACTAGAAGACAGATGGATGAGAGGAATCATGACTTAAGAAAATACCAGGGAACCAAGCATTTGGAAAATATTCAATATCTTAAGACTCCATTATAATGTAAAAGCTATCCTTCATACAATTCAATTTTATTAAATTTGTGGTCACATTATTGCAATGTTAATAAACCTACATAGCTAATGGGTCAGGAGTCCCAAGTGTCCTTTGCAAGGCTTAGTACCACTTGATTCTCAAATTTGCTTTGTTGGAGTAGTTGTGGTTGTATCTTCTAGATTTACGGCAGTAATTCCAGAAATTCTTTGATAGTAGCTCCTGTTGTGCATGAACAAAACAGAGAAACTAGAATACTAGGTCTCCAAAATCCACTTAGCATGCAGAATGGAAATACCAGTCATTTCCAAGCCTCACCTTGACCTCTCCCCTCCACATTCCTACTTTCTTTCTAATATTCTTTATCAAACTAAGAGCACATTTTAGCAAGCCCTGATTTAACAGTAATTGACTATTATGTCATATTGTCTTGATTCATATTACCATGGAAGCTCTCATGACAAGTCCTCTTAGGGAAATCAAAATGCAATCTATTTTGATTATAAGTGATGATAGAAGACAGCACTGTGTTTCAAAGCTCAGTTTTAGCTCTTTCCCTTTTTTGAGATGATCAATGACCATAAAAATCATCATTGTAAAGATCTTGTCCATGAAGTCACCTCTCTGTTACATGATTTTAGTAATTTTCATTCCAAAGTGCTGTTACATATTTGTGCTTTTCAAATTGAGCAAGCGAGTTACTAAAAATGCTGTTAAAATACAGACTGATGAGTAAGTTTTGGTTGGAGAATTTCTAACAAGTTCTCAAGCAATGCTTCCTCTGCTCCAAATAATATTAAATAAAATTAGCCCAAACTAAAACGTGGCTATTTACCATAGTCCATTCCTGTCTCAGTCTGAAGTAACTGTCTACACCTAGGTAGCCACATCCTTTGAATTTTGGATGTACTTTCAGAAAGCTTCTTCCTAAGTGCACAGGCTATGGTCCTGAAGTCCCCACCCCAACCTCTGCCAAAACAAAAATTCACCATGAGAAATTAGGAGAGGGTAGTTGTCAGGCAGTATAAATTTCCAAGGCTTTTATTGTATAATTCAGTGAAGTTTTAGATGTGATCCCTAGTAGTTCATTATTTTCAGCCTTATTAAGCATGCTGTTCCTTCTACTACTTTTCTTACATGAAATGTGAAGCATATATTTAGGGCTATGAATATATTTAAAATATCCTGCCTTCTGATTTTTTAAGCTAAACAATCTTATTCATTGTGAAGATTTTCATCCAGAAAGCACTTTAAAACAAACATCATCAACAAAAATGCCATAGAATCTATCTTTTTATGATTTGGCAATATCTCCATGACTTAGTGCTAATTTCAAAATCACATTACTTTATTAATGTATCAGTGAATAAAATGTGGTCCATCCTTTGATTTCTGTACATACAGCACTCTCACCAGGAGCGGTTGAAGAAAAAATAACTGTTAATTGAATGTAATAAAACTTACTACTAGCTGAGGGGTTGAATATTTTAAAGCTTCTTGAAATATACTTTTTAAAGTGAGTAACCTCAGCACTAGTGAGGCTATGTTAGGAGGATACCCAGTTCTAGACTATTGAATTCCATACAAAGTAAGACTTTGTCAGAAAAACAAGCCAAAACAAACAATAAATAAGTAAATTTTATAATGTTATACAGTAATGTGTATTCAACATTGGAAGAAATATTCATTTTAATAATACTAATTGAACATTTGGCCATATGACTGGAAATTGGTATTTCAACAGTGTCTATGGATAAGAAATATTTATTATTTCATATGAAAACTCTGAAATTTAGAAGAAGCTGTTTTACCATTTTGTCATTATTAACACAGTTTCACTGAGGATTAAATAACCTAGAGAAATAGGCAAAAACATGCACTCAGCATGCAAAGTGAAGCAGTTCATTCACACATATTTTTATCTTGAAAGGACATGTTACTAAGATGTTTCAGTTCAACTCTTAATTTCTACTTAAAGCTCAATTGCCTATAGTGATTTCTATCCTCTAAAATTCTATAGTAAATGTACAACTCAAATAGTAATCATTTAATTGTATTTCACAGGTTATATTTTGTATGGATGCTGTCCCACCAGCCATAAGAGGAAGAGCTCCCACAGCAGGCACCATTCAGTTACTGTCCTTTCTCCTAATCCTGTTTTACTCTTGGAACTGTTCCATTACACTCTTTTTAATCTAGAGGTAAATAAACAATAATTCATGTTCTTAAGCATCATTCTTCTATTTTGACAATACTAAATCCTCCCTGCCCAGAAGATGCAGCTTTGTGGGGTCAATTTTTTCATGATTTTTCTGACGACATCATCCTAATCCAAACAATATTAATTGTACATAGTAAACAGGCAAAATTATAAAGTATACGCACATCAGTTCTAAATGCAGATCTTTATATACTGTCTCACTCTAAACATTAAACTTTTATACAACTTACCATTTTCAGTAAAGCTTTTTGCTTATAGAAAAGCAGACACATCATAACTATAACAAATACAAAGACAAAAACAAATGGCATCACAAAAAATATCAAAGTTTTCTTCCATCTGTCACCTAGGATTAAAAAATCACAAAAAGAGAACAGTTAGAGGCTTATACCTATTTTTAAAACTCAATTACTTAATAAACTCCTAGTAAATAGTGAAAAATTGAGTTAAGCTGTCATTCTTGTTGGTGCATGAGCACCTAGTTTTTACACAGAACAAGTTTACTAAACTGTCACAACTCTTAGCTTTACTTAGAAAAATAGCTCCCAAAAATACATTTATCTCATGATTTTACTTCAGATTTGACCATGTGAAATTCTTCATTAAAAATGATAAAATAATTTTAGTCAAACAATTCAGCAAACATGTTCTCTGTTCCTCTTAAGTCTCAATGAGTCAAGTGATCTCATCTGCTCTCATCAGATAGTGCAAGAAGCAGGATTTTCAGTAATCTTCAATGGAGATACACATGTATAATGGAGCTATTCTTTTTAAGCTCACCTTTCAAAAGGTGTCTCACAATTTTTTTCTGTTCTTTTTTGATGGTTTTAAAAGTTTAAATGGTTCTACTGCATAATGAGGAAAGAGTAATGACTAGTCAAAAGATTGTCCTTCCCAAATTAGCATCTTTTGCTTGCTGTGGAATAACAAAGTAGAATACATTGAATCTTAGACTCTAACCTACAAATGTCTCCTCATTTATTTATTTGTATCATTACTTTATGAACTTATTTTCTACTAGAAAATTACTTGTCAAATTCATAAACTCAGCTAAGATTTGAACGGTTATTTTCCAGAGAAATGGCTGACAAGTTTTCTGGCATGCAAAATTCACTGAAAGAAAGCAGGAACTTTGCTGAGGCTCTACTTCCTTTCAATACACAAGATATTACATTTATTTGACTATTATTATTCTATTTTCCAATAACTTGAAATAGCAATAATAAATTATTCCAAAGAACTAAGTGCCCATACAAGTAAAACAATATCCTCATTCCCAATTTAAGTCTACCAAAAGATATCATTAAATTAAAAAAACTTTATCATCAAAATTACTAGTAAGACTGTATGTAACACACCTGAAAGGATGTATCTTTTAGAATGTAGTTAAAAACTCATTATACATGGTTTCCCTTATTTGCAATATCTAGTATATGTATGAGTCAAGCGGAAAAGGTCAGATAATGTGATGTCAGGAAAATGAACCCTTAGATATGTATTTTAATGTTTTTTCTTTCATGCATGTGTTTCTAACGAATTTATAAGATTATCTCTTTGTTGCTTTGTATGTCCCTCCCCTACAGTATAACCCCTGCTTTCAATATATTTGATGTCAGTATAATTTGTGGAGGAGATGGGGAAAAACCAGTTGTTTAAGGATACAGGTGGACCTGATGCAACAATGAGAAGTACAAGTTGTCATGTCCAAAACGAACTTTACAACGTCGGTGGGGGGGGGGGGGGGGAGGGGGGGAGGGGGAGGATTGGGATTGGGGGGGAGGGGGGAGGTTGGGAAGTGATGTGAAGGGTAAACAAAGGAGGAGGCTGCAATGCTTGGTAAGAAATGTACACATTATCCTGCCCATGCAATTGTAACCCCTCTGTACAGTATTTTCACAAATAAAAAAAACTCATTATATCCACTTTATATAATGCATTGACTAATGACAAAATTGAAATTAAGATATAACTATACATAGACTCTCCAGATTTCTAATAGCAGTGACAAAAATAAAAAACATAGAAATAATAAGTACTTTCCGATTGCATATATGCTGTGATTACTTGAGTTCTCCCATACACTGCCAACTTTTTTATCTACAGTCCATTACCCATAAGTAAGAGGTGTACTGAATGTCTGATAAGTTTGGTCTGTTTATTTCTTGTTCCTGCTCAATTTGTAAATAAAGAGAAGTTTTTGAGAGTAGTGTTCTTTTTTTACTCCTGTGTTTCTAATTCCTGAAAGGAGTCCGATGCATTCTAAGTGCTTAATAAATGTGTAATGAGTGAGGTGGAAAAAAATAGCACTATATTCATTGGGAGATAATAGCAACCCCACTACACTAGAATCACAAGAAAGATGATAGAATTAATAGAAAGAAACCTGTCTCTACCTATAGCTGAATCCATCTCCATATACATGTAAGCAATATTAGATTTGCTTCTTTGACTATTTCATAATTACTACTCATTTCTATTAATAAAGTTAATGGATTCTGAAGTTTAATCACATTCTTTAAGCTTCTTAAGATCATACTGCTAGCTAATTTGAATGCCTTTTATGTTATCACTTTAAATCAGTGTTGGAAGTGAAGATAATGTATTTTAATCATAATAATTAGAAAATTTTTCATTAGATGTAGTACTAGAAACTTGTAAATAAGTTTGTGATGACCTATCCTTACTTTTTAGAAACTAAAAATCTAAGAAAACACTAATTTACATAGGCTCCTGATGTTATACAAAAAGAGCCAGCATATTTTCTTTACTGACAAAAAAACAGGAATGTTCATATTAAAAATACAAGACTTTGGAATAAATGAGCATGAGAAATATTGATGCATTTTATAGGAAAAAACACAATAAGACTCTTAGTTTTAAATGAATATTAGCTTTTCAACAACTCTGTCTTGTGCACCTGCTAACTTTTCTTCTCTACTGATAGACTAGATGCAACAGCCTTTAATTTTCACTATTACAAAATACAATGAACAGAAATTAATTTTTACTGTATTTGATGTAGGTATAATTTGTAAAGGGGAATATGGACCCATTGCAACAATGAGATGTATAAGACTTTACGTCAAAAAACTAACTTTACAACTTTGGCACGGGAGGGGAGGAGACGCGGGGCGGTGGGGAGGGAAGAGATGTAAGGGGAAACAAAGGAGGAGGCAACAATGCTTGATAAGAAATGTACTCATGGGCTGGGAAGATGGCTCAGTGGTAGAGCGCTTGCCTTGCATGCACGAGGCCCTGGGTTCGATTCCTCAGCACCACATAAGCAAAAAGAAAAAAGCCGGAAGTGGTGCTGTGGCTCAAGTGGTAGAGTGCTAGCCTTGAGCTGAAGAGCTGAGGGACAGCGCCCAGGCCCAGAGTTCAGGCCCCACGACCGGACCCCCCTAAAAAAAAAGAAATGTACTCATTACCTTGCCCATGTAATTGTAACCCTTCTGTATGGTATTTTCACAATAAAAAAAATACTACACCATTTAATTTTTTAAAAAAGAAGTTAATTTTGCTAGCAAACATCCCATTTAGTTGCTTACATTCCTTTAAGCACATACCTTTCCAGCATTGTTCATTACTCCACTCACTCCAAATTCCATCATCTGAGCAATATATATTCACTTTGCTTCTTACTGAAAAGCACAGTTGTTGACTTCCATTTGATGTTTGTGGGATGTTGATTTCATTTTCAACTGTGGTAGTCTGAAAGCCAAAGGGGGAGAGGGGGGAGGGGGGAGGGAAATAAGATGTCATTAGTTGACCTAACTGCAGCTAGACAGTCTGTCATTTACAAAACCATTTTAACAGAAAATACACACATAAAAAACTAGCAGGATTATCTCTTACTGTTTGATGAGATATTTTAAAATTTATCTTATTTATTTATTTTTGTCAGTCGTGGGGCTTGAACTCTGGGCCTGGGCACTGTCCCTCAACTCTTCAGCTCAAGGCAAGCACTCTACCACTTGAGCCACAGCACCACTTCCAGTTTTCTGGTGGTTAATTGGAGATAAGAGTCTCACGGACATTCCTGCCCAGCTGGCTCTGAACCATGATCCTCAGATTTCAGCCTTCTGAGTAAGTAGAATTATAGGTCTGAGCCACTTGCACCTGACCCCTTCCTTATTTCTACTTTGAATATTTTCTAGACTGCTGATGGGTTACTTGTAATAAAGAGTAACATATGGCAGGGCAAGATTTTTAGGTGGTTTTCCTGTCTATAATGTTCAATTTTGGATCTGTGTAAAATTTCCAGATTCCATAAAGCAGAAGATGCTGCATATGCTGAATTACCAAAAGATATAGCCATCATATGAATTTTTTTTCCTTTTTCTCCTTTTTTAAAAATCTGTATTTGTACAAAGGAATTGCTATTTAACAAAACAGTTTATGAATATAATGCATCTTTCAAGAATCTCACCCAATGAATCTTGTTTTTTTAGAAACTATAGAATTTTTATGGAAACTATATCCATATAGCTGTTTCTTTTCTTATTCTAGTTAACTTTCAAAATACCAGTGTAATAGTATTGAAGGATTGGCCTGAAACTTTTAGATATTAGAATATGAAAAAATGAGTGATCACAAATATGTGCTTGCACACACACACAAACAAATGCTGAAAACATTTTACATTTTAAAGAGCTGCAGAGTCTTTCTCATTCAAAATTTCTTTTTTTCTTCTTTTTTCTTTTTTATTAATAAGTTTTTTTTTATTGTGAAAATGCTGTACAGAGGGGTTACAATTACATGGGCAAGGTAATGAGTACATTTCTTATCAAGCATTGTTGCCTCCTCCTTTTTTTCCCCTTACCATTCCTCCCCTTCCTCCCATCCCCCCTCTACCAAAGTTGTAAAGTTCGCTTTTTGATATAACAAAATTTCTTTTGTTACAACTTATAGGAAGAGGCAACAATGCTGGATAAGAAATGTACTCATTACTTTGCTCATGTAACCCCTTTGTACAGTATTTTCACAATAAAAAACTTAATTAAAAAACATCCTGGGAAACATTACAATATAGACATAAGTTGACTGAGGCTTATTCTAGTTCTACCTTAATAATTTGATTCTGAAGTCAGTTCATCCCACAACCCCCAGAAACCTTGCAAATTAATCCAATTATCAATTTTGAGATTGATTTACTCTATTCTGTATATGAAATAGATTAATTAGAGCCAGTGGCTCACCTATTTGTCTCCACCTCACCCTAAATTGGAAACTAAAGAATCAAAATAATCAAAACAATGTAGGGTTAAAGGCATCACCATTTTATTGATGCTGGGAGGTAACTGGTCACACATGCACTGCTTACATCCTTTGTTACAAGTTCCATTGCTCTGGTTAAGACGTTCTCTTACAAGCCTGCCATATTCTAATCCTGACTTCATGGCTGTATTTTGTGATCGTTGCTTTTACCCAAAGACTCCCACAATCCATTTTAGTTTCTCAGCAACTTTTTCTGACAAAAATTTAGAAACAAATGACTAGGGTTTCAAGCTACATCCAAGGTTCTACGTAGCTTTAAAATTGGTGTGATTCAGCAGGATCACACCTATAATCCTAGCTACTCAAGAGGCTGAGATCTGAGGATCATGTTTCAAAGCCAGCCCAGGCAGTTATGTCCATGCAACTTTTATCTCCACTTAATCACCAGAAAACCAGAAGTGGCTCATAGAGGTAGAGTACTAGCCAGTGCCCAGTCTCTGAATTCAAGCCCCAGGACAAAATTGTTGTGGTGATTATACTTTTAGATGGCAAAAAAGCTTTCTTGGGTCCACTAAATCTAGCTCTCTGTAAATTTGACATACTTATCATCTTCCCTTCATCATATGGATAGCAATTGATTTTGGTTCTCAAGTTCCCTCTTTTATTTAAAAACCTGCATTTATGATTTTCCCAAATAAATGCAATATTCATACCATACAGGAAGAATTATCTTCTGTGAACATAATTTCATAAATGAAACATCTTGCAGGAATGGGTCCTTCAGGTGTGTTCCACTTCAGATTAACTTCAAATGAATTCTTCACAGCAAGACTAAGAGTGTTTGGTGGCAAAGGTTTAACTGAAAAACATAAAGGAAACCATTTTAACATAGAGTTTGCAGTAGCTCTTACCCAATCCTGGGCACATCTGATATCAAAAGCATTCAAGGATAAACCACATGGTTCCAGGTTATCTTCTATTATATGAATAAAAATCAGAGTTGTTTGCCAACCAAGGAGAGCTTATTGAGATATTTGAGTTGTTTTTTTTTTTTGGTCCGGTCATGGGGCCTGAACTCTGGGTCTGGGCACTGTCCCTCAGCTCTTCAGCTCAAGGCTAGCACTCTACCACTTGAGCCACAGTGCCACTTCCGGCTTTTTTCTTTTCGCTTATGTGGTGCTGAGGAATCGAACCCAGGGCCTCCAGCATGCAAGGCAAGCGCTCTACCACTGAGCCACCTTCCCAGCCCCCAATATTTGAGTTTTTTAAACAACACTTTTAAAATATAAATGTCACATTAGTAAATATTTAAGCCCAAGAGAAATGTTAGAAGACCCAAACCATTGCAATATTTTCCCCATTTTGCAACTTTAAAAATAACCACCCGAACAGGTATCACTATTCCTCTTACTGGTAGCTAACCCTTATGTAGTGCTTACATAGTACCTAGAAAGTGGCCCAACCCGATTCAAACAAACGTCTGACTGATTATTAAATCTTTTAATGGTTATAACTAGAACTAGACTTAGAAAATAGCCAACCCCTTATCTAGAGGCCTCAGAATAAGATTTCATAAGTACTCCATGGCTAAACCAGACTTCAAAAATTTGCTTCATACTTTACTCCATTTCTGCTCCCTTTACACTTCCTTAAGTCTTTCTATCTCTTTCATTCTCTCACATTCTTGCTCTCATCTACCTCTTTCATTGGAAAAACTAGAAACAATGAATTTGAATTTAAAGTTGTTTGTTTATATCACCTATATTTTGAAGCTGAAAAATGAAATAGCTGGATCTGATAGGTTTGGATTTTGATGATCCATTAACACAGATAAAGAAATCTTTATAGTCCGATGACTCCAAATAGGGCATCCTGCATCCAGTGTTCTTTCCATGAGCTTTGATGTAATCAACACACTGTAATGCATGATCCAAGCCCTCATACCTGTAAAAAGAAGCATTTAGAGAATTAAACTTAATGATATAACATTTTCAATTGTCTTAATATGTCATGTAAATAAGTCAATTGAATAACAAAATATTTCAAATGTACCTACTGTTTACCATATGTATGATAAATGCTAGGGTTACAACAGCAGGTAAAACAGATCTTTTATAGGGTTTCATAGAGTTCATAATCCAATGGGAAATGTCACAAACTCCAAAGAAAAAATAAAGATCTTACTCATATCCTTAGTTTATGGCAACTCGTCAACAGAGTCTAAAAATCCAACACAAAGATTTCTATTAAGAAAATCTTGGTGGGGGCTAGGAAGGTGGCTCAGTGGTAGAGCGATTGCCTTGCATGCATGAGGCCCTGGGTTCAACTCCTCAGCACCACACAAGCAGGAAAAAAAAGCCGGAAGTGGCGCTGTGGCTCAAGTGGTAGAGTGCTAGCCTTGAGCTGAAGAGCTGAGGGACAGCACCCAGACCCAGAGTTCAGGCCCCACGACCGGACCCAAAAAAAAGAAAATCTTGGGTCATGTTGCCTTTTAAGTGTTTTACCAGGAAAATTATTTTACAAGAAATTATATTTTAAAGCAGAATTACAAAGAATATTGTTTTTAATCAAATGAATTAAAATCTTCAACACAACACACTCAAAGTATAAATCTCAGAAAATCCAACTTGGGTGGGCCAGGCACAAAAATTATGTTAAATGAAGAAAGTC
The DNA here is from genome assembly GCF_000151885.1 of Dipodomys ordii. Taxonomy (NCBI): domain Eukaryota; kingdom Metazoa; phylum Chordata; class Mammalia; order Rodentia; family Heteromyidae; genus Dipodomys; species Dipodomys ordii. Next base: position 669,455 of record NW_012267449.1, read on the forward strand.
AGGCCCAGAGACACAAAGAATGCATGGTTTCTCCTATATGTGGAAGCTAGATTTAGCTTATAAACTTGAGTGGTATGCAAATGTATAAAAATATATTAACTGAAAAATGATAGATTCCGGGGAGATCTTAAACAATGAAATTCCTCAGAAAGGCAAAATCAAAGTTCAACAAAATGAAATACTAGAAAGCAGGTGCTTGAAAGGGAAGAATGCAGCCAAGAATCCAATGATCCAATATATACCCTACAAACTTAAGAAGAGTGAAGGAAAGACTAGGTAGGGGAGGAATAGGTGAGAATGTTGCAAGGGGTGACATTGATCAACTGCTTTGTACAACCACTTCAAGATGATAATAAAGACAAGAAAGAGAAGTTGGCAAGTAAATGTTTAATTTTCACATTCTCCTGAACAAGAAATAAAGAAATGTTATCATATCATTTAAAGTGAATCTTATTCCAGTAAAAAAAAAAGTGAAAGGAAATTGGGGGAGAGGGGTTCGTTTTAATTTCCAAAATAACAAATGCATGGTTTGTTTTCTTAAATAATATTTTAAGGGGCTGGGGGTTTAGCCCAGGGGAAGGGCACCCGCCTGGCGTGCAAGACCCTGGGTTCAGTCCTCAGCCCTGGAAAAAAAGAAAAAAATAATAATATTTTAAGAATAACTTACTTTATAAAATATGATATTCGCCTTAAAATCAGCCCAAAACACCTTTAAAAGGCTAAAGAGCATTTAACAAGTTGCTACAGGTCTTTACCTTAAGCAGAGTTGGAAAAATTATAATCTATTAGTTACAAGAAACAGTTCACTTGATTTACACGTGGGAGACTTGAGTGCTGGGCCTGAATTTATAGAGATTGACTTTCTACCAAAGGAAAAGTTTAAAGATATCTTTTAAAACATTAATATTTGTTTCTCCCTATTTGAGAATAAAATTCTGTTAAAGGTGAACAATGAACAAAAGGGCAAGTGATTTGTCTTATTGATACTTTTATTTTTTAATTACCTAGAATATTGTCTGCTTTTACCTAGAATATTGTCTGCTTTTAGTAGATGGTTAATATTTGTTGAATTAATGAAAAATGATTAGAAATAGTCCCATCCAATTTCAAGTGTGGAAATTGAGATCCTAAAATCAGAAATTACTGGCCAACGTCTAACTGTTAAATGATGTGAGAACAGGGATTAGAGCTCAGTTTTGGGGAGCATTAATAGTTTACATGTAGTCACATAAATTAAAATTTTGTAAATATAGATGCCATAAAAATCTAGGCCTAAAGCTCACAAATAGTAGCACTTGGCCCATTAGTCAATTTGCTTTATTTCATAAATGCCTATGTTCTGATCTTTACCTATTAATTTGCAAGGAAATCACAATTTGTTCTATTGGTTTAGTTAATATTAGTGAAAATCTACTCTGGGCACAGCACTCTGGAGGTAGTCAAGAGAAATGAAAGAAATTATTTATTTTTTTTGGGGGGAGTCCTGTCGTGGGGCCTGTATTCTGGGCCTGGGTGCTGTCCCTCAGCTCTTCAGCTCAAGGTTAGCGCTCTACCACTGAGCCACATTCCCAGCCCCGAAAGAAATAATTTAAAGCCCATCAATATCCTAAAAGCTTAAGGAGACAAAGCACACATATGTGATAACTTCAAATATCATCTGGGCAATAAACAAGAACTCAAAAAGCATGGTTCAGAGAAAAACTAAACAGAAGTTAATGTGAGCTGTAAAGGGTCATTGAGGCCATTCTAGAAGACAATGCACACCAAGGCATAAAAGGTTACCACATGGCTGAAAGTAGAGCTGGACTGAAGTAGAACAAGATATTCACATTGTTGATAGTAGAATCTAATGTTGGAAAATCATTGATATAATGAAACCAAGACTTAAATAGCAGCCTCAATTCTATCCTGAAGGCTATACGTAGACACTAAAGGTTTTTGAATATGGGGTTGGCATATGAAGATGGAGGTAGAGGAAGATGAAGATGAAGCTGCCCCTACTATGCAGAATAAACAGGAAAAGGCAGATTAGAATATGAAAGATTAGAAGTAGATTAAACATTGGGCAACTATAGCAATAATCCAGGTAGGAAAGGAGAGGAAGAGAATCTTACAATAGAGGTGGGAAACAACACATATGCCAATCTGCAAAGGAATGCTAAAACATGGTTGTCTTTGTTGTCATCAAACGATTAATGAACAAAAGAACTAGAATCGAGGTGGCTCTAAAAGCTTTGGTGATAGTTAACTATAGGAAATATTTTAATCCAGCTTAATATGTACTCTTCTAAGAGGCAAGAATAAAAAATATAGGGGAAACAAAGGAGGAGGCTACAATGCTTGATAAGAAATGTACTCATTTTGCTCATCTAATTGCAACCCCTCTGTACAGTATTTTCACAATAAAAAATAAATAAAAATTTTTAAAAAAGAATAAAAAATATGCCCAAATATTTTAGAACATAACTCTGAAGGAGGAAAAATTTAACCCAGTATAAAAACAGTGACCTTATTCCGATATTACTTCATAGGATTCATTGCCACATCTGTAGTCTAAGACCACTTACTCCCATTCTAAACCCAAATAATTATAATTATCATAAATATAACCCTGATAAATATAGTGATTTTAATTTTAAATATAGCTTCTTATATAGTGGATTAATTTTGATTTTCATTTTTCTAATAGAGATTTCTAAGCATAGAAATACTTACCAGAAAAACAAGTTGTAATTGGTTTCAATATGTTCACCAATGCCAGGTTTCCAAGAACAGACTAAATACTGCCAGTTATGATACACACAATTCATATCCTGAATCTTAGATTCCACACTTCCTAAGAAATGAATGAACTGTGAATATTTGAAAGGCATTGTGATGAATCATTTGTGAAATAATTAGGCAATTTTATTTTATTTCCTTTGGCCCTATCACTTCATTTAACAAACAGCATGCATAATATTAAAAGGAAGTTATTCAAAATCACTTTAGTATAAGTGAGACATTCAAAATTAAAAACCTTTTAAGTGTTCATTTAGTGTGTTCTAAACTATGCAAATGATTATTCCAGGATATGACAAGTAGTTGAACAAATCTTCACACAGGTTCACTGATATTTCACAAACCTGAGAACTATATTAATATAATGATATGTAGGTTTTGCTAAACATATTTTGTGGTTGAAAGAATTTTAAAAAGCCAGGACTGGGAAGGTGGCTCAGTGGTAGAGTGCTTGCCTTGAATGCATGAGGCCCTGGGTTCGATTCCTAAGCACTACCTAAGCAGAAAAAGCTGGAAGTGGCGCTGTGCTCAAGTGGTTAAAATGAGTTGAAGGGAGCTGAAGAGCTAAGGGACAGCGTTCAGGCCAATGACTGACAAAAAAAAAAGAAATTTAAAAAGCCATTCATTCGTTACTAAGGATTCTATTTTGTTCCACAGTGATAGAGATCCACTGTATATACAACCTGGAATCTAAGGATTATGGAATTTATTCACTATACAGATTGTTCTGGAATATTAAATGTGAAAGAGGAGTATTGTTGTAACCTTGTTCTGGTTTCCAATAAGTAGCTTCTGACCATGAACTTTGAACTTCTGATCCATTTGTACATTGGCTTGACAAAAGTGTGTGTACTTTTGCTTCAACTCCTTTGTTAAGATCAAATCCATCTTTGTAGTGTAGATTCTTAGTAATGATAGTCTGTTTGATGAAAATAAGAAACCAGGTCAAGTTTAGAAACACCTATAGTATAATGAGCCACATTAACAGACTGAGAAGTCATTAACACCTATCCAGGAGGGTTCCTCATATCTAAAACGTGCCTGATGGTTATCATCTAAAAGGTCCCACATATATTATGGCCAAGCTCACCTCTACACACTATATCATTAAAGATCATTTGAATCTTAACATCTCACTCAAAGCAAAAAAGAAAATCACAAACTTCTAGAATGGGAAAAAAAGGTGTTTATGGTAGATACATGAGCTCTAAGACACTTGGAACCACATAGATAATTTTCGCATTATATATAATAGCAACTGATTTGTCCTCTTTCAAATATAGTATGAATCATTCAGAAATCACATAAAATAAAATCCTACAGGGAACCAGAGAAAGCTGGAGGATGAAAATTGTATGTTAATAGTTCTCTATCTCCCTCCCCCTGTCTTTTGTAGGATAATTTGAACTCAAAGCCACTCACTTTTGAGGTTTGCAAGGCTGATGCTGTACACTTGCTTTACTTCCAGCCTGGATTTTTGTAGTTATTTGGATACAGACTTTTGAAGATTTTTCTGCCCAGGTTGGCCTCAAGCCACAGTCCTCTGGATTTCAGCCTCTTGAATAGCTATGAGTACAGGCTTGAGCTAGTGGAGCCTGGCATACATTATCAGTTCTGCTCCATACATACTTGACCCGAATTGTCCCTTGGAACTACCTAGCTGAATAAGGAGTTAATAGAATGTCTTCTTCAACAAGATTTCTGAAGAGCATGATTGCTGAGTGTATAAATAGTTTAAAATCCAATACAACTCCATGGAGACTTTTATTATAATATATGCAATATATGCAAAGATCCATGCTGTGAGTTGGATACAAAGATAAATAAGACTTGGTTTGTGTAGAGGAAATCCTCACAGAACACTAGCATATATGAGACACATATCTAAGTATACAATTGCTATGTACAAAATATGGCTTGAGGGATACCTCAAGGGCTCCTCCTGCTTAAATTTAGTCCTTAATGTAGCAATGCTGGGAGGTGATAGGGTTTCTAAGAGGTAATAAGGTCACTGAGAACACTGCTTTCAGGGCAGTGCAATGGTAGTGCAATGCTAGCTCGCACTGTAAGAGTGGCTTAAAAAAGCAAGTCTTGTCTCTTCCCACAATCTAGATTTTTATCTCACCATGTTACCCCTTTCACATCTGCTGCCACTATGATGCCATCTACCGTGAAGCCCTCACAAAAGACAGGCCAAATGGGGACATACCATCCTGAACTTTTGGCCTTCAAAACCATAATTAAGATAAACCTCTTCTCTTTATCCATTATGAAGCCTAAAGTATTTTCTTATAGCAACAGAAAATGGATTTGTATTGTAAGCAACTAGAAAATATAGTAAAATGGCTGGGCGCCAGTAACTCATACCTGTAATCCTAGTTACCCAGGAGGCTGCGATCTAAGGATCACAATTCAAAGCCATCCTAGGCAGGAAAGTACATGAGACTCTTGTCTCTAATAAACTACTCAGAAAAGGCTAGAAGTGGCACGGTGGCTCAAGTGGAAGAGCACTTGACTTGAGCAAAAAGATTCAGGAACAGTGACCAGGACCTGAGATAAAGTCTCAGAACTGGCAATACACACACACATATATATGCATATATAATATATATATGGTAAAATGTATATCACATTTTATTGATTTACTCATCTGTTATAGGACATTTGGACTGATTCCATATCCTTGCCATTGTGAATAGTGAAAGAATGAACATGAACGTGAAAGTATCTTTGCTGTATCCTGGCTCATGATGTTCTGGGTAGATGCCCAGGAGTGGTATTGCTGGGTCATAGGGAAGATATATGTTTCTACTAGTTTACATTCCCCCAACAATGCAATACACAATGGAATTTTACTCAGCCATTAAAAAGAATGATTATGTCATTTGCAGGGAAATTGATGGACCTGAAACAAATCATACTAAATTGAGGTAAGCCAAGCTCAGAGAGACAAATGACACATTTTCTCTCAAATGTGGAAACTAGATCTAAAATAGAACTGAACATGAAAAACCTATACAGGACCCTAGATATTCACACCCAAACAGACTAAAGGATGCCCTTAGGGGAGGAACCCTAGGTGTAACTTCTCTGAGCATTTAAAATATTATTTATTAAAACAAACTCCAGGAAATGCAAACATGATTTTATGTTATGTTTTTGGAGAGGGTGGTAGTGTTTGTTTTGCTTTGTTTTTTTTCTTTTAGTGGGGCAAAAAGGGGTGCAGAAAGGGAGAGAAGAAGAGTGAACAAATGTAATCATGTTATTGAGTATACAATAAGTGAAAAATGTCCTATGTAACTTGTGGGCAGGGATGCAAGGGGGACACTGGGGGAAAGCAAAGGAAGGGGGGACACTGTCTGAGAAAAGACGAGTACTCATTACCTGACTTATAAAATGGTCATCACTGTATACAATACTTTAATAATAACAATAACATTCTATTTTTTTAAATATGGAGAAATGCTAAATAGTCTTCATAGCCTAAATTCTATAGAACCAAGTACTTTTGTTTCCTGTGCTTGCAGTGTTACTGGTAGTCCTGAATGGGATGGAAATAAATCTGACAGGATGCACAGGCGACAGACAAATTCTTGGCAGTGTGTTATAAACTAAACAGAAATATTGAGATCTAGAATAGACACTGAAGTGTCACAACAAAACACCAAATAGCCACTGTCATATTGTTTTACTTACATTCCATCTTTGACTATCTACACTTCGGTATTTTAGAACATACTCTACTGTGCATTCTTCATAATTATCCAGAGCCAGTGGAGGTTGCCATTGCATATGAAGATAACCTAAATATCCAGGGTCCACGATTTCAAAATTCTGAGGAGGGTTAACTGAAATGAAATTTAAATTATTTTTTAAGTTGCCTTGGTATTTTATGAGGACAATTACTAACTATAGATTATTTCTAAGCTGATGATGAACAGCATATAATAAATTCATACAATTAAGTATTTCATAGACACAAAATAAATGAAGTACAAGTATATGCCATAACACAAAAAAATCCCTGAAACATAAATGCAAAAGGATAATCACAATTACCACATATTATTTGATTATATTTATAGTAGATGAATGGATCAAGAAAATGTGATATATATATATATATATATATATATATATATATATATATATATATATATATATATATTCTGTCCCTCAGCTCTTCAGCTCAAGGCTAATGCTCTACCACTTGAGACATAGCGCCACTTCCAAAACTATTTCTTTTTTTTCTTTTTTCTTTACTGTGAAAGTATCATACAGAGGGATTACTATTACATGGGCAAAGTAATGAATCCATTTCTTATCAAGCATTGTTATCTCCTCCTTTGTTTCCCCTTCCCATCAATTCCCATCTCCCCACCAACCCCCACCCCCACCCCCACCTCGCCAAAATTGTAAAATTCATTTTTCAACATAATGTCTTGTACATCTCATTGTTGCAATGGGTCCACCTGTATCCCTATTTAAAGAATTTGTTTGTCCCTTCCCCTCCACAAATTATACCTACATCAAATACAGTGAAAACAGGGGTTATACTATGGGGGAGGGACATACAAAGCAACAAAAAAATCTTATAAATATGTTAGAAACAATAGCAAGAAGGAAAAACTATTTGAGTCCTTATCTTGGGGTTCATTTCACCTAACATCAACTTATCTGAGTGCTCCTTCTTGTCTCAGACATTCACTAGTTATTGGAAATAAGGGAAACCATGGGACCTATGTTTCTTTGGGCCTGGCTTGCTTCACTTAGTATAATTTTTTCCAAAGCTTTCCATTTCCTAACAAATGGGGAGATGTCATTCTTTCTGATGGAGGCATAGCATTCCATTGTGTGTATATACCACATTTTCTTGATCCATTCATCTACTGAGGGGCATCTGACTTGGCTCCATATCTTACTATGGTAAATAATGCTGCAATAAACATAGTTGTGCTGGTAGCTTTAGTATGGTTTTGTTTGTGATCCTTTGGGTAAATGTCCAAAAGTGGGATTGCTGTGTCATAGGGGAGCTCTATGTGGAGTCTTTTGAGGAATCTCCATACTAGTTTCCAAAGTGGTTGAACAAGTTTACACTCCCACCAGCAATGCAGTAGGGTTCCCTTCTGTCCACATCCCCTCCAGCATCTGTTGTTATTAGAGCTCTTGATTATAGCCATTCTAACTGGGATGAGGTGGTATCTCAATGTTGTTTTGATTTGCATTTTTTATGGCTAGGGAGGTTGAGCATTTCTTCATGTGTCTATTGGCCATTCTTATTTCCTCTTCAGAGAAGTTTCTCTGTAAGTCTTTAGTCCACTTATTTATCGGGCAATTGTTTCTTTGAGGAATTGTTGTTGGGGGATTTAATTTTTTTTCCAAAACTATTTCTGACAATCCATCTACTAGTTATACTTTTTCATAGTATAGGTTGAAAAGACAGTCGATATTCCGACATTTTTAAAGAACCCATTAAAATCCATTTTTTACTTACCTTTTATCTCTGTGTTTGAAGACAAAGTACAGCCAAATATTATGCAGATAAAAAAGATACATGTACTTCTAACATCCAGACAAACAAAAGCCATTTCTCCAAGATTTAATACCTTGAATTATTGTCAATCTAAAAAGAAAAAAATATGGCATAGTAACTTTATCTTACTCCAAACAATCAAGTGACTAAAAATGATTAATAATACTTTTGGGAGATATTGTTGTACTTTCTGCTAAAAGTTGGATAAAGCTATGATCCTTAAACCACTGAAAAAGAAATAATCAAGTTTGGAACGAGTATAATGTGAGTGGGAAGGTTCTAGTCTCGTCTTTTTAATAAGAGTAAAATCAAAGCAAAGCAAACAAAATATCTGGTCATACCGACATATCACCCTTCTCTTCAAATAGCCTTCTTTGTGAAACAGGGGTCTGACCCCCATAGTGTTCCTACTGGTACACAGAGGGCATTGTGGCATCAATAGTCTCCATAGTGATCATATTCCCTAGCAACAGAGGAAAAGATTAATAAATTCTCTAACAAACTATCTTTTACCTTTCTCCTGAGAGAGCTCAGAACCTACACCAAAGTCTGCTACACCTACAAAGCAGCAATTATAGGCATGCATAGCCAAGCCTGGCCTAAAATATTCTATTTTTAAAGAAAACTTAGTGCCAGTTGCTGGTGGCTCATGCCTGTAATCTTAGCTACTCAGGAGGTTGAGAGCTGAGGATCACAGTTCAAAGACAACCCGGGCAGGAAAGTCAGTGAGACTCCTACCTATAATAAACTACTCAGAATAAGCCAGAGGTGTCACTGTGGCTCCGTGGTAGAATACTAGCCTTGTAAAAAAGAATCTCAGGGACAGTGGTCAGGACCTGAGTTCAAGCCCCAAGACTGCCACAAAAAGAATTTTTTAAATTAGTATTCCCAGGTCCACACATTTCTGAGTCTATATTTCTGGAACCAACAATTTCACAAACTGTTAAGGATTAAAGGTCACTTATTCCAAGATTCATACATGACCTTTCTTTTCTCCTGCATAGATTAATTCAAAGAGACAATTCCTATACCATTTTCATCCAATCTGGTCCCTCTATATTATTCCAATGTTGATACATGTCCATTAATGACTAAGATCAAATTGGAGGTAACTAATTTATCTGAAACAATGTTAGTCAAATTATTCTTTAGATAATAGTAATTGAAATACAAACTGGCCTAAGATTACAAAGCAAACACCTCTTGATTCCCAATGCTTTGCACTTCTGCCCTACATGCTAGGTCTCAAATATTTGATTCAACATTACAAAAGCATTTCTTTTGGGACTTCCTTCCATCTGTGGTTCCTACAGTTATTTAACCTGGCTGAATCAATATTATGCTATTTTTTAACATTCTATGCTTCATAAAATCATAAAAGGATTCCATTTCTCTTGCTGAGATCCAGCACATCTTTCAGTCTCCTCAATTCCTCTCTCTTCATCTCTACCCCAGGGTAGTCCATTGATTCATCTGTAAGTAGCTAAGTAGACCCAGAAAACCGAAAGTGGTGCTATGGCTCTAAGTGGTAGAAAGTTGAGCAAAAGAGCTCAGGGACAATGCCCAGGTCCTGAACTCAAGTCCCATCACTGACCAAAAAGGAAAAGAAAAAAGAAAATTACCAATCTTCCACAGATCTGGTCTCATATAAGATGACAATATAGATGAACATATTGGGTACTACTGGACCTACAGAATTAAGTGTGACTTGAGCCCCATAACCTCTATGACAACCAAACCGTTAAAATGCTTTTAGAAAAATCCTAACAGTTCTTTTATCACTCTCTCTGTAAAATTTTCATAGCCCTGAAAAATGGGTAGCATAAATGCTAAATAGTTTAAAAATTATTTGCTTCTATTCTCATTATAGGCTACTGAAATCTGACTAGTTATTAAATTAGAAATCATGGATCTGCCTAATGCATTTAAGCATAAGAAATGGGATAGGTTCCTTTTGAAGCCATTTATAGATAAATCACAAAATGAGTTCCTGAATTAGATTTAGAATCTGACAAAGACTTTTCAAATGAGCACTGGAATATGGTACACAGATTTTTAAAAAAGAAAGAATAAAACAAATGAGCCAGGGTATAGTTGTGACACTATATCCTGGTTCATTTGCCAAACATCATGCTCCACCATTGTCCCAGAGTACTCAATACAGCTGAAGCTACTGCTTGGTACAATGGCCAACAGATCCCAGCAACAACCTCAATAGGAACTTTACCAATTTTAGAGCTTAGTCATTTTCCTCATCTATATATCCTTACAGTTGCAGTTTCATATAGGGCCCTCCCTTCAAATTGCTATCTTGGCTCTGAGGCCACCTTATTAGGTAAACTATTCCCTGTTCCTACTTTCTTAGAAATGCCCTCTCGCTTCTTGGAAAACTCCACAGTTATGTATATATTCTTAGCATATCATTAAACATTATTGATATCCTGGTACATTTGGCTCATGCCTATAATCCTAGTACTCAGAAGCTGAGATCTGGAAAATCTCAGTTCAAAGCCAGACTGGACAGAAAAGTCCAGGAAACTCCATCTCCAAAACGGCCACCAAAAAGCTGGGCTGCAAGCATAGTTCAAAAGATAGAATGCCAGTCAAGAAAGCTTAACACTTGGTACCATAAGAAAAAAATCTATTCATACAAATGCTTAAGCGTATGAGCTCTGAGTACTTGACATTTCATCAAGCTGACATCCCTCAGTTTCCTTTGGGGTGTACTATTACTTTATGATCAATTCTATTTTTATAAAACCTAGAATTTGCTTATGTAAATCTAATAAAGTCTTCCATGAGTTAATGCCTTAATTCTTTCTTCTTTGAAAGCAAGGACTTGCCATCTGTCTCCCCTGACAAATATGAACAAAATTGTTGTTGGCTTACAAATTATGAGACTCATTAGGGCAGCCAGGGCTTTACCAGGAAGACTTGAACTTTCTACAATGAGGACAAAGGTGAGATGAGAAGGAAATGCAGATATGTAAGATTTGAAAAGTTTCAGATATAGTCTATACCCTGTGTTTCACAGATACCACCACGGATGTGGTCTGATTTCTTTATTTCTGTGTGTGTAATGAAGAAGATAATTTTACTGTCAAAGAAAAATATCCATTATGAATTGCTGGATGAGAACTAGAATTAATCTAAACATATGTGGCAATTCAAAAGTATGATTTCTCAAAGTTATACTAATTATCTCCCTTCCATCAAAAATTAAAGCAATTAATTACACACTATTGGAAGAACAAAAAAACTGAAAAAGGTATGATGCAACTTAAAAGCAAATAATACATAGCATGATTTGGAGAATTAAGGTTATGAGAGAAAACAATCCATTTCTTGATGCTTGGAATGTAGAATTGGATAAGCAGAGGATATATGTATCCTGGTTTACCTGTGAATACTTTTATTTTCTCAAAAACATCACTATTAATTATTGGTTTGAAGCAAAAGTCATTTGAATTTATTCAGCACTTCTGGAAACAGAAGAGTCAATAAAAAGTGTGTAGTGAGCCGGGCGCTGGTGGCTCACGCCTGTAATCCTAGCTACTCAGGAGGCTGAGATCTAAGGATCGCGGTTCAAAGCCAGCCCCGGGAAGGAGAGACTGTGAGACTCCTATCTCCAATAAACCACCAGAAAACCGGAAGTGGCGCTGTAGCTCAAGTGGTAGAGCGCTCCCCTTGAGCTGAAGAGCTGAGGGACAGCGCCCAGGCCCAGAGTTCAAGCCCCACGACTGACAAAAAAAGTGTGTAGTGACTGGAAAGTGGTTCAGTGGCAAAACACTTGCTGCGTATAGGTCAGAGCAGACTTTGTGATCTCCTTATTTTTATTTTTTGAATATTTTATTATCTTTAAGTAGTTATACAAAGGAGTTGCCATTCAAAAAGTAGTTTATGAAAATAGTGCCTCTTGATAAATGTCACTCCTTTTAACATTCTTACTCACCTCTTCCAACCCCACCCCTTCCTCACTGTTCTTAATTTTTTAGGTTTTATATTGGATTTTTTGACATTTAACAAAGCAATTTACTTATAAAATACATCTGATATGGATCATCCCTTCATCATCTTCACTCCACCTTTGCCCCACCCTTTCCATTATTTTTCTCAGTTCTGTGGCATCTATAATGCATTCCTGTGTGTATTCTACTAGTACCCATTTCCTGGGACTTATTTTGTTGGACTCTATGTTAGACTTTCTAAAGAATTATATTATTTGCACTGTCCATATAAAGTCTATTATACTTCAGTAAATTCACTTATAACCCCTTGCATACCACCCAATGTATTTACTTATAGATTTGTAGGTACATTCTAGCTCCCACAAATGAAGGAAACCATGTAACCTGTGTTTCTCTGGGTCTGGATTACTTAATGTAATTTTTTCCAACTCTTTCCATTCCCTTACTAACTGTACATTATCATTCTTTCTCATGGATGAGTAGAATTCCCATGTGTTCATATACATATTTTCTTGATCCACTCATCCATTTAGGGGTGTCTGGGCCGATTCCATATCTTGCCTGTAATACATAATACTGCAACAAACATGGTTGTTCTGGTAGCTTTAGTGTAGCCTGGTTTGTGGTCAATTGGATAAATGCCCAGGAGTGGAATTGCTGGGTCATAGGGTAGTTCTATGTATTGGTTTTTGAGAATCCTCCATACTGTTTTCAAAAGTGGTTGAATAAGCTTACATTCCCACAAATATGGTAATAGAATTACCTCTTGGCCACATCTCTCCCAGCATTTATCATTGCTATTGTTGTTGACAATGGGCATTCTAATTGGGTTGAGGTGGAATCTCAGCGTTGTTTTGAATTGCATTTCCTTTATGGTCAGAAATGGAGAACATTTCTTCATGTGTCTGTTGGCCACATTTACTTCTCTTGAGAAGTCTGTCTTTAAGTCATTATCCCATTTATTAATTGGAGCCCTAGTATTTCCCCTACCATTTCCTGTAAAAGTTTCATGTTTTCTAGGCTTACATTGAAATCTTTGCTCCATTTTTAATTGATGCTGGTGCAAGTGATACATAATGATCTAGTGTCAGTTTTCTGTATGCGCATATCCAGTTTTGCCAGTACCATTTATAAAGAGGCTGTCTTTCTTCCAGCTATGTTTTGGACTTCCTTGTTGAATATTAGAAAGCCATAGGTCTGTGGGTTCATTTCTAGGTCTTCTGTTCTGTCCCATTGGTCCTTCTTGGGCTTATTTTTGTGTAAAGATCTCCTTATTTTGAAAAGTGAGAAAATAACTGCCAGAGTAAGATAAATGTTCTGCTTTATACAACTTATGTAACAGAGCTATGCCTGAGAACCAGGCTTCTTGAATCCTTTCATTAACAAATTTTCTTTTTTTTTTTTTTT